>NC_084599.1:600000-907500 GCF_033807715.1 Cololabis saira | reverse complement strand
AGTCAAGGACTCCATAAAGAATCTGATGACACCACCCACTACTCTCTATGTCAAACCATTCCAATGTTATAGCAGGAAATCGGGACAACCAATCAGAAGAAGGGGCGGGGCTAATTAAGGCCAACGAAGCTTAAGGACTCATTACAGAGTCCCATGACACCACCCACGACTTCCTATGTCAAACCATTCAAAAGTTATGGCAGATAAAAGTATTCTAGGGGGCGCTGTTGAGCCGTTAGGCCACGCCCATTAATGCAAACCATGAAATATCAAATTTATCGCCAAGTCTGGCTTGCATGCAAAATTTGGTGACTTTTGGAGAACTATCAAATATGGACCAATCACATGAAGGGGGGGCGCGCCTTTTGGCGTCTAGCGTCGCCACGGTAACACTTTTGAAAGAGAAAAGTAACGCGTGGTATCGCAGGATGTAGACGCACATTTTGATGTATAACACACCTGGGTGCACGTTACGGTTCGGGCTGAATTAACTGCCGAAGGAATGGCATAAATTTCGCCAAAATGACACAATTTATTCAAAATGGCCGACTTCCTGTTCAGTTTCGGCCATGGCGCCAAGAGACTTTTCTTTTAGTTGTGACATGATACAGGTGTGTAGCGATTTTCGTGCATGTACGTCAAACCGTATTGTGGGGCTTGAGGCACAAAGTTTTCCGGGGGGCGCTGTTGAGCCATTTTGCCACGCCCATTAATGCAAACCATGAAAGATCAAATTTATCGCCAGGCCTGGCTTGCATGCCAAATTTGGTGCCTTTTGGGGAACTATCAAATATGGACCAATCAGATGAAGGGGGGGTCCGCTTGTTGGCGTCTAGCGTCGCCACGGTAACACTTTTGAAAGAGAAAAGTAATGCGTGTAGTCGCAGGATGGAGACGCACATTTTGATGTATAACACATCTAGGTTCACGATACGGTTCAGGCTGAATTAACTCTCGAAGGAATGGCATATACTGCTCCAAAATTACGCAATTAATTCAGAATGTTCAAAATGGCCGACTTCCTGTTCGGTTTCGGCCATGGCGCCAAGAGACTTTTCTTTTAGTTGCGACATGATACAGGAGTGTACCAATTTTCGTTCATGTACGTCAAACCGTATTGTGGGGCTTGAGGCGCAAAGTTTTTTCTGTCTGAACCAACCAGATGAAGGGTGGCCGCGCTCTTTGGCGTCTAGCGTCGCCACGGTAACGCTTTTGAAAGAGAAAAGTAATGCGTGTAGTCGCAGGATGGAGACGCACATTTTGATGTATAACACACTTGGGTGCACGTTACGGTTCGGGCTGAATTAACTTTCGAAGGAATGGCATAAATTGCGCCAAAATGACACAACTAATTCAAAATGGCCGACTTCCTGTTCGGTTTCGGGCATGACGCCAAGAGACTTTTCTTTCAGTTGCGCCATGATACAGGTGTGTACCGATTTTCGTGTGTGTACGACATACCGCATTCTGGGGCTTGAGGCACAAAGTTTTCAAGGGGGCGCTGTTGAGCCATTTTGCCACGCCCATTAATGCAAACCATTAAATATCAAATTTTTCGCCAGGCCTGACTTGCATGCAAAATTTGGTGACTTTTTGGGCACGTTTAGGGGGGCAAAAAGGCCCTCCTTTCGTCAGAAGAAGAAAGAAAAAAAATTCCTACAGATACAATAGGGCCTTCGCACTGAAGGTGCTCGGGCCCTAATAATGCAAACTACAGATCACGTCATTGGCACCCAGAATAGAGCGTTGCCACCGAGGTGGCAAAGCGCAGTGGAGTGCACTCACCTCTACCAGCCTTATAGGTCTGGGAAATGTACTCGCAAATATCCAGTGTGACAGTCTTTGTGGGGAAAGATCTATTCCCACCTTCTCTTTGCCACCTCCAAAACAGACAAACAGTTGTTGCGTCTCTCTCATGGAAGGTGAAGCTCCTAAACCCGAATCACGCAAACCCGAAGCGCGCGCATGATGAGATGAGGCCTCTCCTCCTCCTCCATTTGCACAAATTGATGAAACCAAAACAAATTAAAGCTGCAAGCAGCGATGAACGGGCCCTCACACTCACGTCCACAGCCCCCCATAAGCATATCAGAAATGACAGCACCCATGACTTCCTATGTCAAACCATTCAAAAGTTATAGCATAAAAAAGGGACAACCAATCAGAAGAAGGGGTGGGGCTAATTCAGGCCAATGAAGGTCAAGGACTCCATACAGAATCTGATGACACCACCCACTACTCTCTATGTCAAAACATTCAAATGTTATAGCAGGAAATAGGGACAACCAATCAGAAGAAGGGGCGGGGCTAGTTTTCACCAATTATGATCAAGGACTCAATACCGAGTCCCATGACACCACCCACGACTCTTTATGTCAAACCATTCAAAAGTTATGGCAGAGAAAAGTATTCTAGGGGGCGTTGTTGAGCCGTTAAGCCACGCCCATTAATGCAAACCATGAAATATCACATTTATCGACAGGCCTGGCTTGCATGCAAAATTTGGTGCCTTTTGGGGAACTATCAAATATGGACCAATCAGATGAAGGGGAGGCGCGCTTTTTGGCGTCTGGCGTCGCCACGGTAACACTTTTGAAAGAGAAAAGTAATGCGCGTAGTCGCAAGATGGAGACGCACATTTTGAGGTATAACACACCTGGGTGCACGTTACGGTTCGGGCCGTATTAACTGCCGAAGGAATGGCATGAATTTCGCCAAAATGACACGATTAATTCAAAATGGCCGACATCCTGTTCGGTTTCGGGCATGACTCCAAGAGACTTTTCTTTAAGTTGTGCTATGATACAAGTGTGTACCGATTTTCGTGCATGTACGTCAAACCGTATTGTGGGGCTTGAGGCACAAAGTTTTCCGGGGGGCGCTGTTGAGCCATTTTGCCACGCCCATTAATGCAAACCATGAAAGATCAAATTTATTGCCAGGCCTGGCTTGCATGCCAAATTTGGTGCCTTTTGGGGAACTATCAAATATGGACCAATCAGATGAAGGGGGGGTCCGCTTGTTGGCGTCTAGCGTCGCCACGGTAACACTTTTGAAAGAGAAAAGTAATGCGTGTAGTCGCAGGATGGAGACGCACATTTTGATGTATAACACATCTAGGTTCACGATACGGTTCAGGCTGAATTAACTCTCGAAGGAATGGCATATACTGCTCCAAAATTACGCAATTAATTCAGAATGTTCAAAATGGCCGACTTCCTGTTCGGTTTCGGCCATGGCGCCAAGAGACTTTTTCTTTTAGTTGCGACATGATACAGGAGTGTACCAATTTTCGTTCATGTACGTCAAACCGTATTGTGGGGCTTGAGGCGCAAAGTTTTTTCTGTCTGAACCAACCAGATGAAGGGTGGCCGCGCTCTTTGGCGTCTAGCGTCGCCACGGTAACGCTTTTGAAAGAGAAAAGTAATGCGTGTAGTCGCAGGATGGAGACGCACATTTTGATGTATAACACACTTGGGTGCACGTTACGGTTCGGGCTGAATTAACTTTCGAAGGAATGGCATAAATTTCGCCAAAATGACACAACTAATTCAAAATGGCCGACTTCCTGTTCGGTTTCGGGCATGACGCCAAGAGACTTTTCTTTCAGTTGCGCCATGATACAGGTGTGTACCGATTTTCGTGTGTGTACGACATACCGCATTCTGGGGCTTGAGGCACAAAGTTTTCAAGGGGGCGCTGTTGAGCCATTTTGCCACGCCCATTAATGCAAACCATTAAATATCAAATTTTTCGCCAGGCCTGACTTGCATGCAAAATTTGGTGACTTTTTGGGCACGTTTAGGGGGGCAAAAAGGCCCTCCTTTCGTCAGAAGAAAAAAGAAAGAAAAAAAATTCCTACAGATACAATAGGGCCTTCGCACTGAAGGTGCTCGGGCCCTAACTAAGCAAACATAGTTCATTTTGTATATAGAGTCCAGTTACTACACTACAGAATAGCCTACATTTCAGTTGAATGGATGAAATTCGTGCTTCAAACCAGTCACTTACAGTCGCCAATCAGTGCAGTTGGTGCGTAGCAGCCAATGGAAGAAGCCCATATGCTGCACATGCTTGTTGTTGACAAGAAGAAGCCTAACGTTACACTCCCCGAAAAAGTGTCGGGTCTGACACATTCACAGCATTAACCGGCTACTGCCGTTTTTCTACATTAGCGGTTATTTTGCACATTAGCAGGCTATCTTGCAAAATAGCTGTTTGGCCGGCTATTTTACATATTCACCGCCCTGCCGGTTATTTTGCACATTAGCCGGCTATTTTGCAAAATAGCCGTTTTTCTACATTAACCGTAACATATATATATATATACGGCCCGAACCGTATATATATACATATATATATATATATACAGTATATGTGTGTGTGTGCGTGAATGTGTGTGTGTATATATGTGTATGTATGTGTGTGCGTGTGCGTGTGTGTGTGTGTGTGTAATAATCCTATCAAAGCTCCACCTGAAGTGTATCTATGGTGGGGGAGGGGGGGGAAGGCAACCCCGCCACCCGCGAGACCAGAGGCCGACAAGGAAGAACCCAGTAAAAAACCCAGGCCACCATTAACTCCACAGAGGGCGAGAAGAGGGCGGGAGGCAACCCACCGCCAGCGAACCCCCCCCCACGACACGGGAAGCGGCAGCCAGGGATCCCGTGGCGGCGGACCGCTACCCAGGCAATCCCCGACCACCCGGCCCGGGCTGGACATGTGGCCAGGAGGCCCTCACCCCCAAGGCCAACGACCCCCACCCAGCGAGGAGCCAGCCTGCCCGGAGAGACAGAGCCGCCCGGCCGCTGACGCGGGCAGGTGTACCCGCCCCCACGAAAGTGGCCCCCCAAGACCAGATAACTTTTCAATGGTTTGATATAGAGAGTTGTGGGTGGTGTCATCCGCTAAATGTCCAGGCCTGAAGAATCTACATGCAAGTCACACAAGCACTTCCACTGCAGCATACCTGAACGTGCACAAGGGCGTTCATCGCTGCTTGCAGCTTTAATTAATATTGTGTCTGTCCTTTCTTTGAGCACCCCCCCCCCCCCCCCTTGGATTTTCATTTTTCATCACTGTGTGTGTGTGACTGTCATGTGTGATTGGGGGAATTTTCCCCTGGGATCCCTCTCACCGTCTTCAACGCTTCCCGCCCCAATGGTAAGCCTCAACCCTGACATGATATGCATGATATTATTTTTACAGAATTTTAATTAATACAAACTGTACTATATAAAAATCATTATTGTAAATGGAACCACATCTTCTGCTTCATCGGTAGAAGTAAGCTGAGTGTCTTATTATTGGTACAGTCTATTCTAACTAATCCCTTGGGCGCAACTTCCAAGGTGGGTTTGTCTGGCATCTGTTGGTTTTTTGTGATCAAGTAATAGCTTCATGTAAGATTAACCTTGGTTTTACAAAATATACCCTAATTATCCACCTACACATACTCGCCGCAACACCTCCATAGAATAATGCTTTTCAGCTTACTGGGAGACCAGATGTTTAGCACCAGTGTCAAATGGGGATGTTGGGAAGGTTATAAGCCTTATGAAGCAAAGTTTATGGATAAAATGGATAAAATTTGACTTTGAAACTTCAGTCTTCACAAAGCAAAGTAATGCAGAAATCTAAGAAATTGTGTTTTTTCCCTGCACATAAACCTGAATCCTCTACACTTTTATTAACACTGTAAATAAATTAAGGGGTTATGGACTTATGAGCATCTTCCTGTGTAAGCAAAGCAATAAAGTGTATTTTAAGTGTGAATTTTCAGCTGCACAACAGTGATTATGTAGAACTTATAGAACTCTGAGCAGTGAAGACTGAAAAGGGCTTAATCATGCTGTTGGCTGTATTGCTCTTGGTGAATATTGATGATTGGACTGTCAGTATGTGGCTGCCTTTTCATTTAAAAGTACTTCACTGATTAGAAGCAAGTATAAGACTGTTTTTATAGCTATTTTAATTCAAGTACCTTTTTAAAATAAGTCAAAAAGTAAATTGTCAAGGTCACACAATGTAACTGAAAATGTATGAAAGAAATCCATCCTTTACTGGATAAACCCTCAGTGAACACATAAACTGTAGAATCTCTCACGAGATTTTAACTATGTGCAAACAATCAGCTCCATCCACTCAACCATTTCACAGTTGAAGGTGCAAGGACAAGTATTTTGTGGTTTCAAAAGTTGTTTTAATACTGGTTTGCTACTCGGAAGCAGAGAAGTCTGGAGGTAAAGGCTGTGCAACAAAACCAACATAATTGAATAAGCCTGAGTAAGCAGAAATTAATAAACTGGAAAGGAACTGATCAAAATGTAAATGGAAAACATAAACAGTGCTAACAATGAACTTTATGATGAAAAAAGAGAACAACTCCTTTCTTTTTGCAGAATGCTCTTATTAGGCTCAGTTCACCCCGATGCAATGCAAATAACCTGAATTCCTCGTAACACTGTCAGAACCTGACTTTGCTGTGAAAAGTGCAGCACTTGTGATAACTTATGCAAAGCCTTGGTAATATGTAAAACCTGCTGAAATGGGCTCAATTTAAGTTGGTAACAGTAATTGTTATGGGGAGCGAGACAGGGCCTAAATGCAGGAGAAGAGGTGGCAGGAAGCTCAATTAAAAGAGACTTTAACGGGACGCGCTGCATTGCAGAAAACCAGATGGGGGGGGATACCAACTGGCAGAAACTCAAAAACCAGATAACTACATGACATAAACAGTTGCCTGTGAATATAGTTTGTTTCCCCGTTAGTTCTGCTGATTTGTACTAACAAGGACCAGGTGGAGACACTCATGGTAAACTAAACCAAGGACATAACAAGCAAAACATAGCACAGAAACACGGACCTGTCAAAATAAAACAATAACTAACCAAACCATCACAGTACCCTCCTTCAAGGGAACACCTCCCAGATGTACCAACAACGAAAAGAACAGGCGGGCGACACGGTCCAGGGGTCAAGCTATATCGGTGGTCCCCGATTATTGGCCTCGTTACCTAGTGGGGGCGGGGGGGGGGTGATCTCGTAGCCCTTGGGGTTGGGGGTCGGCTTGGGGGGTCTGGGGCGCGGGCCTCTGGTGGCCCCTGGGGGGCGGTGGGTGGGGCCGCGGGGTCCTGTCCCTGGCCGGTGGGGGCCTGTGGGGGGGGTACCTCATGGCGGTGGGGGGGGTGGCTGGGGAGGGCTCGGGCGGGGGGGCGGTGGCTTGGGCGTCTCCGGGCCTCCTGGGGGGGGCTGGGCCGTGGACGTGGGGGTCCCACCCGGAGGGCCCGGTCCTGCCTGGGTGGGGGGTGGCTGTCTGCGCTGGGGGGGCATTGCTGCCTTGGTCCTCCGTCGCTGGGCGGGGGCCAAGTGCCCCTGCGGATGTGGGGAATCCGTGACCCTTGGGGTGTCCGCCGGGGTGGCCTCGGGGGGGGGTGGGGCCGGGTCCGGAGCCTCCCCTGACCGGGGGGTGCACGGGCTCCGGCGGCTCCGGGGGCGCCCGTGGAGGTACGGTGGGGCCCTGGTCCGGCTCGGGGGGCCGGCCCCCGTCTACTGGATGGCCGGTGGGGGGACGCGGGTGTCTTATCAGGGCCGGCTTTGCTGGTCCTGCCTCCTGGCTTCGGCCTCCGCTCCCCCTCTTGCCCCCCCTACACGATTCATACGCACATAGGCGAAAGGCGGGGGGTCCGGGTCGTGGGGGGCACTGTCCCGCGTGGCCCGGCACTCCCCGCCTCACGGTTTTAACAGCAAACTAGACACTGCACATTCAACACTTTATAAATACACTTGACAAGGACACGTAGTTCGGGAGGGGGGGGGGTCGGTGTCAATCGATACTTGGCCCTCCCTCCTCCCTGTTTTTATGGCATTAATCACATGCACTCAACACAAGGGGCGGGAGGGGGTCCCACATCACCCGCGTTCCCTCACCGGCCTGGGCCTCGGACAGGTGGGTCGGGTTACCCGGGCCTGGCGGGGCCCGCCGTGCAGCCTGGGGTGCCTTCTGGCGGTGCTGGACCCCCCCGGGGAGGGGGAAACGGTGCGTGATTGTATGTCTGTGTCGGTGAGAATGCGGTATGGAAGGGTCCTGCCATGGAGGATTTGAGCCTCCATTGGCAGGACATCAAAAACTTAATAATTTATCAATATTATATTATACAAAGATGGTTATTATTATTATTATTATTATTATTATTAGTATTATTATTATTATTATGTATAGTATATTATATTATTATTAGTATAGGTATCGGATAGGTGAATGGATGAATGAATGGGATGCCTGGGTCTGGGGCCCTCCGTTGTCGGGCCTGTGCGGGTGTCGCCTTGTTGGGGGGTTCCCTCTCTCCGGGCCCGTCTCCGGTCCCCCCCGCTGCCGCTACGGCGGGGCGCCCCTCTGGTCTTGGAGGGCCACTTTCGTGGGGGACGGGTGCGCCTGCCCGCGTCGGCGGCCGGGGCGGCTCTGTCTCTCCGGGCAGGCTGGCCCCCTGCCGGGTGGGGGTCGTTGGCCTGAAGGGTGAGGGCCTCCTGGCCGCGTGTCCGGCCCGGACCGGGTGGCCGGGGATTGCCTGGGTCGCGGTCCGCCGCCGCGGGATCCCTGGCTGCTTCTTTCCGCGCCGTGGGGGCCCCGCCCGCGGGCCCCCTCGGCCGCTGCCGGGTGGGGGGGGGGGCCTCGCAGGCGGTGGGTTGCCTCCCTCCTACTTCTCCCCTCTGTGGGGTTGCCGGTGGCCTGGGTTCCGGGCTCTTCCTTGTCGGCCTCTGGTTTCGCGGGTGGCGGGGTTGCTCCCCCCCCTCCCCCACTATAGATACACTTCAGGTGGAGCTTTGTTTGGTTTATTACACACACACACACACACACACACACACACACACACACACATACACACATATAGTCATTTAGTCACATGCACACACACACACACACACACACACACACACACACACACACACACACACACACACACACACACACACACACACGCATGATCATATACATACACACACACACACATAGACATACACACTGGCTTGTTCACCTGCATGCTGGCTCTCTAGTTTTTGGGTTTAGGTAGCGGTAGCGATAGCTTAGCTCAGACTGCGATCAGATCTCAAGATTTAGGTCGATTGCTGTTCGTGTTTTTGTTGGCTCCGTGCCGGTTTCGTGCTTTGTTTGAGGTTTTTTGTTGCAGATTTCCAGTGCTTGACGTGTGTCTCCGTGTGTTCCTGCTTCCTGGATTGGCAGTGGATGTCGTCCTCATTTCAGATCTCTCATACAGTTTTGTGTGTAGATGCAAATATGAATCCTAATATTGAAAAGTTTAGATTTCTGTGAAATCTAAATAGATTGTCTCTTTCTCCTTGTGTACTTTTCCCCTTTCCTTTGGGTCTTTGCTTTAGCTTTCTACTTCGCATAAGTGCATGTGTGAGTGTGTAGTCAGGACACCCGTTTGAGCAAATGTCACACCCGATCATCATCACCACCACTTGCTGCAGCCCTCAATGCCAGTCTCTACCAATCGGTGGAACAAGACCAAGATCTGGCTCTGTTTGGGGTTTTTCTTTTGCTGTTTAATCCATTGGCTTTCTGGTGGTGCGCTCCTGAATCCCACATTTAGATCTGCAACACCAGGGGTCCGTTTCACAAAGCAGGTTTAGTGAAAACTGAAACCTGAAATGAGGGAAACTGAGTTTTCCGTTTCACAAAGGGAGGTAACTCAAACCAGAGAAAGAGAGGTAACTCTAGCCTGTTTCACAAAGAGAGGTAACTTAAGCTCTCGGTCAGTTACCGTAGTAACAGGCTCTCTGAACCTAACCTGGTCGGGACCAGGTTTATCTCAATGAACCTCGAGTTTTTCTGTGTCTCCGCCTCTTTCAGAGCCACACGCACATTTGATTTCCTCATTCATTCAGTCAGCAGGCGAGTTTTGGCGAAGTTCTGCCATCTGTCATTAACAACAGAGTCAGTAAATATATTAGAAGTCCATTGTCACGAACATGGCATGTCCTTTTGATGAAGACACAATTGATGAAGGAGCAGAATTAATGCGCAGAGAATTAAATATTCGTCGGGAGATGGTTATCAGACCGCGTAATACATGTATATTACATAGTCTCATTACAGGCAAAGCAATATATGTTAATCACCAAAATTATAACAAATAAAGGCTTGAAATATCTCACTTTGCATGTAGTGGGAAATAATATTTGTTTCACCTAAGTTGAATTTACTAGGAAGGAAGTTTTGCAATATATTCAAATTTTCCAATCTCCACCTGTATATTATTACATAAATAAATAAGAGCATAATATGTGTCTGTATTGGTTCAATACGGAATGCAACTTTTAATTCCCAATTACGGAACAATTCCGTATTTCAAGGGACGGGTGGCAAGCCTATATAAACCTGTCCAAGCCATCAAGGAGGAGTTCCACAGGATTGCAGGTGAATGAGATCTGTAGATCTGTTTGTGTTTTCTGATTGTTATTTTATTCTGTGTGTAAAGCACCATGTGTTGCATTCATACTGTATGATTTGGTGCTATATAAATAAATAAAGTTTAAGTTTAAGTTTAAATTCATTTTATATTATATTCTGTGCTGGCTTCATCAAAAGGACATGTAAAAATCAATAAATTGCCTTGTAACATATGCTTGCCCCAGAATCTTATATACAGTATATGCAGATGGAGAGATGTTGATTTTTCTGTGTGTTGTGTATATAGTTGATGGCTGTAGGAAGAGGTGGGAAAGTTTGAGAGACACATACAGAAGGAAAACGAAGAAAGAAAAGGCTTTAACCCTGCTGGCTCCATAGTGGCTGATTCATTCTGTTATGGGTAGCGGGAGAGGACCCAAATGCAGGAGATGAAGTGCCAGGAAGTTCTCTTTCGTGTTCGAGACTGACTCTCCACTACAGATTAATTTCATTTATCTGTATGGGAACTGACCTCGAACGAGGCAGTCTCGTGGAATACCTCTTTAAGACACATGTACTGGTGGCCCTGCCTCCATGCCAATCACGGGGCTACATAAGCCCCCCGTGGGCAGTGCCACCCTGATTCATTTGATTTCCACGTTGGCAGACGTGGGGTTACCTCAAAGCGTTTCTGTGAATCGTAGCTTACCTTTGTGTAGAGAGCAGGTCCTGCGGGGCTCCTCTCAGGATCCTTTGTGGTCCCAGCTGTACAGATATTCCCATAGAAAATCCGGGCACGGTAGTCGAACCCGCCGGCGGCGGGGGAAGCACTGTTGCCTTGTCAGACAGCGGGACATTGTACCGAACCCGCCTCAGGCAGGGGAGGTGCAGTAGTCGCCGTTGACTCGTCGCGTCGTACTGCTTGTGTTAAACCCGCCTAAGGTGGGGGAGACCTGGTAGTCGGCGCTTCATGAACTGACTGTACGCGGCGTTCCTCAGCGTGAAACCGACCTAGTTGGTGGAGCGCTCGTGGCGCCGTGTACAACACGCTTCACGTTGTAAACAAACGACCAGGGGACAGCATTAGCAGCAGGACCGGCATCTGTCTTCCGCTTCCGCGTGACGTCAGCGTCGGCGGGAGGGGTGAGCGCAGGCCACACTGCGGCCGGTGTCCACGAGAGGGCACTGTTGCCTGTGCCGCGGTTTGCTGGCTGTTACCTGGCGTTATATATATATGGTGTGGTTTACACACATAGACATATTATTGTTGCAACGGCGTTAGCAGCCTACACCGCGGCAACGCGTTGAGTTTGTAGGTTGGCTACCACTGTCATTTATATATACAGGATTCTCCTATATTCAATTCAATTCAATTCAATTCAATTCAATTTTATTTATATAGCGTCTAATACAACAGAGTTGTCTCTAGACGCTTTACAGAGACCCATACCCAGAACATGACCCCCGAGCAGATATTACATAAACAATGGCAGGTAAAAAACTCCCCTAGTGGGAGAAAAACCTTAAGCCAAACAGTGGCAAGGAAAAACTCCCCTTTAGGAGGGAAGAAACCTTGAGCAGGACCAGGCTCATCAGGGGGGACCCTCCTGCCGAGGGCCAGACTGGTGGGTCAGGGACGGCAACAGCACAGCAGGCAGGTGGAAGCAGCAACGGGATGACCGGGGGTGGGGACCGCAGGCCAGCACACAGCTCCCGAAGCTCCGGCCCAATCAGCAAGTCCCAGGTTGGGGTGCAGGGTCAGGAAAAGACTTGTGCTCCGTAATGCAAGCTACAAGCCACCCACGGCCACCTGCAGGACAAAAGAGAGAAAAGGGAGGAGAAGGGGGGGGGGCAGCAACGGGATGACCAGGGGTGGGGACCGCAGGCCAGCACACAGCTCCCGAAGCTCCGGCCCAATCAGCAAGTCCCAGGTTGGGGTGCAGGGTCAGGGAAAGACTTGTGCTCCGTAATGCAAGCTACAAGCCACCCACGACCACCTGCAGGTTCCGGTGTCCGGCAAAGGATGCTGCAACATGGACAAAAGAGAGAAAAGGGAGGAGAAGGGGGGGCCAGCACAAGAAACTACAGGAGCGACTCTGACACACTAAAGTTTACACTACCTAGAGATTTACCAACACCAGCTAGAGGTTTACTAAACACTAACTATAGGCTTTACTAAACAGAAAAGTTTTAAGTTTAGTTTTAAAGGTGGAGGTGGAGTCAGCCTCCTTAACCCAGATTGGAAGTTGGTTCCAAAGTAATGGTGCCTGATAGCAGAACGCCCGCCCTCCAAATCTACATTTAGATACTCTAGGAACTACGAGTAAACCTGCACTCTGAGAACGGAGAGCTCTGACAGGAACATAAGGCACTATCAGGTCTTGCAAATAATGCGGAGCTAAGCCGTTTTGGGCTTTATACGCAAGTAATAAAATTTTAAATTGGATTCTGAATTTTACGGGTAACCAATGGAGCGACGCTAACACTGGAGAGACGTGGTCTCTCCTGCTAATTCCTGTCAGTACTCGTGCTGCTGCATTTTGGATCAGCTGGAGCCTATTCAGCAAATTACTTGGACATCCTGCTAACAACACATTACAGTAATCTAGTCTAGAAGATACAAACGCATGAACTAGTTTTTCTGCATCACTCTGTGAGAGGATTTTCCTAATCTTTGCAATATTACGGAGATGGAAAAAGGCTATTTTACAAACCTGATTGACATATGGTTTAAACGACAAATCCTGATCGAAAATAACACCAAGATTTCTCACAGTTGCACTGGAAGCCATCGCAACACCATCTAATCCCTTCCTAAGATGCTCTGGACCAAGAATGATAACCTCTGTTTTATCTGAATTTAGAAGCAGGAAATTTCTGGACATCCAGTCCTTGATGTCCCTAAGACATGCCTGAAGTTTAACTAACGGTTCTGTTTCATCCGGCTTCATAGACAAATAGAGCTGCGTATCATCAGCATAACAATGAAAGTGTATGCCGTGATTCTGGATTATACTTCCCAACGGCTGCATGTATAAACTGAACAAGATTGGCCCTAGCACTGAACCCTGCGGAACACCATAACAGACCCTTGACTGTTCTGAAGAAACCTCATGTACATGAACAAACTGGAACCTGTCAGATAGATATGATTTAAACCAACATAGAGCTGTCCCTTTAATCCCAACAACATGCTCTAACCTGTGCAGTAAAATGCCATGATCTATAGTGTCAAAAGCAGCACTGAGGTCCAGTAGAACCAGTATGGACACTAATCCCTTATCTGAGGCCATAAGGAGGTCATTCGTGACTCGAACAAGTGCTGTCTCTGTGCTATGATGCATTCTGAACCCTGACTGAAAGACTTCAAACAGATCATTTCTATACAAATAGTCACATAACTGGCTTGAAACTGCCTTTTCCAGAATTTTAGACACAAATGGAAGGTTGGAAATTGGTCTATAATTAGCTAAGGTGTCTGGGTCAAGAGAAGGTTTTTTAAGTAAAGGTTTAATTACTGCGACTTTGAAAACCTGTGGTACATATCCTAAACTTAGGGATAGGTTAATTTGGTCCAGTATTGTCGTACCAATAAGAGAAAAAACATGTTTGAATAGACGAGTCGGGATGGGGTCTAACATACATGTGGTTGACTTAGCTCTATTAACGAGTGAAGTCAGCTCAGGGAGGTCTATAGGATCAAAACAGTCTAGAGACAAGTCAGAGCCTAGGGAAGTCGCTAAAGCTGAAGAAACACCTACAACCGGCTGGTTGATTTCTTCTCTAATTCTCGCGATTTTACTGTTGAAGAAGCCCATAAAGTCCTCACTACTGAGAGCTGCAGGAATGCACGGCTCAACAGAGTTGTGACTCTTTGTCAGCCTGGCTACAGTGCTGAACAGAAAACGTGGGTTACTTTTGTTATCCTCTATCAGCGTTGAATAATAAGCTGTTCTGGCTTTGCGAATGGCTTTTTTATATACTATTAGAATATCTTTCCATTCACGATGAGAGTCTACAGACCTACAAGAGTACCACTTCCTTTCTATTTTACGCACGTTTTGTTTCAACATGCGGATATCTGAATTGTACCAGGGAGTTAAGCTCCTGTGGCTAGAAACCCTCCTTTTCAAAGGAGCAACTTCATCTAAAGCTGAATGCAACAAATCAGCAGTGTTACTAGCAAGGAAATCAACATCTGCAGAGGTAGAACCCAGGTCACTGGCCTCGACTACATCACTATTTCGCACTGTCGTAAGATAAGCAATGGCCTCCCTAAATTTAACAATAACTTCATCAGACAAACATCTGCTAAAATAATACCTCCTATTTTGCACTTCAACATCAACAAAATTAAATTCAAACGTTATTAAGTAATGGTCGGATAAAAGGGAGTTTACAGGTGACACCAACAGACCATCAGTTTCAACACCGTAGGTGAGAACGAGATCGAGAGTATGATTAAAACAGTGCGTCGGTTTATCCACTTTTTGTGAGATACCCATTGATTCTAGAAGAGAATCGAAGGCTAATTTAAGATTATCGCTTTCAACATCCATATGAATGTTAAAATCACCCACTATGATGAATTTATCTGTGCTGATCAATAATCCAGAAAGGAAATCTGAAAATTCAGACAAAAACTCCAGATACGCACCAGCAGGGGGCCGGTACACTACCACTAACACAACTGGCTTCTCTGATTTCCGGCTCGGAAATTTCAGACCAAGCATGAGGCTTTCAAATGTATTATAATTGCACTTAGGTTCAATTTTTGTTTGGAGACCGGAGTTATAAATTGCTGCGACTCCTCCGCCTCGGCCCGTGCTTCTAGGAATGTGATGATTAAAGTAGCCGGGCGGAGTTGATTCATTCAAACTAACATACTCTTCCTCCCGTAACCATGTTTCTGTTAAGCAGAAAATATCACTCCTGCTCTCTGTAATTATATCATTTACTAACAGAGACTTAGAGCTTAATGATCGTATATTTAGTAGTCCGCATCTAATTTTTCGGTCTGTAATTGGTACCAAATGTGCATTGGTTTTAATTTTTACAAGGTTATCTTGGTTAACGCCTCTATAACGCTGCACCTGGTGAACTTTTGGAGGGCGGGGAACTGCAACCACTTCTATTTTGCTAGGCACCTGGCCAGAGTCGCCAATATCATGTAATCCTACAGTTTTAGAGTCGCTAATTACATAATGCAATCCTACAGTTTTGTTGGCAGGCGTTGGTCCTTGAGAAGCAACAGATGTGTCGCTGAGCCCTTTAAGACTACCCTTCCTCCGAACCGTCACCCAGCTGCCCTGCCTGGCCGGCTGCCGGGGAGCTGCAGGGGAGCGGTTACGCTCAGCTGCTACGGGCCGGTCCGCAGAGGATTCTATCGGACTATGGTCTAGTTGGCCAAACCGGACCTCTAACTGACTAAGCCTCGCCTCCAGCCCTGTTAAACTACAGCTCTGCATCCTGGCCTGGACCCTGCATTGTCAGGGGGAGTGTCTAATAACATTGGCCAGATTTCTAGACATAAGAGCTGCACCATCCCGGGTGGGATGAATGCCGTCCCTTCTAATCAGACCGGGCTTTCCCCAGAATGTCTCCCAGTTGTCAATAAAGTCCACGTCGTTTTCTGAACACCACTGAGACAACCAGCGGCGGAGCGAGAGCATGCGACTAAACATGTCATCGCTGGTCAGATTGGGGAGGGGGCCAGAAAAACCTACGGAGTCTGACATGGTTTTGGCGAAGTTACACACCGAGACAATATTCATTCTGGTTACTTCCGACTGGCGAGGACGGGAGTCATTAGCTCCGACATTATATTATATATATCTATATATATATATATTATATTATATATAAATACAGTTTACCTCTGTGAACAATGGCCACTCCCGGTTCACAGGCTCCCTTATGTCAGACCTGTGAAGTCAGGATGCCTGCAGAGGATGCCCATGACATGTGCCGGCTGTGTTTGGGACCGGAACATGCCCGTATGTCCATGCGGGACCCATCGGCATGTATGAGCTGCTTCATCTTGCCGGCCAGGGTGAGGAGAGCTAGAGCTGAGTCATTCTCTCTGGACCCCTCGGGCGGTGGTCCGGCTCCAGCCAAACGACAAAGGCGGTCGGTGGGGGACGGCACATTGTTTACGCCACCTCCGGAGGCTACGGTGTCCGTGCCGCCGCCCGCATCAGACTCTGATGCCGCCTCAGTGACCGAGCAGCCTGTCGAGCAGCCTATGGACGATGCGGCGGAGTCAGTGTATGAGGTTGATATTATTGGGTTTGACTCAGAGGGAGAAGACCCCTTCAGTCAAGGAGAACAGGGGGAGGCGGAGCAAGAGCAGGGGGAGGACCAGGAGCAGAGGGACCCTCCACCTCTCCTGCATGAGATCATGGCTCGCGCCGCTCAGGCATTGGGCGTCGAGCTGCCGACCGAGCATCGCCGGGGGGCCTCCCGGTTTGCCGATGAGGATGAGGAGCAGCCACGCCCCCGAATGGTCCCGTTACTGCCGGATGTAGAGGATATTGTCCTCCGGCAGTGGACTGACCCGTCCAAGGCCCGCAGGTGGTCAGGGATGTGTAGACAGCTGTCAAACGTGAGTGACAGTCAGAAGATTGGCTGTGGGCCGGCTCCCGAGGTGGATCAGTCCATGAGGGCTTTCTTCACCCCCCCCTCCGCATCGGTTCTGGGGCAGCCGAAGTGCTCGGGCAAATACACTAAGCCGTTGGACGCATTGCTTACTAGAGTGCACGCAACCACGGCGGTGCAGTCTAAGCTGGTCAATACGGGGTCCATCCTGGCTCTGTACCAGCGCCACCTAACCAAGCGACTGGTAGGCGGGGACTCCAGTGTAGCGGCTGAGCTGCATCGGGTGTCCTCGCTCTTGGCGAAGCTGATGCAGGAGCAGGCGGTGGCGTCCGGTAGGGCCACAGCCTCGGTTTGGCTGGCAAGGCGCCATCTGTGGTTGTCCCAATCATCGTTTGGTACGGAAGACCGGAATGTGCTGTTTAAGCTGCCGGTGGTGCCGTCTGCCATGTTCGGCCCGGACGCCAAGGCACTGCTCGAGGAGGCCCGAGAGGCCCGCAAGTGTGCCAAAGACCTGTCAGGAGGCCTCCAGAAACGACGGGGCCGTGGGCAGGGCTTCAGGGCTCCCCAGGTGGCGCCGCGGCGGCAGCCGGTACTACGGCAGTCAGATCAGGGCGACCTGAGGGTCCAGCTGGATGCTGCTCGGCGCGGGAACGCGGGACGCGGGCAGCGTTCGGGTCGAGGTCGGGGCAAGGGTCCCCGTGCGGCCTCGTCTCGTCCCTGACAGTTGGTGGGGCCCAGCCCCCTCTTGCCGTCCCCTGGCTCAGACCTTGTTCTGGGGGACAATCGGGGCCGACCCCTGGGTGGTTTCCACCATGACCCAGGGGTATCGGGTGCAGTTTCTGCACAAGCCCCCACAAACAGAGTCCGTCACCCTCACGGTGGTGACAGACGCACGGCAGAGAGGGGTTTTGGCGGCGGAGATCGGCACTCTCCTGGCGAAGAGAGCCATCAGGGAGGTGCCGCAGATCAACCGGCAGGCTGGGTTCTATTCCCGTTATTTTCTCGTCCCCAAGAAGGATGGGGGGTTGAGACCGGTTTTGGACTTGAGGGGGCTCAACAGATTTTTGAGACCCCTGCGTTGCAGGATGCTGACGGTGCCGAGGGTCCGTCAGGCGGTTCTTCCGGGCGATTGGTTTGCCACCATCGACCTGAAGGACGCCTACTTCCAAGTTCCAATCTGGGAGGGTCACAGACGTTACCTCAGATTTGCCTTCAACGGCAAAGTCTACGAGTTTTGTGTCCTTCCATTCGGCATTTCTTTGGCCCCGCGCACGTTCACGCGGTGCATGGATGCGGTCTTGGGTCCCCTGCGTCAGGAGGGCATGCGCATCCTGAATTATCTGGACGATTGGCTGGTGTGTGCTCGCTCAGCGGAGCTATGTCGCGACAACGTTGCTCGACTCCGGCGGCATCTGGATCTCCTGGGCCTGCGTCTCAATCTGGCGAAGAGCAGGCTTCAGCCGTCGCAGTCCACGGAATTTCTGGGCATGTGTGTGGATTCCAGGGCGGGGACACTGTCCCTGACTCCGGTGAGACAGGCTGCCATCAGGACGTGCTTGTCTCACTTTCGGCTGGGAGCCAGAGTGCGCTGGAAGCTGTGCCTCCGCCTGCTGGGGTTGATGGCGGCCACGGTGCACGTGGTGCCCCTGGCGCTCTTGCATATGCGGCCGGTACAACGGCGCTTCCTGGGACTGGGTCTCTGTCCACAAAGAGACGGGCAGGCCAGGGTGTCGGTGACACGCAAGATGCGGCTGGCTCTCCTTTGGTGGGAGCAGCCCGCCACGTTGACAAGGGGCAACACACTGGGCCCTGTTGTGCGTCGCCAGGTGGTGTCTTCGGACGCCTCCCCGGTCGGCTGGGGTGCGGTCCACGAGGGCAGCGGCGTCAGCGGTCGCTGGCAGGGTCATTGGTTGGCCCAGCATATCAATGTGTTGGAGCTGCGTGCGATATACCTGGCGCTTCTCCACTTCGGGCCAGTCCTGGCGGGCCGCCATGTGCTGGTGCGAACAGACAGCACGGTGGCAGCAGCGTATGTCAACAGGCAGGGGGGCTTGGGCTCCCCTCGCCTCTGCAGGATGGCGCGGATACTATGGGACTGGGCTCACCCACGGTTCAAGTCCCTGAGGGCGATGCACGTGCCGGGGGTCGTGAACGTCGCTGCGGACCGACTCTCGCGGGGGGGCCCCCTCGCCACGGAATGGAGACTGCATCCCCAGGTGGTGCAACAGATCTGGGACCAGTTCGGTACCGCAGTGGCCGATCTGTTTGCGTCCAGGGCGACAACACACTGTCCCCTGTTCTTTTCCGTGGGGAGGGACGACCCTCCGCTGGGCACAGACGCGATGGCGCATCAGTGGCCCCGGGGTCTCCTCTACGCTTTCCCTCCCTTCGTTCTCCTTCACTCGGTCCTTCAGAGAGTCCGGGTCGAGGGCGTGAGCCTCATATTGGTGGCTCCCTATTGGCCGCAGATGTTCTGGTTCTCGGCGATTGCGCCCCTTCTCCAGGGTCAACCCTGGGAGCTTCCGGGGCGCCGGGACCTCCTGTCGCAAGCCCACGGGACTCTCTTTCATCCTTTTCCCCGGGGTCTCAAGCTCTGGGCCTGGCCCCTGAAAGGGCCGAGTTTCTAGCCATGGGGTTGGCCCCGGCTGTAGTGGGCACTATGGAGGGGGCCCGGGCTCTGTCTACGACGAGGGCATACGTATACAGATGGGGAGTGTTCCGATCATGGTGCGATGCGAGGCAGTTAGATCCTCTGACTTGTGGGGCTGGTGACGTCCTCCTGTTCCTCCAGGGACTGTTGGAGGCGGGTAGGTCCCCTTCGACTCTCAGGGGGATGGTGTCGGCCATAAAGGCAGCCCGTGTCGGGCCGCGCAAGCTGTCGGGGGACAGTTGCGCCCTTATTGCCCGGTTCCTTCGGGGCGCCCGTCGGGGTCGCCCCTCACTTAGAGGGCCGAGACCGCCCCCCCCTCCTTGGGATTTGGGACTAGTCCTGGCGGCCTTGCGTCACGCACCCTTTGAGCCCCTGGAGTCGGTCGAGATTCAGTGGCTCTCTTTCAAGACGGCCTTCTTGCTGGCTATCGCGTCTGCGAAGAGGATAGGAGAGCTCCATGCCTTGTCGGTCGATGAAGACTGCTGCCGGTTCCTGCCGGGTGATGCTGGGGTGGAGCTGCGGCCGAACCCAGCTTTCCTACCGAAGGTGTGGGAGTCCCAGGCTAGTCAGTCCTTGGTCCTGCGCCCCTTCAATCCCCCGCAGGGTGGGGACGCCGAATTGCAGACGTCCTTGTGCCCTGTCAGGGCCCTGAGGGCCTACATTCAGCAGACTCGGGCCTACAGGGCGACGGACCAGCTCTTCGTCTGTTATCGGCCTAACTGTAGGGGTCAGCCGGTCTCGAAGGACCGGCTGTCTCATTGGGTCGTGGAGACGATTCTGGAGGCTTACAGGCAGGCGGGCAAGCCGGCCCCGACCCGGGTGCGCGCACATTCGGTGCGAGGCGTCTCTACCTCATGGGCTTTGTGGCGGGGTGCCTCGTTGTCCGAAGTTTGTGCGGCAGCCTCTTGGTCTGCGCCCTCCACATTTGCTAGGTTCTACTGCATGAATATGGCAGCCGGCACTCCGTTCGCGGAGCGTGTCCTGGGCGCTGCGCAGTAGAACAGCTCGTTCTCACCGTGCCTCCGGTCGCCTCGGTTTGGCTCGGGGTGATGTTGGGTTTTCGGCTAGCCGTGCGTCTGGCCGGCTATTTTACTTTATTGACTGGCCTGCGTCTGGCAGGGCCAGCTGGGCCTAGGTTGCGTCTTGCGCCTAGGCTGTGACGTCTTATTTGACTGACCTTTTGCGCCTGGCGGGGTCAGCTGGGCCTAGGTTGCGTCTTGCGCCTAGGCCGTGACGTCTTATTTGACTGACCTTTTGCGCCTGGCGGGGTCAGCTGGGCCTAGGTTGCGTCTTGCGCCTAGGCCGTGACGTCTTATTTGACTGACCTTTTGCGTCTGGCGGGGTCAGCTGGGCCTAGGTTGCGTCTTGCGCCTAGGCCGTGACGTCTTATTTGACTGGCCTTCTGCGTCTGGCGGGGTCAGCTGGGCCTAGGTTGCGTCTTGCGCCTAGGCCGTGACGTCTTATTTGACTGGCCTTCTGCGTCTGGCGGGGTCAGCTGGGCCTAGGTTGCGTCTCGCGCCTAGGCCACGAGTTATACGGCTTTTGCTGGCGGAGTTTTTTCGATAGGCGGGCTCATTTGGGGTTGAACCGCTTTGGCTGCCGCGGGGCGGCTGGTCTGCTCGTTCTTCGCGGTGTGTCTTACAGCGTTCCCATACAGATAAATGAAATTAATCTGTAGTGGAGAGTCAGTCTCGAACACGAAAGAGAACGGAGGGTTACACGGTAACCCAGGTTCTCTGAGTGGAGAGACTGACTCTCCACACAAGAGCCGCTCTGAACGTCGTGTCAATCAAAAATTAAATCAGGGTGGCACTGCCCACGGGGGGCTTATGTAGCCCCGTGATTGGCATGGAGGCAGGGCCACCAGTACATGTGTCTTAAAGAGGTATTCCACGAGACTGCCTCGTTCGAGGTCAGTTCCCATACAGATAAATGAAATTAATCTGTAGTGGAGAGTCAGTCTCTCCACTCAGAGAACCTGGGTTACCGTGTAACCCTCCGTTCAATACAAAGTAACTTTAATTCTGAGAAAGTGCTGTGTCGCAGAAATGACAAAAAGGAAAAACAAACAAAAAGCACCAACTGGCAGAATCACAAAAAACGGATAACTACAGGACTAGGGAGGACGGACAGGCGGAGACCAACAGCAGGTCAGGTGACAAACAGTACGGACCAGCAGAGACTAACTAACAGACACACACACACACGGAACTAACGGGGACCAGGTAGAGACATTCAGGGTAAATTAAGACTCAAACCATAACAGTAATTAATTATGAACTTTGTTAATGAACAAAGGTGTTACTCTTTTTTCGAAAAACATGTTCAAATTCGCCGTATGTGCGCATTAAAATCTCTAATTCCATTTGGGTGAAAAAAGCAGACCTCCTCTTTCCCGTTGCCATGGTGACTCGAATCAGGGCTCCATTGATGCTGGGTTTTTATAGTTGTGGTGCACGCGCTTAACTCCAGGTGAAACTACTTAGAGTTGAGTAAATTAACCTTAAACCGCAAACTCAGAGTTTCCGATCTCAGAGTAGATCAACTAAGAGTTCAGGATTAGTCTCAGTTTGTTGAACCTGCTTTGTGAAACGGACCCCAGAAACACTGTGCAAAAAAATAAATTAAAACAGAAGTTAATGTTTAAAGAACCCATATTTTATTTACAATACAAACCTAGAAAACAAGTGTTGAAACATATAACTCTGATAGAGAGAAAATTTGCCATTTAATGTAAAATAATTGTAAATCGATTCATTTGATTGCAGCATTACAACTCAAAAAAAGCTGGTACAAGGGCTACAAAAGGCTAGGAAGTAAATTGCACTAAATTAAAACACCTGAAAGGACATCTTACAGCTAATTAAATTAGTAGAGAAGTGGACAGTGGCATGATGGTAAAGATTCTGAGCATGGAAACATAACAGCGCTTATTGGTATCACATGAAGTAGCCAATTTTCTTTAAAAAACACCTTAGCTGCAAAACACAATTAATTTGGACTGAAGGAAACAGTGGGTACGCAAAGTATTCAGACCCCTTTTAATTTCCCCCTCTTTGTTTCTTTGCTATACTATCAATAAAACTAGCAAAACTATACTGCAGTTATTCAAAATACAGGAAACATGTAAACTTACTCATAAACTGGGTCAATGTTGGAGAAAAAGTATCTCTTCTCCTTTGAGTCATAGTTAGCATTAGCATCGCTGCTGTCTTCGGAACTTTGTACTTCAAATCAAGTCAATCTTTATTTATATAGCACTTTTCATGCATATATAAAAATGCAACACAAAGTGATTTACATAAAACGTTAAACAAACATAAAACTTATTAATGTCCCCCCCACTAGACACACACAGACAGACACAAGAACACTACAGTTCACGCAAGTTACACACACAGACACACACGAAAACTGGGGTTAAAACAACAAGAACAGCTAGTTATAACAAGAGTATACAAGAAAGACACCTCTCCCTGGCCCTGCCCCTTGTCAACCTTTCCCCGACCCTGAACCTAACCTGGGGCTTTCTGATTGGGCCGGAGCTTCGGGATCTGCGTGCTGGCCTGCGGTCCCCACCCCCGGTCATCCCGTTGCTGCTTCCACCTGCCTGCGGTCCCCATCCCCCGGTCATCCCGTTGCTGCTTCCACCTGCCTGCGGTCCCCACCCCCGGTCATCCCGTTGCTGCTTCCACCTGCCTGCGGTCCCCACCCCCGGTCATCCCGTTGCTGCTTCCACCTGCCTGCGGTCCCCACCCCCGGTCATCCCGTTGCTGCTTCCACCTGCCTGCTGTGTGCTGCTGACGTCCCCGACTCCCCCAGTCTGGCCTTCGGCAGGAGGGTCCCCCCTTATGAGCCTGGTCCTGCTCAAGGTTTCTTCCCTCCTAAAGGGGAGTTTTTCTTGTCACTGTTGTAAAACTGGTGTAAAATTGAGCTGCTTCGGCGGTAAGCAGATTCCTTTCCACAAAGGAAACGTACCACTCTACCTTTACCAAAGGTGCTGTCAGAGCGTTTTAGAAATGTAAATTCCCCATTCACTGGACTGACAACTTTCACATGCTCCTCCATTTTCACTTCTCTTCTACCTTACTCCTCCCCATGCCTGTCCAGCTACAATGGGAGCCCACCAGCGTAGCTAACCACGCCCAAACACAGTGACAGCCAATCAATGTCCACTTCAAGGTGTGACTGACCATTGCTTTCCACCCCTAAAATCTCAAGCACAGGAATCCCACTTCACAACAAAGATTTCATAATAAAGGCAAGTCTGAAACACTCACTCACACTCACTCACTCATCTTCTCCCGCTTTATCCGTTACCGGGTCGCGGGGGCAGCAGCCTCAGCAGGGAGTCCGAGGCGTTCCCAGGCCAGCCGAGAGACATAGTCTCTCCAGCGTGTCCTGGGTCTTCCCCGGGGTCTCCTCCCGGTGGGACATGCCTGGAACACCTCCCTAGGGAGGCGTCCAGGAGGCATCCGGTACAGATACCCAAGCCACCTCAGCTGACTCCTCTCAATGTGGAGGAGTAGCGGCTCGACTCCGAGCTCCTCCCGGGTGACCGAACTCCTCACCCTATCTCTAAAGGAGCGTCCAGCCACCCTGCGGAGGAAACTCATCTCGGCCGCTTGTATCCGCGATCTTGTCCTTTCGGTCACTACCCAAAGTTCATGACCATAGGTGAGGGTAGGGGCGTAGTTTGACCGGTAAATCGAGAGCTTCGCCTTTCGACTCAGCTCCCTCTTTACCACGACGGTCCAGTACATCGACCGCATTACTGCGGACGCTGCACCGCTCCGCCTGTCAATCTCACGCTCCATTGTTCCCTCACTCGTGAACAAGATCCCGAGATACTTGAACTCTTCCACCTGAGGCAGGACTTCTCCACCCACCCGGAGAAGGCATGCCACCCTTTTCCGGTCGAGAACCATGGCCTCGGTCTTGGAGGTGCTGATTCTCATCCCTGCCGCGTCGCACTCGGCCGCAAACCGCCCCAGCACATGCTGGAGGTCCCGGTCTGATGAAGCCAACAGGACAACATCATCTGCAAAAAGCAGAAATGAAATCCTGAGGTTCCCAAACCGGATCCCCTCCGGCCCCTGGCTGCGCCTAGAAATCCTGTCCATAAAAATTATGAACAGGACCGGTGACAAAGGGCAGCCCTGCCGGAGTCCAACATGCACCGGGAACAAGTCTGACTTACTGCCGGCAATGCGAACCAGACTCCTGCTTCGATCATACAGAGACCGGACAGCCCTTAGTAGAGGGCCCCGGACTCCATACTCACTCAGCACCCCCCACAGAATGGCACGAGGGACACGGTCAAATGCCTTCTCCAGATCCACAAAACACATGTAGACTGGTTGGGCAAATTCCCATGAACCCTCGAGCACCCTGCGGAGGGTATAGAGCTGGTCCAGTGTTCCACGACCGGGACGAAAACCGCATTGTTTCTCCTGAATCCGAGGTTCGACTATCGGCCGTAATCTCCTCTCCAGTACCCTGGCGTAGACTTTCCCCGGGAGGCTGAGAAGTGTGATCCCCCTGTTGTTGGAACACACTCTCCGGT
Organism: Cololabis saira; assembly: GCF_033807715.1. Classification (NCBI taxonomy): domain Eukaryota; kingdom Metazoa; phylum Chordata; class Actinopteri; order Beloniformes; family Belonidae; genus Cololabis; species Cololabis saira. The sequence continues at coordinate 882,273 of NC_084599.1, read as the reverse complement.
CCCCCTTTTTAAACAGAGGGACCACCACCCCGGTTTGCCACCCCAGCGGTGCTGTCCTCTTCCTCCATGCAATGTCGCAGAGGCGTGTCAGCCAAGACAGCCCTACGACATCCAGAGACTTGAGGTACTCAGGGCGAATCTCATCCACCCCCGGTGCCCGGCCACCACAAGAACAGCTAGTTATAACAAGAGTATACAAGAAAGACACCTCTCCCTGGCCCTGCCCCTTCTCAACCTTTCCCCGACCCTGAACCTAACCTGGGGCTTTCTGATTGGGCCGGAGCTTCGGGATCTGCGTGCTGGCCTGCGGTCCCCACCCCCGGTCATCCCGTTGCTGCTTCCACCTGCCTGCGGTCCCCATCCCCCGGTCATCCCGTTGCTGCTTCCACCTGCCTGCGGTCCCCACCCCCGGTCATCCCGTTGCTGCTTCCACCTGCCTGCGGTCCCCACCCCCGGTCATCCCGTTGCTGCTTCCACCTGCCTGCGGTCCCCACCCCCGGTCATCCCGTTGCTGCTTCCACCTGCCTGCTGTGTGCTGCTGACGTCCCCGACTCCCCCAGTCTGGCCTTCGGCAGGAGGGTCCCCCCTTATGAGCCTGGTCCTGCTCAAGGTTTCTTCCCTCCTAAAGGGGAGTTTTTCTTGTCACTGTTGTAAAACTGGTGTAAAATTGAGCTGCTTCGGCGGTAAGCAGATTCCTTTCCACAAAGGAAACGTACCACTCTACCTTTACCAAAGGTGCTGTCAGAGCGTTTTAGAAATGTAAATTCCCCATTCACTGGACTGACAACTTTCACATGCTCCTCCATTTTCACTTCTCTTCTACCTTACTCCTCCCCATGCCTGTCCAGCTACAATGGGAGCCCACCAGCGTAGCTAACCACGCCCAAACACAGTGACAGCCAATCAATGTCCACTTCAAGGTGTGACTGACCATTGCTTTCCACCCCTAAAATCTCAAGCACAGGAATCCCACTTCACAACAAAGATTTCATAATAAAGGCAAGTCCGAAACAGAATAAGTAAAATTAGAGATTAAAAAGAAGATTAAGTGATTAAAAAACATAAAGCGAAAAAAATGCCTGGTGCAAATTAACACCATAGAGGGAGTATACAATACCTTCCTTGGGAGCTTAAACTCCCCCACACCAATCTGAGTTCACACAAATAACACACCAGCCACTGGAGTATAAGAACCTCTTCAAAGGGACATTCATATTAAAAATTGTTTACTAAATTCATAGCCAGTGTGCTCTTTCATTTATTGTAAATGGAACCATTTACAATGATTGGAACCATTTACAAAACACTCTCAAGGTCACTGTCTTTACCTCTTTCACTGATTTCAAAGTAAATTTGTTACACATCATAGTCGACTCCTGCACCCGTTGAACATGCCTACTTGCTGAACCTGATCATTTAATGTTTTATTGTATTGTATTTATGTTTAATTGTTTGTTATTGTAAAAAACAATAACAAAACAATAACAATAAACCTGTTCGGTTTCGGCCATGATGCCAAGAGACTTTTCTTTAAGTTGCTCCATGATACAGGTGTGTACTGATTTTCGTGCATGTACGTCAAACCGTGCACAAAGTTTTCTAGGGGGCGCTGTTCAGCCATTAGGCCACCCCCATTAATGCAAACCATTAAATATCCAATTTTTCGCCAGGCCTGGCTTGCATGCAAAATTTGGTGACTTTTGGGGCACGTGTAGGGGGGCAAAAAGGCCCTCATTTCGTCGTAAAAATAAGGAAAAAAAAAAAACAAGGAAAAAAACTTCGACAGATACAATAGGGCCTTCGCACTGCAAGTACTCGGGCCCTAAATATAAGAACTGAATCTTACCAAAAATAAAAAGTAATATAAAAAACTGCCAATGGAAAAAAAGAAAATTTTCACTGAAATGACTGAAAAGGTTTTTCTAGAACTAGGTCTTATTTTAAATGTAATGATTTTATTTTTTTTTACTAGAAATAAAGCATTTTGACTGGATATAAGACAAGTAGTCTTGGTAAGATTTTGAGTTTTTGTAGGGTTTCAGACATTTACTGACAAATCTTGCAACCAGACAGAGAACATTTCAGCCTCCTATTTTTCCATCTGCAGACTCATCACTCCTTGTAGTCAAAGGCCTCCTGGTCTGGTCCATGGATGGTCCTGGTCTGGTCCATGGATGGTCCTGGTCTGGTCTGGTCTGGTCCTGGTCTGGTCCTGGTCTGGTCTGGTCTGGTCTGGTCTGGTCCTGGTCTGGTCTGGTCTGGTCCATGGATAGTCCTGGTCTGGTCTGGTCTGGTCTGGTCTGGTCTGGTCCTGGTCCATGGATAGTCCTGGTCTGGTCTGGTCTGGTCTGGTCTGGTCTGGTCTGGTCCTGGTCTGGTCTGGTCTGGTCTGGTCTGGTCCTGGTCTGGTCTGGTCTGGTCTGGTCATGGTCTGGTCTGGTCTGGTCCATGGATAGTCCTGGTCTGGTCTGGTCTGGTCTGGTCTGGTCTGGTCATGGTCTGGTCTGGTCCATCGATGGTCTGGTCTGGTCCATGGATAGTCCTGGTCTGGTCTGGTCTGGTCTGGTCTGGTCCTGGTCTGGTCTGGTCTGGTCTGGTCATGGTCTGGTCTGGTCCATCGATGGTCTGGTCATGGTCATGGTCCTGGTCCTGGTCTGGTCCTGGTCCTGGTCTGGTCCATGGATGGTCCTGGTCCTGGTCTGGTCTGGTCCATGGATGGTCCTGGTCCTGGTCTGGTCTGGTCCATGGATGGTCCTGGTCCTGGTCTGGTCTGGTCCATCATAGTCTCCTTACAACAGACATGAGTGTCTCTCCTTCAGTCTGCTGCGCAGATGTGTCTTCACCTTAAACAAAACAATTCATGCATTGAGTATTTTCAGACATAAATAGTGATAGTGCCTGCTGCGTGGGGTCACAGTGCTTTTGGCATAAATAACAGACCAAACCTTCCTCAGCCACCGTTTGTCAAACCCACTGGCTCTGTTTTTTTGAGAAGATCTGTAAAGATGAATAAAAAATTATGTTTAAATCATGTACACGTTGGCTTCGCGGTGATATGCTCCTAATAACTTGGAAACTGACTAACGTTAGGCTCGACTGGTTGATCGCGATCGACGTAATGGGCACCCCTGCTTTAATGCATAACCTGAGGTAGAATACCATACTTCAACCCCTGGTGAAACCATCTGCAACTTACTGATCAAAATGTCTGATGCAGTTCATTTTTCACATTGAAGTTAATATTCAGGGGAAAATCATATTGTCATGGTGATTTTCAACTATTTGCAGCAAGTCTTTCATTCTGCAAAAACTGCTATTGACTGACACATAGACACCGCTGACCCGCACCAGGAATTATTCATTAGGCTTCACTATCTGTTACCACATGCATAGGCATCAAAAAGCATTTATTCCCCTGTCCTTCGCCTCCTCCTCCTCTCTCTCTCCATCTGGTGTGCTCTGTATTTTTAAACAGTAGAGAAGCTTTTACCTCCAAAATGTCTGGCTGAGCAGGCAGACCTTGGTCAAAAAAACAAAAGCAACAAAAAAACCCCACAAAAAACAGTATCAGCACATTCGATGAAGTCAGATTTACAGCTTTAAGGCATCTATAATGCCACCTGGGATTAAGTTTAATGCCAATTTAATAACCAATAAAGAGCCCAAAATCTGTCACAAGCAGCGTCTCTGATGACACGCAGCTGATGAGAGTAATAAAACTAAATGCCGAAGCCGAAGTAAGCCGAAGTAAAATGACACTGTGTGTAAAGACGGGATGCCCAATTGTGTATTATAAAACAGATGTCATCAAAATAAAAGCTGGTCCTAGAAACCTCTGGGCAAAATTAAACTTGTGTATTATTCTGGTCTCCTTCACATTTTGCCACTTGTGCACAGCCACTTTCTTTCAGTTTGTAAGGTTGTTTTCACACCTAATAGTCTAGTATTCATCGGTAAAATTGGGGAATCAGCTTGATTGGAATTCCAACATTCTGTCTGTCTGGGTTTGCTTTCACAATGCCGTTTCTGAAATGACCGAATAATGAACCTTTGAATAATATATTCCTGTCCTTGCCTGTGTTGTTGCTGCACCGAAAATTACTAAAGGAGACAAGATGAACACCGAAGGAGACCTGCTCAACTACCGGTCAACGCAGCACTACTTCCCTGCTAGTTAGTTTGCAACTTCATTGCTCTGGTGAGTATTTAACAGCAATTGTGACATATTTTAATCTGACCACACTTCTTCAGATCTTTTACCCTGTCCTCACGCCACTTTGCAGAACATGTCACTTGGAACAAGTGCAGCAGCGTGCTTTTTTAGGTTGCATCTTGCCATAATGCCTCACGTTGTAGTCCACTTCCTGCATTTGGTCCACTTGAACTGGATCAAAACCTGTTTTTGGGTGGACCAGAGTCCTCTTTGACCCAGATTAGAGTTTGATTGTGCATTCACACCTCCCCAAACGAACTGGACTTTCAGAGCAAACAAGCTCGGGTCAATTTAAAGCAGACCTCAGTTAATATTTTAATTATTAAATGTTTTCATGACAGTAACACAAGGGTCCACAAGAGCTGTTTGTTCGGAAGGTATTCCAGGAGAAAGTTTAAGATAGCTTTTCAAAATTGCATTCAACCGGTTTGTTTTCGAACAATGTTCTTTGGATAAAAAAGAGTAAAATAAAACTATTTGGCCATACAGGTAAAAAAAATCAATTAGCATACCTTTTTTATACCACCTTTTTTATACCACGTGTGAGACATTCAGATGGACAGAGGGAGAACGTACAGACTGTGTAAGCCAGTTTCAGTCCAGTTTAGTTTTTTTCTAAATCCTGTAAACCCAAACTAAGTGATAAGGATAGGTGGTGAATTGAAAAGAGGGCCAGACGGGGGCACGGTGGCGCAGCAGGTAGTGCAGCCGTCTCACAGCAAGAAGGTCCTGGGTTTGATTCCCGCCGGGGATGCTGTGGGTGCTGAAGTACGTGTTAGTTCCTCCATGACTTCAGTGCCCACACCCTGGGTGGGGTTGGCGAAAGGGCCTTTCTGATACCCCTTTTACACCAAGCTGGTTCCAGGGCTGGTTCTGGGCTAGAGCCAGACTTAGCACCAGTTCTTTGGTTTTACACAGCCTAAGCACCGGCTCCTGGCTCTCAAAACTGGTGCTACGCCAGCCCCTTTGAGCTGCTGGGCCAGCTCAAAGAACCAGTTTACGTCGGGGGCTGGGGGCGGGGCTGGGGACGGTGTTACTGAACAACCAAAGCAGAATAAACACGGAAGCACGCCGTTTTTAAACAACGGAGCGTTGAAGACGGCGGTTAAGTTAGCAGACTCTTTTATTATTACATCCATTTATTTAATAATGGATGTAAAACAGAAGCAGCAGTGGTCTACGGTACAATCCATCAACAGTAACGTCGGCGGGCTCCGTGCCCGCCGATGCAGCGGCAGCCTCGTCCGAGCCCGCTCCCAGCCCGTCCCCGTGGGCCAGGAATTTTTATTAAATAAATGGATGTCATAATAAAAGAGTCTGCTAACTTAACCGCCGTCTTCAACGCTCGAGCCATTTATTTAATAAAGATTCCCGGCCCGCGAGGACGCCTCCCAGCCCGCAGTTCTGGTCCGCGTTACACCAACGCAGAGCCTATGGCGTATGTTACGGAGGAGCTCCTGAGGAGAGGAGAGGAAAGGAGAGGAGCTGCTGTGCCCCGGGGCTGCGCAGAGCCTACGGCGTAGGTTACGCGGCGCCGGGCGCCGTACGCCGTACCCTACGCCGTAGGCTCTGCGTCGATTTAACGCGGAACCATAAATCAGCTCCGGAGCCGGCATTCAGCCAGAAATTCCGAAATTTTCAGAGTAAATTTCTTAACAGGCGTTATTTGGATAAACTGAGCCCAGGTTGGGGATCTTAAAGGTTAATTTACCTGAAAAAATATTAAAACTTAATAAAGTGCCATATTAACAGCGCTACAGCTGAAATTAAAACAGCTTTTGGCTCTCAGCTTCCTGATCAGGGTGGGGATGAAAACGAGGGGGCGTGGTGGTGACGTATACAGTAACGTGATGACGTGGCTCTCTGGCCAGCTGCTGGGCAGCACCAGCTGTGTAAAATCAAACGGTTCTTACTTAGAACCAACCGCGTACCAGCTCTAGCACCAGCACTAGCACCAGCCCTGGAACCAGCTTGGTGTAAAAGGGGTATGTGTGGAGTTTGCATGTTCCCAAAAACATGCACACAGTCCTGGGCTATACATGCCCCCTCTGGCCAACCGGGGAACAGATGGGGTGGGGAGGATCCGGCCGAAATAACATGAAAAAGAGGGCCAGACTGGGCAAGGGGTGCTGGGAGGATTGTGACATACTTCTGTGCTCACCACTGGTTGGTTTCCCTTCAGTCCAACTGAATATTTACCCATTACCCATTTCAACTGCCCCAGGGGGCATTTCAAGATGCAGGTAGCAGGTAGTGCAAATGGCAAAATGCGTGTGTGTGTGTGTGTGTGTGTGTGTGTGTATGTGTTTTTTGTCTTTATATGTAATATAAAGACAATGTGTAACTAAACTATACAGTATGTTTATTAATTGAGGTCATTTTGGCTTTTACCTTTGACAGTGGCTTCCGTTATAATTGCTGACGTAAGCACTAATGTACAATGTCACCAAGATTCCACATGTGTTCATGCCAGGAAGTTCCTTTTAATGTGAACATCTATATGAGGTGAAGGACCAAACGAGTGGGTACACTGATGGAGAAAGTAAAGAAGAAGCAGACATAGGGGCTACAGGCAGGTATAACAATCATCTCTCTTTCAGGTAATAATCTTTCCATTAGTCTCAGCTGAGGAGCCATAGCCACTCAATCTAGCCTTTAATGGGACAATGCTTATATGCTTAGACAGAGCCAGTGAACCTGAGGCCCAGCGTGATTGCCTTGCAACCAAATTAATGAGAGTTAAGAGAGCTGGAGAGCATGTGTCCATCTCCATCTCTTTAAATTCCAGATCATAGTCTGTAAATGCTCAGTAATCCATGATTTAAATGTTTATTTGTCTCAGATGTGAATAATTCATTCTGTACAGTGAGCGTTCCTCTGATATTTTTTGAAACCACTCTGTTCAACATTATCCTGTGATGCACACATCACATTTTTTATGCCTCTTTGTTCAAGGACCATCGTGATTTTGAAGGACAGAGGCTTTGCAAACTGTTAGACTGTGACTGAATAAGCCCATTTAAGTGGATAGTGCAGCCTGTTAACGGGTGAATATTTTGCAATGTAAATTTACACAGAATTTACATTTCAGACTTTTGCTAAAATGTTTTTTTTTGTTTTTTTCTGTTGTGCAAGCTGAATACACAAAATCATTTTTTATAAATAATACACAGAGGCCCTCTTTCCCAGATGTAATATGTATATATTTTAGCAATCTCCTTTATTTATTTTTTTTGTTAATGGCAAATACTAAATATACAATAGTTCCTGCTCTGCTTGACTAAGTTAGGTGGAGCACCTTACAATGTACGGTGCCTTGGAAAAAGGTTTCAACTCGTTTTCAGTTGCCATACAGGACTCTGTTATTTGATTCATGCCTTCCACTTGAGCAATATTTGTGAATGTGAAACAAACAAGGTATGTCTATATTAACTTGAATCACTGTCCATGGGCTTTTTACACATTCCTCAAGTCAAAAACTGCTCCTCACATTCGGATGAGTTTGTTGGTGTACAGCAATTTTGAAGTCAAACCAAAGATTCTCAGCCACATTGAGCCCTGGACCCTTAGTAAAAATACATTAAGGGGCACATTTACTGTCTTGGCTACACATTACAAGTAGTGGCAATTTAACCCTTGTGCTGTCTTTGGGACAAGGAAGGAGGAAGAGAAGAAGGGAGGGAGGGAGGAAGGAAGGAAGGAAGGAAGGAAGGAAGGAAGGAAGGAAGGAAGGAAGGAAGGAAGGAAGGAAGGAAGGAAGGAAGGAAGGAAGGAAGGAAGGAAGGAAGGAAGGAAGGAAGGAAGGAAGGAAGGAAGGAAGGAAGGAAGGAAGGAAGGAAGGAAGGAAGGAAGGAAGGACGGACGGACGGACGGACGGACGGACGGACGGACGGACGGACGGACGGACGGACGGACGGACGGACGGACGGACGGACGGACGGACGGACGGACGGACGGACGGACGGACGGAAGGAAGGAAGGAAGGAAGGAAGGAAGGAAGGAAGGAAGGAAGGAAGGAAGGAAGGAAGGAAGGAAGGAAGGAAGGAAGGAAGGAAGGAAGGAAGGAAGGAAGGAAGGAAGAGAGCAGGAGGAAAGAAGGATAGGAAAATTAGGTCATTTTGAACCAAAGACAGTACAAGGGTTAAATGTCCAGCAAGTTTGGAAAGCTTAAGCATAATGCTGTGCTGCAACCATAATGTTGTTATGTCGCTCTGATAGTGGTTTTGGGATTTCAAATAAATCTCCATGAATGGCACATATTTTCGTTTGTATTCTGTCCATCTGTTTAAATCCTGAGAATCATCTTCTTCAAATCGTGATTTAAAAATGACATGTTATAAAGAAAGCCACTCATTCTGAAAATGTTGACACTTTATGTTCAACAACCTCGATCTTTAAATAAAGGATTTGGTTATTCATTTGCAGGGAACATCCAGCTGTGACATCACAAACCCAGAGGAGAGTAAAACGATCCAACGTCTTCATCCTTGTCATCATGGAGTCTCACATGTGACTGTGTTTAGTTTGCATCTCTAGTGTGTAGTTGAAAGTTAGCAATCAGGGGCCTCATGTTCTTCATACTAAAAGATGCAATATTCCAGAATCTGGAAAAGTACATACGCACAGAAAGTTTCAAAAGTATCAATCCCTGCGTAGGCTTGTACCTGCGCACATTTCCTTGATATATCGGAACTGATGTGGAATTAAGCATAGCACTTGGGCCACCTACTCTCCTTCCATTAATAACTATGTAAATTAATATGTGGGATACTTCCATCTTCCATCGTCCAAACAATGGAAAATACGGCAGAAACACATGATCCAGCTTCAATGAACAAAGTTGTGAAGACGGTTGAAGATATTTCTAGAATGTTTAGGTCAAAACGTATCTGACATGTCATGTATACCTTTGGAAACCATGACAATGTATAAAAGAAAGGACATACTGTATGTCTTCAGCAACAACTAATAGGTTAAGTGTAGGTTAAGTAGCAGTGACCAGCAAGTGTTGTATAGATTCATTTTAACAACACCTATCGGAATTTTATGTGGAAATGGAATCTCCCGAGATCAAAATCACTTTGCTTGTGAGTCTCAGCCGGAAACTGATTGCATGAATCAATGCTGACTTTCTGCTGCATGTGGACCCATTTGACATCCACTTTACGTGGACCTATTATTTCTGGAGAATGTATTGCTGTGGATTGTATAAAAATTCTGCACCTTGAATAAACTGATCACAAGAAAATGCTTGATACCATTGCATCATTTGAAAATTTAAAAGTGAACTTGACTGTTGTAGAAGTTCCTTGGCATTCCCTGTCGGCCTCTCTACTATTATCCCGGTGTTATAAACCCATGGTAATTGTGACATCCCTAATTGGAGTTATCTTTGGAACTGAGCAGTCTTGCCAGTCAAACACATTAATGAAGCAGTAATCAGGTAACCAATCAAATCTGATCGTGATTAGTCGCTACATAAAGTAGATACCTGGGGCCTCATCTATAAAGCTTGCTTGCGCAGGAAAAGCGCCTGAAAGTTGCGGAAGCCGCCTTCTACGCAAAGTCTCGGATCTAAAAAGAAAAAACTAACCGAAAAATCTGCGTATCTCTACGGCAACCCTCACCCTCCGTAAGAATTTACTTAAGACACGGGGAACTGGCGACGCAGGCTGTGAGGTGGTGAAATGAAGCCAGATTCATGTCATACTCTTAATAATGTCATCACATATCACAACATATATTAGACTTATAATAAAATAGTGCTGATAACGGAGCAGGCGGCGGGGTGGGCGGGGGGGGGGGGGGGGGGTGACTGCCGCTCCGAACCCACTACTCCACTCCGAAGAGGAAAAAAGAAAGTGTTCTGATTAAAATAAGGAAAGTTGGACTATATAACAATTGCGTTCATAAGGATAAAGTTTAAAAAAAAAATAAAAATGAAAGAAATAGTCCCTTCTCCCCGTGTGTGTCTGCCTGTCATGCACGGGTACGTGCGCTCATGTTGTTACAGCCGGAATTATGGTTCTGCGTCACACCAACGCAGAGCCTACGCCGTAGGGTCCGGCGTATGGTGCGCATCGCCGCGTACCCTACGCCGTAGGCTCTGCGTTGGTGTAACGCGGAACCATAAATCAGCCTAGAGCAGCTCTGAGGGGAGACGGGAGGGAGGAGGGGGAGCGGGGGCTGCCGGGCCGCCGTCCCGAGTGTCTGGATGATTTGCTGATCCTACCGTTAGTTTTTAAACTGTAAAAAGTGGGGGGGACAAATACATCATTTTGAAAAGACGGGGGGACGTGTGCCCCCCTGTTGCGCCGGGGAACTCACGGCGTTTAGCGCAGCAACGGCGTGCTGCCACTCACTCGCTTTATTTTATTGTATAGCCTACTATTTATATACTTATTCTAACTTTTACTGTGACCACCAAATAATGTGGTTTTCCTGTCCTCCACATCATATCTAGGTCTCCGTGAAAGTCAGTGTCACGGTGGCTGCTACTTCTCATTCTGACGCCAAACCATGGATCTGCGCCAAACAGGCTGCAGAAAGCCACTGCGCATGCTCAGCAGGCTCATCCATATGCATTTCTGGGCGTGATATGAGGCGGATTCAGCTACGCAACCTTCCAGCTGGACTGCGTGGAAGTCTGCGTGCACATGGTTTTATTGATCCGGATTTTTTTTTTGCGCACGGCATTTTCGGCTTTTGAGAGTACGTGCACTTTTAGTATGAATCCTACGCACTCCATTTTAAATGAGGCCCCAGGTGCAATAAAAGTCAGAGCACTAGCTAAAATATCTACAAACACAAACACACAGAGGCATGTACGCACACACACAGTTAGCATCAGAAAGGGTGTAATTATTAACACTTAACAAATGACGGCGCTGCAATCAGAACAAGAGGATATAGTGCAATGCAGCTTCAGCAAAGCTTTCTCTTTTGGGGAGCTGGCTGAAGAAATAAGGCAGCTGCAATTAGAACTAATTGGGACTACGATGATGTTTATCAACTAAATTACTAGGGCCTGGCTTTCTGCTTCTGGTCCTGACAGGCTCCCAAAAAAACGCTTCTTCCACATAAAACATACTCCACATGAGACTTTCCTTCACGATACATTGCCAAAGAAGTGTTAAGGATTCTTTTCCTTGAACCCAAGCGCACAACACCAGACAGGTTAAGACTTAGCCAAAAAGACGTAGTTTATTATCTCAAAAAACTCAGGGAGCGGAAAGTTCTGATAAGGAAACAGAAGAAAAACTGCCACAATAATAATCCAAAGACTTGAGGGAAAACACGACCATGTACACTTAGTGATACTAAGCGATGAACGAACTTGCAAAGAGTCACCAGCAGTTCTGACCCCCCTGGAATGAGCTGATGCGCTGCAGCTGCGTCAAAGCGCGTTCCCGCGTTGGCTCGCCCTCGCCGCCGCGCCCGCAGATCTCTGGCTACACGGTGCGCTGACTCTACGCCTGCAGCACCATCGGGTTGCCGGGAAACCCCAGCCGGCCGAGTCCTAACAAGAACGGCTTGGGGTCGGGTGGGAAAAGAAGAATATGACATAATAACACAACTGCTGCAGTTCAAAAAGAGAAAAAAGGTGAAAATGAATGGTTGCACAAACCTTTGCTCTAGTTAGTGTAAAATGATGTACTATTAATCCTGTTTTAGTGCTGCAGATGCAAGAATGCTTTCACACTTTTTTTTTCTTTTTTCTTTTATGCACAAATTCTCTCAGAAATGGCATGTTGCAAACATTTCACTTCAGGTGTACCTAAATGCGATGTGTATCCAGAAATTACTTGGTTATTATTATCAAGACTCTCTTTCACCAGCTGCCTTTGCCTGTGGCAAACATTTAACGAGCCACCTTAAATCAGATATACCTATGAGTTTGTTTTGATAATTCAGCGCGACGTCCAGAGGGTGGAAAGGTAACACCGGGTCATTTACCAGGTGGAGAATGGCTTCAGCAGTCATCTGTACAAACAGAGTACATTAAAACAGAATACGTTAGATTAATTTGCTTTTTTCGAAGATACATACATACTACATTTGTGTATCATATAATTTCATCCTTGGTGCGTATTTTAAAGACACATTTAAGTTATCATTTGCCATTGTCATGATGTGAATAAACATTCACAGGACTGTCTCAGAAAATTAGAATATTGTGATAAAGTTCTTTATTTTCTGTAATGCAATTAAAAAAACTAAAATGTCATACATTCTGGATTCATTACAAATCAACTGAAATATTGCAAGCCTTTTATTATTTTAATAGTGCTGATCATAGCTTACAGCTTAAAGGAGCTTGAGGCAGGATTGAGGCAGGATTTATGAAAAAAATTCGTAAACGTTTTAAGTTTTCTAGTAATAAGGTCAGATGAAGCGTTCCAAACCAAAACGAATATTCTAATTTTTTGAGATAGGATATTTGAGTTTTCTTAAACTGTAAGCCATGATCAGCAATATTAAAATAATAAAAGGCTTGCAATATTTCAGTTGATTTGTAATGAATCCAGAATGTATGACATTTTTGCATTACAGAAAATAATGAACTTTATGACAATATTCTAATTTTCTGAGAAAGTCCTGTATATTCAATTCAATTCAATTCAATTTTATTTATATAGCGTCTAATACAACAGATGTTATCTCTAGACACTTTCCAGAGATCCAGAACATGAACATAAACATACACATAAACATAAACCCCCAAGCAATTATTACATAAACAATGGCAGGTAAAAACTCCCATAGTGGGAGAAAAACCTTAAGCCAAACAGTGGCAAGGAAGGGGGGGGGGGGGGGGGGGGGGGGGGGGGCGTCAGCAGCACACAGCATATTAAGGAGTAAACATTTCTAGTATTAAGTGTAGTGAGTGTTCATGTCCATGAACATGTGAGACATCAGCAGATGACTTGTACAAACTCACAGAAGGCGGTTTTGACTGGACCTTCAGACACACTATCATTCAAATGCAAATGAGACATTTTTGATTCGGAGGCTTAGATCTACAAGATGTATTGACAATACATTTTGAATAGCTCCATTTCCCCTTACATTGTCATTTTACAGTCAACACGTAATTAATTCTGAGTCAAAACTTTTTTGATTCATGTTTATTTAGTCCCCAATTAAATTTTGCACTTACGCTCCAGAATGAGCCTTTTAAAATGAACAATCTTCCATGGATCCTCCACTTCTTTCAGAGACTACCAAATATGCTGTCAAAAAATATCTTTTCTTTTCTTTTCAGATTCTTTCAATGTATAAGTTTTATTTAACAATTTACTTGGTGTTTAATAAATACCTACTGTAAGATATGGTTTTCTCTGTTGACATGTTTCAAATGGTGGTTTAAGTAGGCTGCACACTTTAAGTTTGGTTTGTAGATTACCTTGATTCCTGGTATAGCTTTTGTGGGTAGGATTCCCTTGCTGTAATTTATTATACATTGCCCCTGGGGAAGCTCCTACACGTGTTAGATATAGCAGGATTTGTAAAATATGCTGAATATCTGGTCAGGAAATTGGAGGGACATAATATTTGCCTCTCATTAATTCTTATTCTGACTTCCAACCTGACCTCAGAGCCGCTCTCGCTGAGTGAAGTCAAGGAAATCAAAGTAACAGACATGATTCATCACATTCCAGCAAGTGAAAAGCAAGTGTGGAGTCACTAATGACAACTTCTTTTAATTCTTACAAGTTCTGAATTTGACTTTATTCAAGAAGAAAATCTCCACTGGAGGGCTTGCTGCATCCCTAACAGAATCCCCAATGGTAAATCAACTCAAGTTATCTTTCAGTTTTTTCATTTTCCTAAGGAAGTTGACAACATCCTCTGTGGTTTCCATACCAATGTATAGATCATTCCGACCATGTTAAAGGCAAACTGAAGACTGATATGGGTTTTCTGGAGACTTTGGCGGCAACAAGCCGTGTCCTATAATCCAAGTATCTAACGCTGCCTGGAAGAGAAAATCATAGATCATTTATGAAGCCAGACAGAATGAAGCCATGCCTGTCAAGGTTTTGTAACAAATGTCAGACTGTTGTTGGGCTTCGGAGTTGGCCTTATGTCTGGCAGTTCTGGATTATGACTTTTAAAAATTGTATTTATGATCAACATAAAGTTATTTAATACAACTGGTATACTTGATAAACTGCTCGGTGAGTGTAGACCTTGACGCCAGAACTTGCTTAATGGGTCTTTTTTTTTAAAGGTTTTTTTGGGCTCTAGTGGCCCTTTATTGGAGATGCAGACTGGAAAGGGGTAGAGAGAGAGAATGGGGAAGACATGCAGCAAAGGTGCGCGGGCTGGATTCGAACCCGCGACCGCTGCAGGAGGACTGTCGCCTCAGTATATGGCCTGCTGCTTAACCCACTGCGCCACCGAGCGGCCCTGCTTAATGGGTCTTAATGATGAAATACATCCTGTCTTATTATTATTCGTTAACACACACTTTTCACATATTTCATCGCATTGTGCTCAGAAACGTATTTAGATCTTGTGAACTACAATAAAGAGGCTACTTGTAATCACTGCAAGTTGTGATAAATATAATCCCATATGAAGACCCTTGTTTTCTACCAGACATGAGATCTTTCTTTGAAACTATTTCGGGAGATGCAGTTTTTCCCTGAAGACAGGAAACTGATTTACAGATTTGAGCGGGAGTAGGTCAAATCTGACATGGGTTTAATGGAGGCCGGGACCTGCAATGCCCACTGTCCTGGTAGAGCTGTCCTGGAGTAGGTCAAGTGTACAAGTACTCACAAGTACTCACAGTTGTCAGGACTTTTAGCATTGACAAAATGCCACATATAGCAAAAACTAAATGAATGAGCTAATGAAAACAATTAGTACCTTGAAATCATGGTGAGCAAAAAATGCCTTTATTTCTGTTTTTCAAAAAAAGAGATGATGGATTTAAATAAAAATGTAACAATTCTAATACGAATGCCAAACTCATCAAACGTAAAATCCTCAAATGCATTTATTCAAATACGTTTGAAAATTGTTTTCCAAGTTCTTGCCATTAATTTCCATCCTTGCAGCCAGCCGTATTGAGGATGGCGGTGGGGGTGGGGTAGGTTGGCTCACGCCTACCTGACATTGGATGTGAAGGACATGTCTTTATAGGCTGGCTGCTTTCTTCCCAACGGATGTGACACACGGATGTGTTCATATCAAAGCTGTAGAGTCCCGCTGTGAAACTGCCACTGAGCTTTTTCCTGCTTCTGCTCCTCTTCTTGTCCATGCACACAACACACACATCCATCCATCCATCCATCCATCCATCCATCCATCCATCCATCCATCCATCCATCCATCCATCCATTTTCTATACCCGCTTTATCCTTTGCAGGCTTTGCAGGGGTCTGCTGGAGCCTATCCCAGCTCATTTTCAGGCGCGAGGCAGGGGTTACACCCTGGACAGGTCACCAGTCCATCACAGGGTCACATAGATCCACAGACAATGAGACACACTCACACTCACACCTACGGGCAGTTTCAAAATATCAATTAACCTATTATGCATGTTTTTTTTGGACTGTGGGCGGAATATGGAGTACCCAGAGGGAACCCATGCCGGGAGTCAAACTAGGAACCTTCTTGCTGTGAGGCAACAGTGCTAACCACCAAGCTACCATGCTGCCTCACATCACACATTCAGCAACAATACAAACTGAAACAAATATGTGTCAGAGTGCAGCTTGTTCTACAAGTTTTCAGTGATGTGGCTTTGGTTTGTTATGATAGGAATTTAACATCACGTAACGGTTGTCCCAGATCATGTTGCGGCTTGTCTTTTGTTCTGTCACAAGCTTTGGATGTGATTTTTGCATTGCACAGGTTGCTCTTCCAGACTGTAAACTGAAAATATGAAACACTCCAATGCTTTCTCTTTTGTACAAACTAGACAAAAGAGAGTGAGCAAGAGACAGAAACAAAAAGGTCCGTCTGATTGTTCTGCAACCACATATGGAGGCACCACCTTTTTCATGGTAACGTCATGGTCTGCTTCCCAGTAACTTCATATACAGTTCAGCGTGCCTCATTGATTTATTTATTTCCCTACTGACTCTTGCATGAAATACATTCATTTACATTGCGTCTTACAAAAAATGTTTTCTCTGGCTCTTGATTATTCATCTGTTTAAGACATCCCATGCATAATTCATTCTAAGACGCAAAAGTCCACTAATACTCTTTCAATCTTCTAAAAAACTTCTTAGTAAGAATTTTTGCTTTTGTGTTTTTATTCTTTCATTGCAATTTCTAAATGCGTTTATTTAAAAAATGGACAGAGGCAAAGATGGAGACACAGCATGCAGAGAAAATGACTTGCATTGCCCTGCAAACGACAGTGAAAGGAGTTTTCAACCTCAGTACCACTTTACTTTTTTAACACATTACAATGCAATAAGTCATTTAGTCCACACCGGAAAAGCGAGCCTTTCACTCATCTCCTTCTCCAGTGTTAAAGGAAGACAGGCTTTTAACCCCCAGGTAACCATTATGATTACTATATTTAGTAGAGATGCACCGATCGATCGGCAGCCGATTGCAATCGTGCCCCTATCGGTTTTGATGGGGTTCTCCAAATAGTTCAAAGCAGGCCGATCCAATGACGTTTACAACAACAAACTGCAGCCAGGGCGTTCGTTCCCACACCTCAGACGCAGGTCTCCTAAGGAGGCGTGGCAGTCTCTACAAAGATCAACACTAAAAATGGCGTTGTCGGTATGGGAGGGAAAAAGGACAAAAAATTTGCAGTTTGCCAGTTGTGTGCAAAGGTACCCCGAGGAGGAAAAAATGAAGAATTACATAACGAACCTGATAAGGAATTTGAAAGTTTCTCACACGAAGGAATATTCAAAGTTTTCAAACTTGGCTGCTGCTAAGACCTAGAAAGAAGAGGAGCGTGCAGCAAAGCCGCTAACTCAGCTGAACATAACAGAGACCTATTAACGACAGAAACAACAGCAAGAAAAATTTAAGCTGCAAGCAGCGATGAACGGTCCTCCACCCTTGTGCATGTTCAGGTGTGCTGCAGTGGAAGCTTGTATGACTTGCATGTAGATTCTTCAGGCCTGGACATTTAGCGGATGACACCACCCACGACTCTCTATATCAAACCATTCAAAAGTTATGGCAGAAAGTAGGAACTATCAAATATGGACCAAGCAGATGAAGGGGGTGCGCGCTTTTTGGCGTCTGTCGTCGCCACGGTAACGCTTTTGACTGAGAAAAGTAATGCGCGTCGTCGCAGGATGGAGTCGCACATTTTGATGTATAACACACCTGGGTGCACGTTACGGTTCGGGCAGCATTAACTGCCGAAGGAATGGCATAAATTTCACCAAAATTACACGATTAATTCAAAATGGCCGACTTCCTGTTCGGTTTCGGCCATGTCGCCAAGAGACTTTTCTTTAAAGGAGTATGAGGCTCCTTTTAAGAAATGTATGTTGTAGAAGACATCGGGTTGGATCCACGGTACGCACAGCCAAGTCGTAAATATCTCACTGATGGATGCCTGCTGGAGTTACCCACAGCCTTATGCAGGACGACAAGATCATGTCATGATCGAGTCAGTTTCACGAGTGACATTTGGACTTCTAATGTGAAGATATTTGGAGTTCTAATATGAAGACTTGTTAGCTTCGCTCCATTGGCTACCTGTAAAATTCAGAATCCAATTCAAAATTGTATTACTTGCGTATAAAGCCCAAAACGACTTAGCTCTGCAATATTTGAAAGGCATGATAATATGCTATGTTACTAACAGAGCTCTCCGTTCTCAGAGTGCAGGTTTACTCTTAGTTCCTAGAGTATCCAAATGTAGATTTGGAGGGCGGGCGTTCTGCTATCAGGCACCACTACTATGGAACCAACTTTCAATCTGGGTTAAGGAGACTGACACCACCTCCACCTTTAAAACTAAACTTAGAACCTTTCTGTTTAGTAAAGCCTATAGTTAGTGTTCAGTAAACCTCTAGTTAGGGTTCAGTAAACCTCTAGTTACTGTTAGTAAACCTCTGATTAGTGTAAACTAGTGTGTTAGAGTCAGTAATCATAGCTGCAGCTATAGAACAAGACTATGATATATATACTATATACTATGATATATATGTTATATTTTTTAAATATGTCACATATATTTATTTTATTAATATATTAATATATATATATATATACATATCATTTTGTGGGGTGACATCCGCTGCTAGTCCAAGACGTGAAAAACCACATGGAAGCGCACAATGAGACATAAACAGACACGGGAACAGGCAGAAACACGATCAGCAACCGTCCCAGGTCCCGAGACCCAATCACAGCTAGGCTAGGCTACCGCGACTATCTGACCCCCAAAACTGCGGAGCAATTATGCAGGTGAACGAGCAGATGTGTATGCCTGTGTGTGTGTGTGTGTGTGTGTGTGTGTGTGTGTGTGTGTGTGTGTGTGTGTGTGTGTGTGTGTGTGTGTGTGTGTGTGTGTGTGTCCAACAGTCCAATCGATCCTCCACCTGAACTGTAACTATAGTGGAGGAGGGAGGGCGCAACCCGCCACCCGAGAGACCAGAGGCCGACAAGGAAGAACCCGGAACCCAGGCCACCAGCAACCCCACAGAGGGCGAGAAGAGGGCGGGAGGAAATTCAATTCAATTCATTTTTATTTATATAGCGTCTAATACAACAAAGGTTGTCTCTAGGCGCTTTCCAGAGACCCAGAACATGAACATAAACCCCCGAGCCATTATTACATAAATAATGGCAGGTAAAAATTCCCCTAGTGGGAGAAAAACCTTAAAGGAGCATGAGGCTCCTTTTAAGAAATGAGACTCTCTAGCGCCACCCTTCGTCACGACGGCCGTCGGGGGTACTGCAGCCAACAGCGAAGCCGGCACGGGAGAACGGGGAGAATGCGCATGCAGCGTCATGTGACGTCACATCCGCAGGACAGCGCGGGAAATTCGGCCCCCGAATTGTAGCACATTTTGCAGCACATAGCCTGTTAAAGGCAACGGAGAGATACACTAGAGGGCTCATTCGTTTTGGTTTGGAACGCTTCATCTGACATTATTACTAGAAAACTTAAAACGTATACGAATGTTTTTCATAAATCCTGCCTCAATCCTGCCTCAAGCTCCTTTAAGCCAAACAGTGTCAAGGAAAAACTCCCCTTTAGGAGGGAAGAAACATTGAGCAGGACCAGGCTCATAAGGGGGGACCCTCCAACCGAAAGCCAGACTGGGGTGGTCGGGGGCTTAACACAGCAGACATCAACACAGGCATGTGGAAACAGCAATGTTTTTCCTCATTTTTTCGGGCGTGTTTTATTTTTTGGGGATTTTTTTTTTCCACATCAGAGCGGGGTCATGCTGTACACCCGCTGGTGTGACGTGGGACTTTTGCGACTTTAGCTTGTTAGCAAAATGCTAGCAACATTGCCCTTTGGGCCATTCTGGACGATTGCAATATGGTCATGCCATTACTTGGCATGCCCATAATAATAAGAAAAGGGAAACCTTTTCTGTATACTAATATATCGCCTTCATTTTTCAGGTTTTTCGGGCCGTGTTTTACTTTTAGGGGATTTTTCTTTTCCACATCAGAGCGGGGTCATGCTGTACACCCGCTGGTGCGCAGTGGGACTTTTGCGACTTTAGCTTGTTAGCAAAATGCTAGCAACATTACCATTTGGGCCATTCTGGACGATTGCAATATGGTCATGCCACTACTTGGCATGCCCATAATAAGAAAAGGGAAACCTTTTCTGTATACTAATATATCGCCTTCATTTTTCAGGTTTTTCGGGCCGTGTTTGACTTTTGGGGGATTTTTTTTTCCACATCAGAGCGGGGTCATGCTGTACACCCGCTGGTGCGCAGTGGGACTTTTGCGACTTTAGCTTGTTAGCAAAATGCTAGCAACATTGCCATTTGGGCCATTCTGGACGATTGCAATATAGTCATGCCACTACTTGGCATGCCCATAATAAGGAAGAAAAGGGAAACGTTTTCTGTATACTAATATATCGCCTTCATTTTTCAGGTTTTTCGGGCCGTGTTTTACTTTTAGGGGATTTCTTTTTTCCACATCAGAGCGGGGTCATGCTATACACCCGCTGGTGCGCAGTGGGACTTTTGCGACTTTAGCTTGTTAGCAAAATGCTAGCAACATTACCATTTGGGCCATTCTGGACGATTGCAATATGGTCATGCCACTACTTGGCATGCCCATAATAAGAAAAGGGAAACCTTTTCTGTATACTAATATATCGCCTTAATTTTTCAGGTTTTTCGGGCCGTGTTTGACTTTTGGGGGATTTTTCTTTTCCACATCAGAGCGGGGTCATGCTGTACACCCGCTGGTGCGCAGTGGGACTTTTGCGACTTTAGCTTGTTAGCAAAATGCTAGCAACATTGCCATTTGGGCCATTCTGGACGATTGCAATATAGTCATGCCACTACTTGGCATGCCCATAATAAGGAAGAAAAGGGAAACGTTTTCTGTATACTAATATATCGCCTTCATTTTTCAGGTTTTTCGGGCCGTGTTTTTATTTTTTGGGGATTTCTTTTTTCCACATCAGAGCGGGGTCATGCTGTACACCCGCCGGTGCGCAGTGGGACTTTTGCAACTTTAGCTTGTTAGCAAAATGCTAGCAACATTGTCATTTGGGCCATTCTGGACGATTGCAATATGGTCATGCCACTACTTGGCATGCCCATAATAAGAAAAGGGAAACCTTTTCTGTATACTAATATATCGCCTTCATTTTTCAGGTTTTTCGGGCCGTGTTTGACTTTTGGGGGATTTTTCTTTTCCACATCAGAGCAGGGTCATGCTGTACACCCGCTGGTGCGCAGTGGGACTTTTGCGACTTTAGCTTGTTAGCAAAATGCTAGCAACATTGCCATTTGGGCCATTCTGGACAATTGCAATATAGTCATGCCACTACTTGGCATGCCCATAATAAGGAAGAAAAGGGAAACGTTTTCTGTATACTAATATATCGCCTTCATTTTTCAGGTTTTTCGGGCCGTGTTTTTATTTTTTGGGGATTTCTTTTTTCCACATCAGAGCGGGGTCATGCTGTACACCCGCCGGTGCGCAGTGGGACTTTTGCGACTTTAGCTTGTTAGCAAAATGCTAGCAACATTGTCATTTGGGCCATTCTGGACGATTGCAATATGGTCATGCCACTACTTGGCATGCCCATAATAATATAGTATACTAACAATAATAATATACTACGTATTTGATTAGATACTTGGGATTCTGAGTTAACTAGACAGCAGCTAAATCCACCCTCATTGTGACCTGAAAATCACATTCAAACTTAGACATGAGTTAAACGTTTTAGGTTTAGGCAGTACTGTGTTAAAGTGTAGCAAAGTTAGTCTCATGCTAATCAACAGTCAGTTGGGCCGATATTTATTCATTTGAAAATTGATCTAGGGAAGGAAGAAATGATGCAAGCTGGTAATGAGATAATTTGTCTAAATTGTGAACATCATCTTTCCATTGAATGTGTTAGACCATTTCCACTTTACTTTGTGGGTTTTTGCTTCTTAGAGTGACCATGTTACTTGTCCTATCATTGCTCAGAAGCTCATATGTGCATTTGGTAAAAGCTCCATATTTTAATCATGTAGAGGTTTTCCTGATGGATGAGCTTAGAATGGACATTTTCTTTTGAAGATGATGCGCTCTTATTGATGTCATCATGCAGCGATCTCCATTGTGCTGCAGGGTCCTTTGAAGGCGAGTGTGAAGCAGCCAGGATAAAAATGTATGTGTCAATGTATGAGCTCATGGACATGGGGGCTCTGCCCGGGGCTTCCCTCTGTGGCCTGGTGGGAGGGAGGTTTCCTCCTGTCCCTCTTCTAGTCCTCCGTGGGGCTGCTGGTGGCCTGGGTTCGGCTTTCTTCCTTGTCGTCTTCTGGTCTCTTGGATGGCGTGGTTGTGCCTTCCTCCTCCACTCTAGATGCAGTTCATATAAAGCCTTGTTTTCACTTTGCACACACACAATTACACAGAAATACACACCTGTTCACTCACCTACATACTCAGCCCACAGTTTTGGGGACAGGTGTTGGGCCAACGCCCATGTGATTATGAATTCATGTGTGATTAGGAACTCACGGTGTGATTATGGACTCATGGGGTAATTATTAATTTATATGAAATGTGTGATGGGGAACAGTCAGGCTTTGACCGGTTGAAGGCCGGGTTTTCGGCCTTTGACTGAGACCAGGACTAAAGTTTTACGACTTGAAGCACATGGCTTGAAGAACAAAGGAACTAAGAAGACTTCAAAACCCCCATGGACAAAGCTTTGCAGGATTTGCATATGTGGCCCTTCAGTGATAAGGGACCACGCTCTGATTGGACACGACCCCAAACTACAGGAGGGGCCGCATCGACTTCCTGAGCCCCGCTATAAAAGAGCAAGGCCCCCCTCTCCATTTTCTTCTCTCTTCTCCACTTTTGCTCTCCCCTACAGGTCTGCTGTAGCACCAGAAGCGACCAGCCAAGGGACGCCCTCCTCCAGGATCGTGACCAAAGGAGCGTCCATTTTGCAGCGCTGCACGAGTGACCCACAAGGTTCCGAACACCAGAAAGCCGAACCAGGGACCCTGCATTGCCTCGACGTGAACACTTTCGGACCGACCCGAATCTAAAGGAAGCCAAGCTGCTGTGCCCAGCTGCTATCCCCTCATCCACAGCACGGATTACAGGAGGGAGTGAGAGCTGCTTTATCAGGGTCCCCTGCTGAGCGTAACCACCCTTTGTTCACCAAGGAACGCTGACCGGCCAGACAAACCACTCTTCTTCAGTCACAAAGATTCACGTAAGAGGCTGTTGAGTCTGGGCAGAAAACTTAGTAACACATTTTAAAAGTTAGTTTACGTCGTGAGCTGGATTGCTGATCCCGTCACAACTGTGTTTATTAGCTTAAGTGTTTTTGTTTATCTTCTTGTTTGTTTACTGCTGCATCCACATTGCTGGATCGTGATGACATGTTCTTCCACAACAGAAAAACAAAGCCCTTCCTCATTTCCCAGTCGAATGAGCAGAGCGCACGTGTGAAGTTTAGTTTCACATTGGTGCATTTCTGTGTGGGAAAGATCGGAAGGTCTTGGGTTTCTGGTAGCAAGAAATTATTTAAGTGTGTCTGTTTATTTTATTTTCTTCTCTATTTCTCTCATCCTCTCCTACTTATCCCCACACACAGATACAGACTCTTATCTCGGTCATAAACCCCCAAGCCATTCTGAGCAACCGACACACACCCACACACACACACACACACACACACACACACACACACACACAAACACACACACACACACACACACACACATACACACACACACACACACACACACACACACACAAACACACATATGATCGGGGGATTTTCATTATATGATTTATTGTAGGTAATTGCAATTGCCTGTTCTCGTGTCTGTGTGTGTGTTTTCTCTCTTGCATTCCAAAGGCTTGTGTGCCCGTTGTGTGTTTTCCTGTGTTTCTCTCATTTCAGACTTTCAGCAGATGCCATCCCTCACCCCTCCTTCCGATCCCCTTCATATGTTAAAAAAAAAGCTTCATACAATGATGAGAAAACTGGCTTTTAGGCTTCTGGCCTGTTATTGCTGGTACCTCTGAATATTAAAAAAAATAAAAAATAAAATTAAAAATGTATGAGCTCATGCTTCTCATTTGAGAAAGGATGAATTAAACTGATCATCTTGGAATGACGTTGCTGCTTGAAGGAGAAGAGTTGGAAAAGCGTAGTACTTCTAGGTCTTGCTCTGTATCCTATTACCTTGTTATACCATTTCCACTTGAGAATTAATAAAGTATTATTGAAATTAATTGATTTCTTGTATTTGCTGGCATACTGCAACAGCATCCTCATTTGTAGTGAAAGTGTACATTTCTGTTGTGTTGAAGAATGCTGGGGCGAAAGGAAACACTATTTTAATCTATGTTCAAACCCTCACTTATTATCTAAAGTTTTAGGTAGTAACAAAAATAAATGTGAAAATTAATTACCAAAATGACCTATCATTGGAAGATGGCTGGGCTTAACCTTGGGTAGAGATTCGTGAGGGAGGGTTTTAGAGTGGAGTAGCTGCTCCTCTGAGTGAAAAGAAAACATTCAAGGTGGTTTGGGGCATTAACTGTGTGTTTATGAACAAACCTGAAATAGATACAGTGCAACAACTGAGTAGTAGTTCTAAAAAGACTCAATGATATATAGCTTTAGCTGAATGCACCATACAGGTAAAACTATTTAGTCACTTGAGCAAACTTGAAGCATAAGGCTAACATAACAATCAACATATTTCAGCAACTGCTTATTTGATCACACTCAGCTGGGGAATTCCTGCAATAAACGTGACATAAAAAGTGCAATAACTAAGAAATTGTTAAAAAATATATAAATAAAAAATATGTAGCTTCTTTACTCTACCTGAGGCAAAGCCCTGTGACCAACTTTTGGGTTTTGGCTCGCCAGTTGAGAAACATTGCTAAGGTGGATGTCTTAAGGATGTGTCCCATATGTGTCCATAAAACAGACCCAGGAGAGATTATAACTCTTGAACCACTTGGGAATACTTGGGAATGCCCAGAAAGAGCTGGATGTTCTGGCTGGGAGTAGGGAGGTCTGGGGACCTCTGTTGCCCCGTGTCTAGTTAAGGAAAGTGGTGGAAAAACGAAAGATGGATGGCTTCAAGTACGACATTTATGTCAGACCGTGAACAGAATTTGAAATGTAGTTTTGTGGATTTAAACTCCTTTGCCACTGCTTTAAGGAAGGATCAAAAGGGTTTAAGAGATTTAAATATGCAGCGCAACTAGAAATTAGATATACTGTATTATGCTTTCATGCCTCTTTGATATGTAGCATATTGCTTAATCCATGTAAGCAGCCACACCTATATAACACTCGTTTGCAAGTATTTTGAAAATGGCTTTCAGTGTGCAAATCTGTAATGCACTTCTCTACGCAGTTGTCACTGGCACTGAAATCAATCTGGCAAGGGGAAAGATTAGCACATTGATTTGAAGTTGGTGAGTAATACTACTGCATAAAGCATTTATCAAAAGTCTGTAATGTGGTGGGACAGAAAAGGCCGTTGATTTCTTATTTATGGCCTTATTTCTGGATCATCTCTTTCTGAGGCGAAAGCGAGAGAGAGGGCCAGGGGGAGAGGAGAGATAATGATGGAGGAAGAAAGGCAGAAAAGAGGCTTCAACATAGCATAAAGCAAAAGTCAGTACAAACTAAAGGACAATGACAATTAGAATACAATGCAAGATCATCTGCTCTCATTTCTTTTTTTCTTGCGCTTCTTGTTCTGATCACCTACCCCCCACCCCCTTCCTGGTCTGACATTTTAAAATTGAATGAAATTGACAGCATCTTCCCTACATTTGTAGGATTAAAAAACCATGATGCATCTCTTTGAAGAAAAATGAATTGAATAGATTGTATTATTATGGGCATGCCAAGTAGTGGCATGACCATATTGCAATCGTCCAGAATGGCCCAAAGGGCAATGTTGCTAGCATTTTGCTAACAAGCTAAAGTCGCAAAAGTCCCACTGCGCACCAGCGGGTGTACAGCATGACCCCGCTCGGATGTGGAAAAAAAAATCCCCAAAAACTAAAACACGGCCGGAAAAACGAGGAAAAACATGAAAATGAAGGCGATATATTAGTATCTAGAAAAGGTTTCCCTTTTCTTATTATTCCGCACTTTTATTCGTCCGTTAATGCGGCCCGAACCGGAACGTGCACCCATGCATGCCATACATCGTTGGATGCGTCTCCATCATGCCTCGATGGGCATTACTTTTCTCCGTAATAGGGGTTACCGTGGCAACGCTAGTTGCCAAAAAGCAAAAAAAAAGGCGACAATTCAGACGCTTATTGCTCGGCCGAACTTTATCGTAGAGACATCGTTCAAACTTTCAAACACTCGGCCCGATTGTCCCTAACCTACCGTCCAACCTTATTATGCCAAGTATTACAGTTTTTGTGATATTGACCTTTCATTTTTTATTTTTTTTCCGTTTGACTTTGGATGCTTGTTGCTAGGCAACAGGTTATCGTAGAGACATCGTACAAATGTTTCCCGACTCGGCACGCTGTGGACTTCAACATACTAAAATTTCATGAAGCTGGGATTTAAGGAAATTTTATGTCAAAATCCAGGCCAAATGGCCCCATTCATTCGGATGGGGTTTTGTACCATGGTGAAAAAAAAAAAACCTATCCGTTAACGTAGCCTGAACCGGAACAGGCACCCATGCATGGCATACATCGTTAGATGCGTCTCCATCTTGCCTCGATGGGCATTACTATTCTCAGTCAAAAGCGTTACCGTGGCAACGCTAGATGCCAAAAAGCGCGCCCCATTAATAACTATTGGGAGCACAGGAATGAATGAAATACAAGCGTAAAAACACCTCAAACTGACATAGAACCACCCTAAACACAACCACTACAGCCCCAAACCAAAGCAGCGAGAGGGGACGAATGGGCGGTAGGGCATGCCCATATCAAAATTTCCAGAAATTTTCTAGTTTAATTTATTCTTATTAATTGATACATTAAAATTTAATTTTAATGTATATTGCATTATTTCCAATACCTGATAGTGCCTTATGTTCCTGGCAGAGCTCTCCGTTCTCGGAGTGCAGGTTTACTCGTAGTTCCTAGAGTAACCAAATGTAGATTTGGAGGGCAGGCGTTCTGCTATCAGGCACCATTACTTTGGAACCAACTTCCAATCTGGGTTAAGGAGGCTGACACCACCTCCACCTTTAAAGCTAAACTTAAAACCTTTCTGTTTAGTAAAGCCTATAGTTAGTGTTTAGTAAACCTCTAGCTGGTGTTGGTAAATCTCTAGGTAGTGTAAACTCTTGTCTGTTAGAGTCAGTAGTCATAGTTGCAGCTATAGAACAAGACTATAATAGTTAGTCTCAAATATAGCTTGGTGGTAGATATGCTGCTATAGGCCTATGCTGCAGGGGGGCACCGACATGATCCACTGGGCGGTGCCTCTCACCCTTCTTCTCCTCTCCTCTTCCCTTCCTCTCTTCTCCATTTCCATTTTTATTTATTATAAGTATCTCATAGCTATCATTTTTGTCCATCGCTCCTGTAGGTTATTGTGCTGGCCCCCCTTTTTTTTACTCTTTTGTGCATGTTTGCAGGCCGGAGCTTCGGGGGCTGCTTGCTGGCCTGAATTAATTGGTGCAAATTAGCCCCGCCCCTTCTTCTGATTGGTCGATATCTGATAGTTCCTACTTTCTGCCATAACTTTTGAATGGTTTGATATAGAGAGTCGTGGGTGGTGTCATCCGCTAAAGTCCAGGCCTGAAGAATCTACATGCAAGTCATACAAGCTTCCACTGCAGCCTGAACGTCCACAAGGGTGCGAGGGCCCGTTCATCGCTGCTTTCAGCTTTAATTGGGCCCAAGCCCTTACAGTACGAAGGCCCTATTGTATCTGTAGGAATTATTTTTCTTTCTTTCTTTCTTTCTTTCTTTCTTTCTTTCTTTCTTTCTTTCTTTCTTTCTTTCTTTCTTTCTTTCTTTCTTTCTTTCTTTCTTTCTTTCTTTCTTTCTTTCTTTCTTTCTTTCTTTCTTTCTTTCTTTCTTTCTTTCTTTCTTTCGATGAAAGGAAGGCCTTTTTGCCCCCCTAAACGTGCCCCAAAAGTCACCAGATTTCGCACGCAAGCCAGGCATGGCGATAAATTTGATATTTCACGGTTTGCATTAATGGGCGTGGCCTAATGGCTCAACTGCGCCCCCTAGAAAACTTTGTGCCTCAAGCCCCACAATACGGTTTGACGTACATGCACGAAAATCGGTACACACCTGTATCATGTCGCAACTTAAAGAAAAGTTTCTTGGCGCCATGGCCTAAACTGAACAGGAGGTCAGCCCTTTTGAATTCATCGTGTAATTTTGCCGCAATTTATGCCATTCCTTCGGCAGTTAATACGGCCTGAACCGTAACGTGCACCCAGGTGTGATAAAGTCCAAATATACTCGCCGTTCAGAACGCGTATGCGTGACGTCACACGTATCCTGCGTTCATTTGGCGCGTCGACGTGCACGTTCTCAAAAAGACACTGGACGCGTACGCGACCTGCAGTTCTCGCTCTGGCCGCTAGTATTGCTGTTCCCGGTCTGATCCCAGCTGGCACGATTATGCTGCTCTCTGCTGGAGAAAGTTCCCCATGCAGGTTAACTTCCCCTTTGTTAACTCACTTTAACTTCACTTTAATTTTACACCAGAATGTTTTTTTTTTTAAATTGAAAGATAGATACAAACAAACAAAGCACATAAAAGTCATATCAGAATTACAAACTTTTGCCTTGGGTTGAGCAACATCAGTATTACAAAATATACACTGAGAATCTAATTATTGTACAACATAAAATAAAAAATACATAAAAAATAACTCACAAGGGCCATCTTATATTAAATCATATCTTTCAAGTAAAGAAAACAGTTTAAGGGCTTTCTTTTCTTTAACAAGACTCAAGGACTTAAGAGCTTTAGCTCATTTCTCCAATGGGTCAAACATGGTTTGGTCTTAAAAAAATCTACATTTGTGAATGAAGAACCTTCCCAATAACACCAAATTATTAAGGACAAAGTCAAAATCTTTCCTTACAAATAACTATTATTTTGTTGAAGACAAGAATTTGAAGTATTTCAGTTTCAAGACCATTCATAATATTGAAATCGATCACATTCAACATCATCATAGTTTTTTACCATGTTAATCTTTCTTATATATTGACATCTATTTCTCCATATGAACTTAAAATTAACTGGATTTATTGTTTCGTCATTCTTGTTGAGATGGGTAAGGCGAATGCCGGATAAGTCTGGAAAGACTATCCATTTTTGATAATAAGCAATAATAATAAGATAAGATAAAATAGTCCTTTATTACTCCCTCAATGGGGGAACTCACGTAGCAGCAGTACACACACACATACAGGGAAGGGGGTAAAAAAGTAATATAAATAAGTAATAAAAATTAATAAAGAGTAATAATAATAACTAGAAAATTTCTGGAAATTTTGATATGGGCATGCCCTACCGCCCATTCGTCCCCTCTCGCTGGAGGTTTACTAAACACTAACTATAGGCTTTACTAAACAGAAAGGTTTTAAGTTTAGCTTTAAAGGTGGAGGTGGTGTCAGCCTCCTTAACCCAGATTGGAAGTTGGTTCCAAAGTAATGGTGCCTGATAGCAGAACGCCTGCCCTCCAAATCTACATTTGGTTACTCTAGGAACTACGAGTAAACCTGCACTCCGAGAACGGAGAGCTCTGCCAGGAAGATAAGGCACTATCAGGTATTGGAAATAATGCAATATACATTAAAATTAAATTTTAATGTATCAATTAATAAGAATAAATTAAACTAGAAAATTTCTGGAAATTTTGATATGGGCATGCCCTACCGCCCATTCGTCCCCTCTCGCTGCTTTGGTTTGGGGCTGTAGTGGTTGTGTTTAGGGTGGTTCTATGTCAGTTTGAGGTGTTTTTACGCTTGTATTTCATTCATTCCTGTGCTCCCAATAGTTATTAATGGGGCACGCTTTTTGGCATCTAGCGTTGCCACGGTAACGCTTTTGACTGAGAATAGTAATGCCCATCGAGGCAAGATGGAGACGCATCTAACGATGTATGCCGTGCATGGGTGCCTGTTCCGGTTCAGGCTACGTTAACGGATAGGTTTTTTTTTTTTCACCATGGTACAAAACCCCATCCGAATGAATGGGGCCATTTGGCCTGGATTTTGACATAAAATTTCCTTAAATCCCAGCTTCATGAAATTTTAGTATGTTGAAGTCCACAGCGTGCCGAGTCGGGAAACATTTGTACGATGTCTCTACGATAACCTGTTGCCTAGCAACAAGCATCCAAAGTCAAACGGAAAAAAAATTAAAAATGAAAGGTCAATATCACAAAAACTGTAATACTTGGCATAATAAGGTTGGACGGTAGGTTAGGGACAATCGGGCCGAGTGTTTGAAAGTTTGAACGATGTCTCTACGATAAAGTTCGGCCGAGCAATAAGCGTCTGAATTATCGCCTTTTTTTTTGCTTTTTGGCAACTAGCGTTGCCACGGTAACCCCTATTAGGGCCATTCTGGACGATTGCAATATGGTCATGCCACTACTTGGCATGCCCATAATAACTAGAACATTTCAGGAAATTTTGATATGGGCATGCCCTACCGCCCATTCGTCCCCTCTCGCTGCTTTGGTTTGGGGCTGCAGTGGTTGTGTTCGGGGTGGTTCTATGTCAGTTTGAGGTGTTTACGGTTGTATTGCATTCATTCCTGTGCTCCCAATAGTTTATAATGGGGTGCGCTTTTTGGCGTCTAGCGCCCCCCACGGTGAAACTTTTGACTAAAAAAAGTAATGCCCATCGAGGCAACATGGAGACGCATCTAACGATGTATGCCATGCATGGGTGCACGTTGCGGTTCAGGCTACATTAATTAATGGATAGGTTTTTTTTTCACCATGGTAAAAAACTCCATCCGAATGAATGGGGCCATTTGGCATGGATTTTGACATAAAATTTCCTTAAATCCCAGCTTCATGAAATTTGAGTATGTTGAAGTCCACAGCGTGCCGAGTCGGGAAACATTTGTACGATGTCTCTACGATAACCTGTTGCCTAGCAACAAGCGTCCAAAGTCAAACGGGAAAAAAAAAAAAAAATGAAAGGTCAATATCACAAAAACTGTAATACTTGGCATAATAAGGTTGTACGGTCGGTTAGGGACAATCGGGTTGAGTGTTTGAAAGTTTGAACGATGTCTCTACGATAAAGTTCGGCCGAGCAATAAGCGTCTGAATTTTCACCTTTTTTTTTGCTTTTTGGCAACTAGCGTTGCCACGGTAACCCCTATTACGGAGAAAAGTAATGCCCATCGAGGCATGATGGAGACGCATCCAACGATGTATGCCATGCATGGGTGCACGTTCCGGTTCGGGCCGCATTAACGGACGAAAAAAAGTGCGGAATAAGAATAAGAAAAGGGAAACCTTTTCTAGATACTAATATATCGCCTTCATTTTCATGTTTTTCCTCGTTTGTCCGGCCGTGTTTTAGTTTTTGGGGATTTTTTTTTTCCACATCCGAGCGGGGTCATGCTGTACACCCGCTGGTGCGCAGTGGGACTTTTGCGACTTTAGCTTGTTAGCAAAATGCTAGCAACATTGCCGTTTGGGCCATTCTGGACGATTGCAATATGGTCATGCCACTACTTGGCATGCCCATAATAAGGAAGAAAAGGGAAACCTTTTCTGGATACTAATATATTGCCTTCATTTTTCAGGTTTTTACAGCCGTGTTTCACTTTTTGGGGATTTTTTTTTTCCACATCAGAGCGGGGTCATGCTCTACACCCGCTGGTGCGCTGTGGGACTTTTGCGACTTTAGCTTGTTAGCAAAATGCTAGCAACATTGCCTTTTGGGCCATTCTGGACGATTGCAATATGGTCATGCCACTACTTGGCATGCCCATAATAAAAAGAAAAGGGAAACCTTTTCTAGATACTAATATATCGCCTTCATTTTCATGTTTTTCCTCGTTTTTCCGGCCGTGTTTTAGTTTTTGAGGATTTTTTTTTTCCACATCCGAGCGTGGTCATGCTGTACACCCGCTGGTGCGCATTGGGACTTTTGCGACTTTAGCTTGTTAGCAAAATGCTAGCAACATTGCCCTTTGGGCCATTCTGGACGATTGCAATATGGTCATGCCATTACTTGGCATGCCCATAATAATAAGAAAAGGGAAACCTTTTCTAGATACTAATATATCGCCTTCATTTTCATGTTTTTCCTCAATTTTTCGGCCGTGTTTTACTTTTGGGGGATTTTTTTTTCCACATCAGTGCGGGGTCATGCTGTACACCCGCTGGTGTGACGTGGGACTTTTGCGACTTTAGCATGTTAGCGAAACGCTAGCAGCATTGCCCTTTGGGCCATTCTGGACGATTGCAATATGGTCATGCCACTACTTGGCATGCCCATAATAATAAAAATGCTGTGGTTTTATATAGCTTCCTTCAAGGCACCCAGAGCTTTACAGAGATCATTATTCATTCACACACATTCTCCCCGGTGGTAGCTCCGTTTGTAGCCACAGCTGCCCTGCATCCATATCGCGCCAAACGGCCCCTCCGACCACCACCAAACATTCATACACACTCAAACACATTCACACGATGTTATAATCTCCTACATCATCCAATATTGTCCTGTAAAAGTGTTCGTTGTTCTAATCTGCTACCGCTGCTGCTACTACTTCTGCTACTTAATATAAGTAGCTTTTCCAACTGTTGCTCTGCTTACTGCCCCCTATTGGTCACCACCGGTATGGCGCGTTCTTGTGGTACGCGAGGTACGCTGGGAGCCAAACAGACGCGTACGCAGGCACCAACGGCGACCATATTTGCACCTTTAGACATCAAAATGTGCGTCTCCATCCTGCGACAAAGCGCATTACTTTTCTCAGACAAAAGCGTTACCGTGGCGACGCTAGACGCCAAAAAGCACACCCACCCTTCATCTGGTTGGTCCATATTTGACATGAAGACTTGTGGGTGGTGTCATCGGACTCGGTATTGAGTACTTGACCTTCATTGGCATGAATTAGCCCTTCTTCTGATTGGTCGATATTTTATAATCCCTATTTTCTGCCATAACTTTTGAATGGTTTGACATAGAGAGTCGTGGGTGGTGTCATCCGCTAAATGTCCAGGCCTGAAGAATCTACATGCAAGTCATACAAGCGCTTCCACTGCAGCATGCCTGAACGTGCAGAAGGGTGCGAGGGCCCGTTCATCGCTGCTTGCAGCTTTAATTATCATTATACTGGTACAATGAGATTAGGCAGCAGCTCCGTAAAAGTGCAAACATGCAACGACTATGTAAACAAAAACTGTGTAAACAACAAAATGAGAAACAGGAACCATAAATATATATACACTATGAAAATTAGTGAATGAGAGAATAATAATGCACATTAATGAGTGGAAGAATATTGGACTTGAATGGATGGAAGAATATTGCACATAAATGAGTGAAGAATATTGCACATAATGGATGAAGAATATTGTACAGTGTGAGGTAGCTTATAGGTTTAGAAGGTTCACAGCTTTGGGGAAGAACCTGTCCCTAAGTCTGTTTGTTCGGGTTCGTATGGACCTGAAGCGCCTCCCAGAGGGCAACAGGTCGAAGAAGTGGAAACCGGGGTGGGTGTTGTCCTTTACAATGTTCCTTGCCCTGCTGAGGCAGCAGGAGCTGTAGATGTCAGACAGGGAGGGCAGAGAGGGCAGAGGGCAGCCGATGATCTTCTGTGCTGTGTTTGCCCCTCTGCAGCCTCTTCCTGTCTGCTTCCGTGCAGCTGGAGTGCCACACTGTCACAGCATAGGTCAGCAGGCTCTCGATGGTGGAACGGTAGAAGGTCACCATCAGCTGTGTGTTCCGACGCACCTTCCTGAGCACCTTCCTGAGCACCCAAAAGGAAGTGTAGCTGCTGCTGAGCCTTCGTGACCAGTGCAGTGGTGTTGACAGACCAGGAGAGGTCCGCAGTGATGTGGACGCCCAGGAACTTGAAGGACTGCACTTGATCCACACATTCACCGTTGATGTACAGGAGGGCGGAGGGCTCTGTTCTGCCTGAAATCCAGGATGAGTTGCTTGGTTTTGGTGATGTCCCAGTGCCAAGTTGTTCAGTGCGCACCACTCACCAAGTTTTTGGAATACATCTCTGTAGGCCGCCTCGTTTCCCCGTGTGATCAGCCCCACCACCGTTGTGTCATCAGCAAACTTGACAATGATGTTCTCTGGGTGGGCGGGGCTGCAGTCCGATGTGTAGAGGGAGTACAGTAGTGGGCTCAGCAAACAGCCCTGAGGAGAGCCAGTGCTGAGAGAGGGAGTACAGTAGTGGGCCCAGCACACAGCCCTGAGGAGAGCCAGTGCTGAGAGAGGGAGTACAGTAGTGGGCTCAGCACACAGCCCTGAGGAGAGCCAGTGCTGAGAAAGGGAGTACAGTAGTGGGCTCAGCACACAGCCCTGAGGAGAGCCAGTGCTGAGAGAGGGAGTACAGTAGTGGGCCCAGCACACAGCCCTGAGGAGAGCCAGTGCTGAGAGTGCGGGAGGAGGAGAGGTGAGGACCGAGTTTTACACGCTGGGGTCGGTTCACCAAAAAGTCTTTAATCCAGGAGCAGGTGGGTGGTGGGAGCCTCAGGGTGGATAGCTTGGGGATTAGAATGTCCGGTATTATTGTATTAAAGGCTGAGCTGAAGTCGACGGAGAGCATCCTGACGTAGCTCCCCTGTTTCTCGAGGTGACTGAGCGCAGAGTGGAGTTCGATGGTCTTCCGTTGATCTGTTTTCCCGGTATGCAAACTGGTGCGAGTCCAGGGTGGGGGAGAGACAGGCTTTGATGTGCTTTAAGACCAGTTTCTCAAAGCACTTGGTGATGACTGGGGTGAGTGCT
Source organism: Cololabis saira (assembly GCF_033807715.1). NCBI lineage: Eukaryota > Metazoa > Chordata > Actinopteri > Beloniformes > Belonidae > Cololabis > Cololabis saira. Next base: position 847,460 of record NC_084599.1, on the reverse strand, counting down.
ACAGGGCACAAGTCATTGAGAGTTGCAGTGGGTGACCTTTTGGGGATTGGGATGATTGTGGAAGGGTGGGATGACAGCTTGGGCCAAAGACAGGTTGAAAATGTCCGTGAAGACCTGCTGGTTGGCCTTGAGCACCTTCCCATGTACTCCATCTGGACCTGCAGCTTTCCTTGGGGTTGACTGCACGGAGCACCCCTCTCACGTCCTGCTCTTCAAGAGTGAGTGGGGGGGTGCAGGTGGCTGGTGGGGGCTGTAGTGGTGGTTGTGGTTGTGGTGATGTGGTTGAGGGCTGGGTTTGAGACTCAAAGTGGGCAAAGAAGCTGTTCAGCTCCTCTGCTAAGGCCGCATCTGAGTCTCCGGATATCACAGCACAGCCTCTGCAGTTGGTGATGGTCTGTATGCCCTGCCATACTGGTTGTTGTTGAGGTGGTCCTCTAACTTTCTTTTATAGCCCACTTTGGCAGCCCTGATGCCTCTCCTCAGTTCAGCACGGGCGACGTTGTACAAGGCTCTGTCACCTGACCTGAAGGCTGAGCCTTCACGGGCTGGGAGGAGCCTGAAGACCTGGCACGTCATCCAAGGCTTCGATTTGGGAGTACCGGAAGGTCTTTTTTACCGTGACATTCCCAATGCAGTACTTGATGTAAGATAGCACTGTGTCTGTGAATGTTGCAATATATATATATATATATATATATATATATATATATACACATACAGTAAACACACACTCTTATCAAAAAGACAGATTGAGGATGCAGTTCTAGAACCAATTATATGGACCATCTAATCATTTTAGTCTCTCCCATCTTTTTGTTTTCATTTTCTAAATTATCCTAGCAATAACAGCACAAGTCTACTAATGGTCTTTTCAATTCAATTCAATTCAATTTTATTTATATAGCGTCTAATACAACAGATGTTGTCTCTAGACGCTTTCCAGAGATCCAGAACATGAACATAAACATAAACATAAACCCCCGAGCAATTATTATATAAACAATGGCAGGTAAAAACTCCCTTAGTGGGAGAAAAGCCTTAAGCCAAACAGTGGCAAGGAAAAACTCCCCTTTAGGAGGGAAGAAACCTTGAGCAGGACCAGGCTCATAAGGGGGGACCCTCCTGCCGAAGGCCAGACTGGGGGAGTCAGGGACGTCGACAGCACACAGCAGGCAGGTGGAAGCAGCAGCGGGATGACCAGAGGTGGGGGGGGGGGGGGGGGGGGGGCGTCAGCAGCACACAACAGTCATGTGGAAGCAGCAGCGGGATGACCAGAGGGGGGGGCGTCAGCAGCACACAACAGTCATGTGGAAGGAGTAGCGGGATGACCAGAGGGGGGGGGGGGGGGGGGGGGTGCAGGCAGGCGGAAGCAGCAACAGCAGACATCCACGTAGGCAGGTGGAAGAAGCAATGGGATGACCAGAGGGGGGGGAGGGCCGGGAACACAGGCCAGAACGCAGCTCCTGAGGCTCCGGCCTGCAAACATACACAAAAGAGAAAAAAGGGAAAAAAGGGGGGCCGGCACAAGAAACTACAGGAACGATGGACAAAAATGATAGCTATGAGATATTTATAATAAATAAAAATGGTAATGGAGAAGAGAGGCAGGGAAAAGGAGAGGAGAAGAAGGGTGAGAGGCACCGCCCCTTTTGATCTGAGTCATCTTATTGTACTCTTGTTGGGTTTCTATTAGAGGATCTCACCCTACAAAAATACTAATAATATAGCTGTGGCAGGGTGCAGGATTGGGGCGTGGTCTGCAGGGGAGAGAGGGAGTGCGGGGGAGTGGCGCACAGGTGACGCGGCTGGAACAGCTGATGGTGCACAGGTGTGCCTAATTTATGCTCTGTGTATTTCAGTAGTGTGCAGGCCCTGGAGACAGGGAGGGATGACACAGAGCACGTTGCAGTCTGTGTGCAAATAAAGTTTATAATTTCTCCACAAAACCCTGTGTCCTCTTTCCCTGTCAGTTGACCCTAGTAGCACGAGTTGGCTACAATAGCATACTCTTTTTTTTTGGCTGAGCAACTCATGCTTTTATCCTGGATAAGAAGAAAGACAACCCCCTTTTTCTTTTTCTTTTTTTTTAAGATTGAAAAGGATGAGCTAAGCACTGAATGGATTCAAGGGGAAGTTTGATGTAGTATGACAGCCCTACATTTCTTTTGCTGAAAGGCTGAGAGATCCCCTCGGCTCTGCATAATGGCTACTATGAAGTACATATTGGGGGGGGATGTACACTATGTGCTGTGTGGGTGTAAAAAAAACTACAAATTACCAGCAGCACACCTGAAATCCTTACAACTCGCTTGTATTGGTCTGAAAGTCGATATCCTATAATAGAGTGTCAAAACAAGCACAGGATTCTGGTCTGAAATGTCATTAATATTTGTTTGAATATTTGTGCTCCATACATTTTTAATAAGTTGACACTAGAAAAAACTCATCCATCCAGTTGACCTTTCTGAAAATGATTTTTTTTTAGTAAGCAGGCTGCTGTTCCTTTCTCTCTGCCCTCTTTGGACGTTTCTGCCATCACATTCTGCAGTTGACAAACTCCAGATAGTAAGGAATGTAACCTTTTGTAAAACCTTACACTGGAAGACAACAGAATGTATGTTTTGAGCAAAACATTTAATGATGCTAGCGAGGGGCATCATACCGATGTCAAAATCAATGCGCATTTCAAAGCTCTGATAAGACTGAAAAACTGAATAGTGTCCATGGTCCTACAAACAAACCAAAGTAATTTTAACTTTGCAGGCGTAAAAGAAAGTGGGTAAAAAGACTGCACAGCTCAGGCGTCTCCCTCCGAATGCCGCCTACTTCTTTAAAAAAAAAAAAATTGATCCCGATTTTTTTCCCCATTTTATCACCCAGTGCCTTAGACTTAGAAAACTTTATTGATCCCCAAGGGGAAACTGCTTTGCCACGCAATAAAAACACAAACATCCACTTAACAAACAATACAAACATTTCCATACCATTGCACAAAGCTTATCAACATGATTGGATACTTCATACAACATAGTAGGCTGCTCAAAGCAAGTGATTTAAATTGATATGAATATAGGCAAGGATAAATAAATAAATAAATATAAGAAAATATACACCTCCAGAAGATTAAAAAACAACAACAACAACAACAATAGACAGCCGCTATTTGTGGTTAAAATATCTGACTGCTGCAGGAACAAAGGAGCGTCTGAGTCGTTCAGTAGAACACCGAGGCATCACTAACCGCTCACTGAAGGAGCTTTTAAGATCCTTAAATATATTGTGGAGTGGGTGGTTATCATAGAGGAGGACTGTTTTCAACTTGGTCCTTGTTCTCTTCTCCACTATTACCTCAAGCTTATCTGGGTTAAAACCAATCACTGAGCCAGCCCTCTTGATTATTTTATTAATCCTGTTCTTGTCGTCAATAGGTATACTGCCTCCCCAGCACAGAACAGCATAAAATAAGACACTAGCCAGAATGCCCTGGTAGAAAATGCCTAGCAGCCTTGGGCTAATGTCAAAGGATCTAAGTTTCCTTAGAAAGAAAAGCCTGGACTGAGCCTTCTTTACAAGGACCCCCGTATTTTCCTTCCAGTTGAGCTTATTGTCCAAATGGACACCAAGATATTTGTAGGACTCCACAATTTCTATTCTCTGATTATTAATTGTCACTGGGACAGCCGCCTCTTTTTTCTTTCTAAAATCGATAATTAGCTCTTTTGTTTTACCCACATTCAGCTGTAAAAAATTTGTATCACACCATTTGGCAAAAGAGTGTGCCTCTTTTTTATAGGCCACGTCATTGCCATGGTTAAGCAGACCCACAAGTGCAGTGTCGTCTGAAAACTTTTGTATTAGACAGGATGGCTGACTATGCCTGTAATCAGCTGTATAGAGCGAAAATAAAAAAGGAGATAAAACTGTCCCCTGTGGAGCTCCTGTATTGGTTAAAATGATGTCTGAGGCTTTATCAAGCCTGACATACTGGGGACGAGCTAAAAGATAGTCTAAAAGCCAGGCAATGGTTTTGTTATGCAATTTAAAATTACTTAATTTATCGGCTAGAATGTGTGGCTGTATTGTATTAAAAGCACTAGAAAAATCAAAAAACAGGATCCTAACAGAACTGGCTGTGGTTTCAAGGTGACTGTAAATGTTATGCAACATAAAAATTAAAGCATCATCTACTCCCACACCCCTTCTATAAGCATGTAAAGGATCAAAAAAAACAGACACCTGCCTAGTGAGATGATGCAGGACCACTCTTTCAAAACACTTCATGATATGAGACGTAAGGGCTATTGGTCTCAGGTTAACAAGGTCACAAGACACATTGGCTTTCTTAGGAATGGGAACAATACAAGAAGTTTTCCACATAGCCGAAATCTTAGTAGACGACAGTGACAAGGAAAACATTAAGGTAAGGACAGAACACAGCTGATCAGCACAAACTTTTAAGGTGCGGGGATGAATACCATCAGGGCCCGCAGCCTTGTTGGTCCTGGTACGCTTTAATTGCTGGCGCACCTCCTCAGTATTTAAAACAATACATGGACTACAGTCCTCAGGAGTAGAAGTACTCTGCATAAGGGAAGAGAAAATGTTTTTGTGTGTCTCAGAGTGGTCAAGATTATCAAATCTGGCAAAGAATGCATTAGCATCCTACCTGCTCCTACCTAAGTGACAGTCCTGGGCATTGCCATCCTCTACCAACCCTGGGAGGGCCCTGCACTGAGCTCAGGTCTCCACCTTAACCTGAGGAGTGAACCGGCCGCTTCTTTTCACCAGACAGGGTGGGGCTTCTCTGGCCTGCCGTAGCGTGAGGAAGGATCACGTTATTCCGGACTGATCCTCCCCACCCCATCTGGCGCCCCGGCTGGCCAGAGGGCGTAGCGAGGGTAGCTCACATTAGCTACCCAAGGGAACACGGGGAAAACATGCAAACTCCACACAGAAAGGCCCTTTCGCCAACCCCACCCAGGGTGTGGGCGCTGAAGTCACGGGGGAACTTAACACGAATTCAGCGCCCACAGCGTCCCCGGCGTGAATTGAACCCAGGACCTTCTTGCTGTGAGACAGCTGCACTACAAGCTGCGCCACCGTGCCCAGTTGCCGCCTACTTCTTATCAGTTCATACATGTGTACAAAATAAAAAAAAACAGAATAGACAGAAGATAGATAAGGGTTCGCTTGTTTGCTGTGTTTCAAATCCAGTCATAAAATTAAAGCTACCAGCAGAGTTGATCGGGCCCTCGCACTCATGGTCAACAAAGTTTGGTGATACTGACTGAAATATAACATAATATATCGTAAAAAATATATATTTCAGTACACATTTGTGAATATAGATACCAACCATTGAGTGCAAATCAATGAACATCAACTTGCCCAAAATACTTTCAAGTCCAACCACTGTACTGTCCTTTTTACAGGAACTTCCAAGAGGCTCACAATATGGAAACATGTCCCACCTGTAAAAGTATCCCGTAGAAGATTTATGCCTGCAACTCAAATTAATTCACAAATGCAAGATTTCTCTCATTTTGACCTTCTCATCAATAGACGCATTACTCCCAGTAGTACAAAGTGCATATAGTCGATACCTGTACCCAAGACCAAATCATAGCTTTTTAGTCTACTGAGAAAGGTAGGTCCTTTCACCCCACGTACAATGCTGTTGGAATCATAGGCCATCTTAGCATTATCTACAAACCCCTTGTGGGTATGAGGTGGGCCTTTTGGATCTGTCTACTGGAAAGGAAATGCATGGACATGACCTCTTTCTCCTGTCTTTACTGTTTGGCCTGGCTGTTCACACTTTACACACCCAAACTGTCCATTGAATTGAACAGTATTAAGTGCCAATGCTTTTGTGGGTAAATCGCAGGTCCCTGCACTGGTTAAGGCTTTGCATATGAAAGGCTCTTGAGCTCCTGCAAACTGAACTAAAACTCAATCTCTTTCGATTTTGTTCTGAGTGTCACATAATGGTTCAAGGAATGTCAACATTGACGGCTTTGAGTCCCCAAACCACAGACCTGCAAATATAATGTTTTCTCGTTTAGTGCGTTCAACAAAGTTTAGCTCGTTTATGAAACAATAAAAAGGCCAAACAGAAAACTTTAAATACCTGAGAATGGATATGCCATCAGAGTTCCAAATTAAAGAAATGTTTCTGGAATTACTGAGAGGGCCATCCATCCATCCGTCCGTCCGTCCGTGCGTCCGTCCATCCATCGTCCGCCGCTTATCCGTTCCCGGGGGCAGGCAGTCTCAACAGAGATGCCCAGACTTCCCTCACCCCAGACACTTCCTCCAGCTCTTCCGAGGGGAGTCCGAGGCGTTCCCAGGCCAGCCGAGAGACATAATCTCTCCAGCGTGTCCTGGGTTTTCCCCGGGGTCTACTCCCGGAGGGATATGCCTGGAACACCTCCCTAGGGAGGCGTCCAGGACGCATCTGGTACAGATGCCCAAGCCACCTCAGCTGACTCCTCTCAATGTGAAGGAGCAGCGGCTCTACTCCGAGCTCCTCCCAGGTGACCGAACTCCTCACCCTATCTCTAAGAGGGCGTCCAGCCCCCCTGCGGAGGAAACTCATCTCGGCCGCTTGTATCCGCAATCTTGTCCTTTCGGTCACTATCCAAACTTCATGACCATAGGTGAGGGTAGGTGCGTAGATTGACCGATAAATTGAGAGCATCACCTTTCGACTCAGCTCCTTCTTCACCGGTACATCGACCGCATAACTGCGGACGCTGCACCGATCCATCTGTCAATCTCACGCTCCATCGTTCCCTCACTCGTGAACAAGACCCCGAGATACTTGAACTCCTCCACCTGAGGCAGGACTTCTCCACCCACCCGGAGAAGGCACGCCACCCTTTCCCGGTGGAGAACCATGGCCTTGGTTTTGGAGGTGCTGATTCCCATCCTGCCGCATCGCACTCGGCCTCAAACCGCCCCAGCACATACTGAAGATAAGATAAGATAAGAAGATAAGAAATCCTTTAATAGTCCCACAGAGGGGAAATTTGCAGATTACAGCAGCAAAGGGGACAGTGCAAGAAACAAGAGGCATCAATAAAAATAGTTATCACACAGTAATAATAAAACACTATAAACAGTATATACAATAATAATAAGAAGGAGAAGAAAAAACAAATAATAAGAAATACTACTATATAAAAATAACAGATGGATATATACGGATGTTATTTACATGATTGCACGTTGCAGAGAATGATATTGCACATTATTTTCCGGTATGTATATTTATTGTCAGGTTGTTGTGTATGTGGTCTACTGTGAGCAGTGCTGGTTGTGTAGTCTCACAGCTGCAGGGAGGAAGGACCTTCTGTAGCTCCTTCACACATTTAGGGTGAAGGAGCCTGTCGCTGAAGGAGCTCTCCAGCGCTCTGAAGGTGTCCTTCATGGGGTGGGAGTCCTTCTCCATCATGGATGACAGCTTAGCCATCATCCTCCTCTCTCCCACCACCTGCACTGTGTCCAGAGAGCAACCCACGACAGAGCCGGCCCTTTTGATGGTTTTGTCCAGCCTCCTTCTGTCTGCAGCTGTGATGTTGCTGCCCCAGCAGACCACTCCATAAAAAATGGCTGATGCCACCACAGTGTCATAAAATGTTTTCAGGAGTGTTTCCTGCACACCAAAAGCCCTCAGCCTCCTGAGCAGATAGAGTCTGCTCTGGCCTTTTTTGTGGAGTGCAGAGGAATTAGTAGTCCAGTCCAGTTTAGTGTTGAGGTGAACACCCAGGTACTTATAAGATGTCACCATCTCAATGTCCTTTCCCTGGATGTTCACCGGTGTCGGGGGGGATTTATTACACCCGCGGAAATCCACCACCAGTTCTTTAGTTTTCCCCGCATTGATCTGGAGGTGATTCTGCAGGCACCAGTCCACAAAGTCCTGGGGCAGTTCTCTGTACTCGCTATCATCTTCATGAGTGATGAGGCCGACGATAGCAGAGTCGTCAGAGAACTTTTGTAGGTGACAGGTTGGTGAGGTGTAGGAAAAGTCAGCAGTGTAAAGAGTGAAGAGGAACGGCGCCAGGACCGTTCCCTGCGGGGCCCCCACACTGCAGACGCCATGTCCGATGTGTGGTCCCGTGTCCTCACATACTGTGGACGGTTGGTGAGGTAATCCAGAATCCAGGATGTGAGGTGACTTTCAACCCCTGCTAGGGTTGAAGGTCCCGGTCTGAAGAAGCCAACAGGACAACATCATCCGCAAAAAGCAGAGACGAAATCCTGTGGTTCCCAAACCACAGAGACTTGAGGTACTCTGGGCGAATCTCATCCACCCCCGGTGCTCTGCCACTGAGGAGCTTACGAACCACCTCAGTGACCTCGGCTTGGGTGATGGATGAGCACGATCCCGAGTCCCCACCTTCTGCTTCCTCCATGGAAGGCATGTCAGTCGGATTGAGAAGATCCTCGAAGTATTCCTTCCACCGCCCGACGATGTCCCCAGTCGAGGTCAACAGCTCCGTACCCGCACCGTTAACGGTGCCGGCAGAGTACTGCTTCCCCCTTCTGAGACGCCGAACGGTCCGTCAGAATTTCCTCGAGGCCGACGGAAAGTCTTCCTCCATGAGAGGCCCACTGCAAGTAGTACATTTCTGATAGGCTTCTCTATCATATATTTCCTCAACGCTGTCCTGACACTTTTTATGTCTATTAAACCTGAACATAAGTTTTTCTTCAAAACCTTCCTAAGCAAATAATCTCTTCAGTTGTGCTTAAATAGGAACCTCAATGAAATAGGAATTTGACTCCTTCATCAACATATTGGCTTCACAGGTTTTACACTTGGTGTCTGTACTCTCAAGAGTCATGAAGCATGCACTACAGTGTTTGTGCAAAAGCAGAGAGGCGGAATCGTCAAAAAAATGTTTAAATTTGTGACACTCAGTCTGGATATCAGGGGGCAGTGCAGAGAGATTAGTGTAAGCAAGTCACTGAGAGCTTTCCCTGTTATTTTGTGTCTGTTTGCAAAAGTCATTATAAGGAGAAGACTCTCTGCAACAGAAATTGGTGCATTTTTCTAAAGTGAATGATCTCCAGTGTTTGTAGAACTTCTGCGTACTGTTCCCTCCTCTTGACTTAGCTCTAAACCGTCCTCAAATAACAGGTCATCATCAAATGACAGGTCATCGTCAAACACATTGTCTAACACATTGTATCTAAAGTCCCTTCTTCAACAAATTCAGGTGGGTGATCAACAAATGCATCAATGTGAAAAGGCTGTTAAGGCTCTGATTCAACATTAAGTCCAGAGTGATGCATCTCACTTGTGTGTCCATTGCACTGGGATTTATGGTTGGTGTTATGGAGGTCACACAAATTCAGCAACGTCATCAGCTTCAGATTAGTGGAACTGGTCTCTTGCTCGGTGCGGCAGTCATCTGACCTTGAGTTTGTTGATTGTAAAAAAAAAAAAAAACTTAAGGTATTTAGCAAGTGTGTTTTCTTACAGCAATGAGTCATTTTCACCAATTGTTGAAAAGCAGTATTGGCTCATTTATGGCTTACTAGACTCGACATCTTAATTTTTCATTATACTTCAGCTAAACACATTACAAATTACTAACTGTTAGTCACCTGAGCTGCCAGTACCTTGACAAACCAAGTGATGTTTATCAAGTCTCACATCAGTAATAGTGATTTATTGGATACATTAATGTTCCTTTGAAATAACACTGCAGTCGATCAAAATTTAAAGCTTTACAACGTGCAATTTCTTACATGTCTAACAGAGTTGTTTGCATTTTTGCACATTTATTAGCTCTGTTCTCCCGTCCTTGTGTGTCCTGCTGAAAACAGAGAATAATAATGCATTTAACATATTAAACAATCACATGCAATTTTATTTGGCATACCTTGGTAAAACTAATGCAGTATATTATAAATCCTGCTATAAATCATGTTCATGTGGAATAAAATGTAAATACTTTATTGAATCTGTTTGAGAGGTGATACTTCAGTGTCAACAGTATGCAGTAAGCACATTACATTACATATAGGCCTACTGTGCACCAGAGACCAGATCTGGTATTAACCATTTATCTGACTATCTGAATCAGTTAAATGATTTAGATGAATTAATTTTAAAATGTGCTGCTTTGGCTCTGATGCTTCATGCAATCTGTAAAGTAAATAAAAACTGTAGGTAACAGATAAATACAGTGGAGTAAACAATAAAATATTTGTGTGCCACCACCTTGAGTAAATGTACTTATATTCAATCAATGCGAGTGACAATATAAAAATTAAATCTGCAAGCAGCGATGAACAGGCCCTCGCACCCTTGTGCACATTCAGGCGTGCTGCAGTGGAAGCGCTTGTATGACTTGCATGTAGATGTCTTCAGGGTCCCAAGGGTGAGGACTGTGGTAAACAAATATGTGTACCTGTAAAAAGCAGGTGGAGTGGGGAGCAATTAAAGCGCGATGCTTCTTCGTTCTCCGCCAGGTAATTTCTTTATTTACAATATCATATTTACACAATTAACACACAAACTTCCATAAATAAACACAATTAATGTATGGGTTTTTTTTATCATGATGTCACATCGTCACATTCTCTTTCACCCTTAGCTCAAATTCCTTTCAGTCATATTCGACAACCAACATTTAGTAAATATATTACTTAGCTTATTCCAGTATTATACTGGTCAGAAATCCACTATCCAGAGTTCTAACTAAATTCAGTGGGTCTAAATACCCCCTTACATACCCCCTTACCCCCTTAGAGTGGCCTACACAGAATCACCCAAAGTTCTTGTGTTAAATCATATATAAACATTTTAACAACATATACAAAATAAAATAAATATCAAACATAAACTCCGTTCATTCGGTGGTATTTACCGTGCTTTAACGAGCGTTCACCTTGAACGTGCTAGAAACGTGCTTGTCACATAATGGCGGCGGCCCATATGTAATGGCGGCCGTCCGAAACTCTCCTGTTTCTTACCATTTTACACACAAAACTTAAACTTAAAATATTTAAACTCTCTTCCTTCCTTCTTATAACAGGAAAACAACATTTTACACCCAGCTTCGTCGGTCTCAACCCATATACTGACCTGTAAAAAACAGGTGGAGTGCGGAGCAATTAAAGCACAATGCTTCTTCGTTCTCCGCCAGGTCATTTCTGAGGTGGCAGGAACAGGTGTACCACTCTTACCGCACCCCGGACCCCTGGAGCGACCACAACGCTCCGCCCCACTGCTTCCCAGTATAAACGTTCCCCTTTACAACAGTTATTGAATTACAAATAAAATACATAAAATAAAAATAGACATTTTGATACAACATCACATTCTTGAGACCACACCCTCACAGGGGTGTCACACCTGGACTTTTAGCGGATGACACCACCCACGAGTCTCTATATAAAACCCTTCAAAAGTTATGGCAGAAAGTAGGAACTATCAAATATCGACCAATCAGATGAATGGGCGGGGCTAATTTGCACCAATTATGTTCAAGGACTCAAAACCATGTCCGATGACACCACCCACGAGTCTTTATGTCAAACCATTCAAAAGTTATTGCAGAAAATAGGAACTATCACATATCGACCAATCAGAAGAAGGGGCGGGGCTAATTCATGCCAATGAAGGTCAAGTACTCAAAACCGAGTCCGATGACACCACCCACGACTCTTTATGTCAAACCCTTCAAAAGGTATGGCAGAAAATAGGGACTATCAAATATCGACCAATCAGAAGAAGGGGTGTAATGGAAAATTTTGGTATAACACTGTCTGTTGCCTGTTTTCAAGTGAACATTCCTATGCCGAGGTCATGTTCCTTTGACACAGAGCCTGGCACGGTTGCCAGGGTGATGGGTGATGTTTTGTCTAGTTTCCCAGCTTCCCAACTATAAGATAACTTTTCTTTAAGCACATTCAGCTCACTCAGGACTGACGGTTCATGTAACCGGTTGGACTGTGTGGCTCCATTCAATTGAATGTTTGTCCTCTTTTCATTAAATCTTCAGAAAGACAGCTGAGGTGTCCTGACATTCTTTTTGAACAACAATTCTTGCCACCACAGGGGCGGGGCTAATTTTCACCAATTATGTTCAAGGACTCAAAACCGCTTATTGCGTTTTGGCATCTAGCGTTGCCACAGTAACACGTTTGACTGAGAAAAGTAATGCCCATCGAGTCACGATGGAGACGCATCCAGTGATATATGCCATGCATGGGTGCACATTGCGGTCCGGGCAGCATGCTCCCCCATACAAATGCATAGCTTTTTGTTGTCATGGTAACAAGCCCCATAGGATAGAATGGGACAATTTGGATTCAATATTTCAAAAGCTGTAAACGACAGCATAATGAGACCTCAGTATGTTGTAGTCCACAGCAACCCGAGTCTTTTAATGTTGGATGAAAGTCTCTACGATATTGCGTTGCCACGCAAAAAGCGTCCAAAGTTTCGTTAGCATCAAAACGAGCATAGTTGAATATCTCCAAAACCGTAATAGCTAGCATGATGAGACTTAAATATGTTGTAGTACAACGCGTCCCGGGTTTTTCAATGTTGTAATGATGTCTGTAGGATAAACCGTTGCCTAGCAACAAGTATATATAATTTTTTTAAATTGAAAGTTAAATATCACAAACACCGTAATAATTAGCATGATGAGGTTGTACACTCCTTTAGTGCCAATCGGGCCGAGTGTTTGTCAACTTTAAAGATGTCTCTACGATAAAATTTGCCCGATCAATAAGCATCCAAATTTTTGCTTTTTGGCATCTTGCGTTGCCACGGTAACACTTTTGACTGAGAAAAGTAATGCCCATCGAGGCAAGTTGGAGACGCATCAATCGATGTATGCCATGCATGGGTGCACATTGCGGTTCGGGCCGTATTAACGAACGAAAAAAGCGTGCATCATAAGAAGAAGAAGAAGAAGAAGAAGAAGAAGATTTTTTGATTTTTAAATCAACTTTATTTTACACATGTACAGTTTTCAGTTAAGAGCACTATTAAAAACAACACATTTAAATACACTTATTTTCACACAACTATTCAATAAATTAACTTTTTAAGAACCGAGTGAAATTTAAAATGTGGTTGTCTTCAACAGTGCATAAAATATTATCGTGACACCAAACATTTTTAAAAGCTTGCATATCACTGGACATTTTGTAAAACTCGAACTCCAGCCTCAGTCTGCAGCGGAGGTTGCAGCGCCACAAAGAGGCTGCGTCCTGACCTGGCCGCCCCTCAACCCTGTTCCCCCTGGACACGTAAACGGCCAGCTTTGCTGTGCCAGAAACAAAGTTGAGGAGCTGCCACTTCTTTTTGTTTACCTTTCTCTCTCTGTGTCCATAAATAAAAACTTTTTCTGAAAACTGTACATTAAAAGAGCTAAAAACCTGAGCTAAAACAGTGTGGAAGTTCGAAAGTCTCACACTCAATAAAAAAATGAAAAATCGTTTCAGGGTGACCACAAAACGGGCAGGCATTTGAGACAGCTGGATTAATAACAGAGACCACAGCGTTGCAGGCAATAGCATCATGTAACACCCTCCATTGCAGGTCTGCAGTCTGCTTTTTGATTGGGGGGGTATACAGGATCTCCCAGCATGGAGCTTCTCCATCTCCAATCCTCCTGCTCCATGCGCACACAGTCCTTTTGTCCAACTCCTTCCTGCACAACACTTTGACACAGTTATTGTACAGTGTCTTCTTGCTGTTGTTGTGTAGAGACACTGTTGTCGCCCTCTCCAGCAACGGGCCAGATGTTTGTCCCAGCTGGGGGGTCAGTTGGAGGTCTGGAAAAGGGTCCCCTTGTACGGGCTCTGTACCTCTGCCATACTTCTCGAGGAGGACTTTTTCCTTGTTGTCCAGTCTCTCTCTCCAGAGTTGAAGGGCCCTCGTCATGAGCCGGGTAGACCGGACCCCCAGATGTGCGGCCAAGGCCTCTGCTCCCTGTAGATCGGGTCCAGCTGCATCCACCAGGTGCCTCAGCTGCAGCGTCCTGGAGCGGAGCAGGGCTGCCGTCAGGCCCGGCATGGCCTCCGAGGAGATGTCCAGTCTGGCACCATGAATCACCGGTTGTTGTAAAAGCCAGAACAGAGAGTTAGAGCTTCCATCTGAACAGCTTTTAAAAAGGCCCAATGCTTTAAAAACACTTTTATAAAATGGAGGAACCCCATTAAACGTTATCAATTTAAGATCAGTTAAAAACAGAGCAGCATCTAGGCCCAAATCACCCACTCGTCTAAACATGCAGCTGGCCACGTCTCTCCACATAAGATCTGTCGCACCTGTTAAAAACCTTTGAACAAACTGAATTCTAAAGGTGGCAGTTCTACTGGTCAAGTGGATGAGGCCCTGTCCCCCCTCCTCTCTCGTCAAAGATAAAACCCCCCTAGACACCCAGTGTTTTTTGGCCCAGAAGAACTCTACCAGTAAACTCTGGATCTTGTCCAGTAGTCCTGGTGGCGGCTCCAGGCACATTAACCTGTGCCATAGTGTACAAGCTATTATGTTGTTTGCCACCAGGACACGACCTCTGAAAGACATTTGAGGACGTAACCATTTCCATTTTTTGATCTTGTTTTCAATTTTTGATGGTACGTCCTCCCAGTTCTTCTGGACTGTGCTTTGCCCTCCCAGATACACCCCTAAATATTTTATACCGGATTTTTTCCATGAAAGGTTCTGGGGTAGTACTGGGAGGCTCCCACTCCACTGGCCGACAGAGAGGGCTTCACTTTTGTGCCAATTGACTTTTGCCGCTGATTAAACATGAAAAGAATCAATAAGAGTATTTAAAATGTCAACATCCTTTTGAGTTCTTATCATCACAATGACATCATCGGCATAAGCGGATAAAACAATTTTCCTATTCAAACCAGGTAAAATCAAACCGTCAATGCTTGAGCGTATTTTGCAGAGGAGGGGTTCGAGGGCGAGTGTATAGAGCATGCCGGACATAGCACAGCCCTGCCGGACGCCTCTAGACACCCTGAAGGGAGCACACAGACTGCCGTTCAGCTTCAGTATAGACTCAATGCCTCCATACAATGCCTGGATCTTGGCAATAAAACTCATGCGGATCCCAAACTTCTCCATAGTTTTCCAGAGGAAGCAGTGTTCAACACGGTCAAATGCCTTTTCCTGGTCCAGTGAAATCAAACCAGTGTTAAGTCCCAAAAGGTTGGAGATGTCCAAAACGTCTCGAATTAAGTGGACATTGTCCACCATGGACCTACCGGGTACACAGTAGGTCTGGTCACGGTGGATGACCTCCTCCAGCGCCTCCCCCAGCCTGGTAGCCAGCACTTTGGATATAATCTTATAATCTGTACAGAGGAGTGACACGGGGCGCCAGTTTTTGATGTCCTGGGGATCACCTTTTTTTGGCAAGAGGGTCACCACCGCTCTCCCACAGGACACTGGCATTGAGCCTTCGGCCAAGCTCTCGTTGAACACCTCCAGCATATCAGCTGATATAATGTCCCAGAAGGCCTTATAAAACTCAACAGTCAGGCCGTCCAGGCCTGGAGCCCGCCGCCCCTGCATCTTAGTCAGGGCGGCGCAAAGCTCCGGCTCTTGGAGCGGCCTGTCAAGGAGGTTGTTCGTTGCCTCTGAGACCTGAGGCAGGTTGCCACAGAAATCGTCCAGCAGTTCCCCCCTCTCCTCATATTCGCTAGAATAGAGCTTGGAGTAGAACTCTGTGGCATGTTTCCTGAGCTGGCCCGGCTCCGTTATCTCCTGCCCCGTGTCACTCAAAAACGAGTGTATGTGTTTGCTCTGCGCATTCTGCTTTTCCAGACTGAAGAAGAAACTGGAGGGGGCATCCATCTCCGTTATGTTCTGGATCCGTGACCTGACCAATGCGCCCTGTACCTTAGTACCCAGCAGGTCTCTTAAGGCCATTTTTTTGGACTTGAGGATTTCAACATATCCTTGATTTTCTGTGGACACACTTAATGTTTCCAAGTCCACGATCTCATTCTCCAACTCTCTAATAGATCTGCATGCATCGCGTGTGACATTGAGCGTATACTGTTGGCATAAAAGTTTGATTAAAGTCTTGCCATGGTCCCACCACTGTCTAAGACATTTAAAATCGTTTTTCCTAAGTCTAAAACCTTTCCAGAAAAAAATAAAAGCCTCCCTAAAACCCTTATCAAATGTTAAAACAGAGTTAAAATGCCAATAAGCACTTTTAGGTAAAACATTTTTAATAAAAATATTACATAAAACTAGAGCATGATCTGTAAAACCGGCTGGCACAATGCGACAACCTTTGCATGCGTTAAAATGATTCTTAAAAACATAAAACCGATCAAGTCTAGCCATAGAGATGATCCCCTCCCCTAGGGGAGACCATGTATACTGACGGCAGTCTGTGTGCGTCCGCCTCCACACATCCACGAGACCATGAGAGTGGACCAGCTGCCTCAGTGCATGTTGGGATCCCAGATGGGGCTCTGTGTGGTTTCTGTCCACCAAACCATTTTCTGTACAGTTAAAAACCCCACCCAAAATTAAAAAATCCTCCAATGAACAGCTGTTCAGTTTTTCACTTACTTTTTCTAAGAAGCTCTTCCTCTCTGCTCCATTATTCGGGGCATAAATATTGATAAAAACCAGTGTTCTATCTTCAAAAAGTGCCTTAACTACGAGACATCTCCCTGGTTCCACGTGCTCCACTTCAAGTGAAGAAGGAGTGAAGGACCGGGACAGCAGGAGTCCTACCCCCCCACTTGCAGACCTATGGTGGCTCAGAACCACCTGTCCCTCCCATTCCCTCTCCCAGTCAGGTGCATTGCCTACATCGCTGTGTGTCTCTTGCAGGAACAATACATCCACCTTCTTCCTCCTTGCTGTGTCAAAGACCAAAGCCCGCTTCTCTGCCACCCTGGCGTTTACGTTCAGCCTCCCCACTTTAAAAGAATCCATTCTGGAGAGGCTAAAAAAACAACTGTAAAAAAGATAAAAAGACAGTATTAAAGCAGACATGTTACTAAAAATCAAGCTCTTTTTTCACTTTAACCATGAGTTTTTTCAGTCTAAACACCTCCTGATTTGTTAAAACAGTGGTGGCTTTGTTCTTAATAACATATTTTGCTGACTTCAAAAATAGCAGCTTATCTGGGAAATGTTTTTCAATATTTATTCCTCTTATACCTTTTATTTGCTCCAGATAACTTTTCAGCATTTTTTCTGGATACAATCTTGTTTCCTGACTTGCAGTGACGCTAGAAACGCCACTGCAGTCAGACAGGTATTCCTCAGCATCACTGTCGCTGTCTGCTGTGGTGGCTGCCGGGGGGTCCATCCGCCCGGCCTTACAGCCTCCCTCCTCAGACAGCGAGCTCTGCCTCTTGCTGCGTCTCTGCGCAGGAAAGCGTGCACCCTCACACACACTTCCTGACGCACCGGTGTTGTTGGACTCGCCCATTCTGTCCCCAGAAAAATCAGCTTTTTCTTGTTTGTCCAACACTTTCTCCCCACCTACCATCACCACAGTTTCCCTCTTCTCTCCCATCAGCTCACCTATCTCCATCTCCTCCTCCAGCCTTTCTGCTTCACCTGTCACATTCTTTTTTGCTCCTAAATCTAAAATCTGACCTGCCGCTGTTTCACCTTCCACCATGCCTTTCTCTCCTTCAACCTCATTTTTTTTACCCCTCTCCTCACTTTTTTTACTCCTCTCCTCGCTTTTTTTACCCCTCTCCTCGCTATTTTTACCCTCCACCTCTCTTGTCTCCACCACATCCCCCTTTTTCCCACCACTCTCTTCATCTTTCTCACCTTCCACCTCACCTGTCTCGTCCCCCACCTTACCTGTCTCATCCCTCACCTCAGCTGCCTCTCCCACCACCTCACCCGTGCTGCCTCTCTCCTCAGCCTCACGCTTCCCCTCCTCACTCCCCTCCGTGTGTCTGCTCTGCTCCTCCCGCCTCTCTCTCTCTCCCCCGTCCCCCTCCTGCTGTGCAGCGTCGGGAGTCCGGCTCGGGGCCGCAGGTACGGAGCCGCCCCGCCTACCCGCGGCGGCGATAGCCGCCGCGTCCCCCGCGCTCTGCGGGGCGGGCCCCGCCTCGGCCGAGCCGGCCCGTTTCGGGCAGGCCCGGGCTTGATGTCCCTCTTCCCCGCAACCAAAGCACTTCAGCAGGGAGGAGGTGGCGTACAGGACGTAATCAAACCCGTCCACCCGCACTTTGAACACACAGTTGAACTCTTCCGTCCTGTTATTCAAGATCATCATCACCTGTCTCCGATGCGACACAACATGTTTTAACAAAGGTGATTTACACCCGGCCAGCATCTTCCTCATCGGAGACACAACTTTACCGTGACGATTCAATTCAATTCAATTCAATTTTATTTATATAGCGTCTAATACAACAGATGTTGTCTCTAGACGCTTTCCAGAGATCCAGAACATGAACATAAACATAAACATAAACATAAACATAAACATAAACCCCCGAGCAATTATTATATAAACAATGGCAGGTAAAAACTCCCTTAGTGGGAGAAAAGCCTTAAGCCAAACAGTGGCAAGGAAAAACTCCCCTTTAGGAGGGAAGAAACCTTGAGCAGGACCAGGCTCATAAGGGGGGACCCTCCTGCCGAAGGCCAGACTGGGGGAGTCAGGGACGTCGACAGCACACAGCAGGCAGGTGGAAGCAGCAGCGGGATGACCAGAGGTGGGGGGGGGGGGGCGTCAGCAGCACACAACAGTCATGTGGAAGCAGCAGCGGGATGACCAGAGGTGGGGGGGGGGGGGCGTCAGCAGCACACAACAGTCATGTGGAAGCAGCAGCGGGATGACCAGAGGGGGGGGGGGGCATCAGCAGCACACAACAGTCATGTGGAAGCAGCAGCGGGATGACCAGAGGGGGGGGGGGTGCAGGCAGGCGGAAGCAGCAACAGCAGACATCCACGTAGGCAGGTGGAAGAAGCAATGGGATGACCAGAGGGGGGGGAGGGCCGGGAACACAGGCCAGAACGCAGCTCCTGAGGCTCCGGCCTGCAAACATACACAAAAGAGAAAAAAAAGGGGGGCCGGCACAAGAAACTACAGGAACAATGGACAAAAATGATAGCTATGAGATATTTATAATAAATAAAAATGGTAATGGAGAAGAGAGGCAGGGAAAAGGAGAGGAGAAGAAGGGTGAGAGGCACCGCCCAGCGGATCATGTCGGTGCCCCCCTGCAGCATAAGCCTATAGCAGCATATCTACCGCGAAGCTATATTTGAGACTAACTATTATAGTTTTGTTCTATAGCTGCGACAATGACTACTGACTCTAACACACTAAAGTTTACACTACCTAGAGATTTACCAACACCAGCTAGAGGTTTACTTAACACTAACTATAAGCTTTACTAAACAGAAAGGTTTTAAGTTTAGTTTTAAAGGTGGAGGTGGTGTCAGCCTCCTTAACCCAGATTGGAAGTTGGTTCCAAAGTAATGGTGCCTGATAGCAGAACGCCCGCCCTCCAAATCTACATTTAGATACTCTAGGAACTACGAGTAAACCTGCACCCTGGGAGCGGAGAGCTCGGCCAGGAACATAAGGTACTATCAAATCTTGTAAATACTGCGGAGCTAAGCCGTTTTGGGCTTTATATGCAAGTAATAAAATTTTAAATTGAATTCTGAATTTTACAGGTAGCCAATGGAGCGACGCTAACACTGGAGAGACGTGGTCTCTCCTGCGAATTCCTGTCAGTACTCGTGCTGCTGCATTTTGGATCAGCTGGAGCCTATTCAGCAAATTACTTGGACATCCTGCTAACAACACATTACAGTAATCCAGTCTAGAAGATACAAACGCATGAACTAGTTTCTCTGCATCCCTCTGCGAGAGGATTTTCCTAATTTTTGCAAT
The DNA here is from genome assembly GCF_033807715.1 of Cololabis saira. NCBI lineage: Eukaryota > Metazoa > Chordata > Actinopteri > Beloniformes > Belonidae > Cololabis > Cololabis saira. Next base: position 827,562 of record NC_084599.1, on the reverse strand, counting down.
ATTACGGAGATGGAAAAACGCTATTTTACAAACCTGATTAACATATGGTTTAAACGACAAATCCTGATCGAAAACAACACCAAGGTTTCTCACAGTTGCACTGGAAGCCATCGCAACACCATCTAATCCCTTCCTAAGATGCTCTGGACCAAGAATGATAACCTCTGTTTTATCTGAATTTAGAAGCAAGAAATTTCTGGACATCCAGTCCTTGATGTCCCTAAGACATGCCTGAAGTTTAACTAACGGTTCTGTTTCATCCGGCTTCATAGACAAGTAGAGCTGCGTATCATCAGCATAACAATGAAAGTGTACGCCGTGATTCTGGATTATACTTCCCAATGGCTGCATGTATAAACTGAACAAGACTGGCCCTAGCACTGAACCCTGCGGAACACCATAACAGACCCTCGACTGTTCTGAAGAAACCTCATGTACATGAACAAACTGGAACCTGTCAGATAGATATGATTTAAACCAACGTAGAGCTGTCCCTTTAATCCCAACAACATGCTCTAACCTGTGCAGTAAAATGCCATGGTCAACAGTGTCAAAAGCAGCACTGAGGTCCAGTAAAACCAATATGGACACTAATCCCTTATCTGAGGCCATAAGAAGGTCATTCGTAACTCGAACCAGTGCTGTCTCTGTGCTATGATGCATTCTGAACCCTGACTGAAAGACTTCAAACAGATCATTTCTATACAAATAGTCACATAACTGGCTTGAAACTGCCTTTTCCAGAATTTTAGATACAAATGGAAGGTTAGAAATTGGCCTATAATTAGCTAAGGTGTCTGGGTCAAGGGAAGGTTTTTTAAGTAAAGGTTTAATTACTGCCACTTTGAAAACCTGTGGTACATATCCTAAGCTTAGGGATAGGTTGATTTGGTCCAGTATTGTCACACCAATAAGAGAAAAAACATTTTTGAATAGTCGAGTCGGGATGGGGTCTAACATACATGTGGTAGACTTAGCTCTATTAACGAGTGAGGTCAGCTCAGGGAGGTCTATAGGATCAAAACAGTCTAGAGACAAGTCAGAGCCTAGGGAAGTCGCTAAAGCTGAAGAAACGCCCACAACCGGCTGGTTGATTTCTTCTCTAATTCTCGTGATTTTACTGTTAAAGAAGCTCATAAAGTCTTCACTACTGAGAGCTGCAGGAATACACGGCTCCACAGAGCTGTGACTCTTTGTCAGCCTGGCTACAGTGCTGAACAGAAAACGTGGGTTACTTTTGTTATCCTCTATCAACGTTGAATAATAAGCTGTTCTTGCTTTGCGAATGGCTTTTTTATATACTATTAGAATATCTTTCCATTCACGATAAGAGTCTACAGACCTACAAGAGTACCACTTCCTTTCCATTTTACGCACGCTTTGTTTCAACATGCGAATATCTGAATTGTACCAGGGAGTTAAGCTCCTGTGGCTAGAAACCCTCCTTTTCAAAGGAGCAACTTCATCTAAAGCTGAGTGCAACAGATCAGCAGTGTTACTAACAAGAGAATCAACATCAGAGGTAGAACCCAGGTCACTGGCCTCTATTGCTTCAGTAGAGGCTTCACTATTTTCCACTGTCGCAAGACGAGCAACGGTCTCCTTAAATTTAGCAATAGCTTCATCAGACAAACATCTGCTAAAATAATACCTCCTGCCCTGCACTTCAACATCAACAACATTCAATTCCAACGTTATTAAATAATGGTCGGATAAAAGGGAGTTAACAGGTGACACCAACAGACCATCAGTTTCAACACCGTAGGTGAGAACGAGATCGAGAGTATGACCAAAACAATGCGTCGGCCCGTCCACTTTTTGTGAGATACCCATTGATTCTAGAAGAGAATTGAAAGCTAATTTAAGATTATCGCTTTCAACATCCATATGAATATTAAAATCACCCACTATGATGAATTTATCTGTACTGATCAATAATCCAGAAAGGAAATCTGAAAATTCAGACAAAAACTCTAGATAAGCGCCAGCAGGGGGCCGATACACTACCACTAACACAACTGGCTTCTCTGATTTCCAGCTCGGAAATTTCAGACTAAGCGTGAGGCTTTCAAACGTATTATGATTGCACTTAGGTTCAATTTTTGTTTGGAGACTGGAGTTATAAATTGCTGCGACTCCTCCGCCCCGGCCCGTGTTTCTAGGAATGTGATGATTAAAGTAGCCGGGCGGAGTTGATTCATTCAAACTAACATACTCTTCATCCTGTAACCATGTTTCTGTTAAGCAGAAAACATCAGTCCTGCTCTCTGTGATTATATCGTTTACTAACAGAGACTTGGAGCTTAATGATCGTATATTTAGTAGTCCGCATCTAATTTTTCGGTCTCTTATTGGTACCAAATGTGCATTGGTTTTAATTTTTACAAGATTATTTTGGTTAACGCCTCTATAACGCCGCACCTGGTGAACTAGTGGAGGGCGGGGAACTGCAACTACTTCTATTTTGCTAGGCACCTGGTTAGAGTTACCAGTTACATCATGTAATCTTATAGTTTTGTTGGCAGGCGTTGGTCCTCGAGAAGCAGCAGAGAAGTGTGTTAAACTACAGCTCTGCATCCTGGCCTGGACCCTGCGATGTCAGGGAGAGGGTCTAATGAAACAGGCCAAATTACTAGAGACAAGAGCAGCACCATCCCGGGTGGGATGAATGCCGTCTCTTCTAATCAGACCGGGCTTTCCCCAGAACGTTTCCCAGTTGTCAATAAAGGCCACGTCGTTTTCTGAACACCACCGATACAACCAGCGACGGAGCGAGAGCATGCGACTAAACATGTCATCACTGGTCAAATTGGGGAGGGGGCCAGAGAAACCTACGGAGTCCGACATGGATTTAGCGAAGTTACACACCGAGACAATATTCATTCTGGTTACTTCCGACTGGCGAAGACGGGAGTCGTTAGCTCCGACATGGATGATAACTTTACCATATTTACGATTACCCTTTGCCAGTAGCTTCAAATTTGCTTCTATGTCGCCCGCTCTGGCCCCCGGGATACACCTAACTATGGTCTCTGGAGTCGGCTTCACATGTCTGACTATGGAGTCGCCTATCACCAGGGTCGGCTTCTCAACGGGTGTGTCGCTGAGTGGGGAAAATCGGTTAGACACGTGAAGCGGGTGGTGGTGTTCCGTGAGCCCTTTACTACGCTTCCCCCGAACCGTCACCCACCGGTCCTGACTGGCCGGCTGCTCGGGAGCTGCAGGGGAGCGGCTAGCCTCAGCTGCTATGGGCCGGTCCGCCGCTAGCTTAGCCTGGTTAGCTGAGGAGGCTATCGGACTGTGGTCAAATTGGCAGAACCGGACCTCTAACTGACTGAGCCTCGCCTCCAGCCCTGTAAATAAACTACATTTTAAGCACTTACCGTCTTCACTAAAGGAGGCAGAGGAATAACTAAACATTTCACACACTGAGCAGCAAAGAGGTGAAACGGTGGGAGACGGAGAGCCCATGCTAAGATGCTAACGGAGGCTAACGGACAGAAAATGTATTGGTGATTGGTGACAGTGAAAGTTACGGAAGAGAAAATGAGCGAGTGTTGAAATAAAGACAGTAATGTACCAGATATAGTGCTATTTTACCAGAAAACAGTCTAAGTTTAAGACAAAAAAAGTCGGGAGAGATCTGTGCCCGCACGCCGTGCAGCAGCAACGGACCGCAACACCAGGAAGTGACGCGATGCGTGACGCAGTACGTTACCCAATCAGCAAGCCAACGAGAGAGTTCATTGATCAGGAAGGCGTCGCTGATGAAAGGCGGGACGTTTGACAGCGTGATCCGGCTTGTTGGCTGCGTGAGCGGCAGCACTGACTCAAACAAGCCGTTCACAGTGATCCCGCTCTCCACCAGACGGTTTGCCTGTTCTACCTTCTCTAGAAAGAGGACAACTGATTTGTTCATGCGGGCGGCGGATTTGATGGAGCCGTGCCCCACCACCTCCCCCGCCGCCAGCGCCACCTCCTCCACGCCGCACAGTGATCCAGCCCCCACCTTCACGCCGTGCTGCCGGGACAGCCGGGCCAGCCCGTCGGCTGCCATGACGGCTGCCACCAGCCTCAGGCTGGTGTGGACAAAAAAACACAAACACCTAACCCCAAAATCAAACTAAAACCGTGAAACCACAAACACCTACATAAACCACCACCATACACAAAATGTGAAAGAAAAAAAAGACAGAAAAAAATGAAATTTTCCCCAAAATCTTTCTCTCACACTCTCTCCCTCATTCAACCACCTCTCACAAGAAGAAGAAGAAGAAGAAGAAGAAGAAGAAGAAGAAGAAGAAGAAGAAGATTTTGATTTTTACAAACACACTTTATTTACAGTTTCAAAGGATACAGTTCACATCACATGTCATAAAGTGCTGAAGTGCCTAAACAAAACAGAATACCCAATAAATAAATAAATGGCTACGTCAGCATTTCAGTCTTGAAGAAAAAGTGCAAAGTGTAGTTCATCATTTAAAACATTACACAGGATATTGTTATAACACCAGAGGTTCTTAAAACAATCCAAATCATTCATCAATTTATAAAAATTGAATTCCAGTCTTAGTCTGCATCTGGTGTTGCAGCGCCACACTGAGGTGGCCTCCTGAACTGCTCTGTCCTCTATTCTGTTTTTTCTGGATATATAGATCGCCATCTTGGCTTCACCAGAAATAAAATTTAGCAGCTGCCACTTTCTTTGACTTCTCTTCCTGTATCCTGCACCATAAATAAAACTTGTGTTGCAAAAAGTCTCATTAAAAAGACTAAAAACAGTGGTTAAAAGAGTGAAGAGCTGTGAAAGTCTCTTACACTCACTAAAAACATGGAAAACCGTCTCGCGAAGGTGACAGAAAGGGCACTGGTTTGACACAGCAGGATTAATAACAGAGATGAAGGCATTTGTGGCGATGGCTCCGTGTAAAATCCTCCACTGGAGGTCGGCTGTTCTCTTCTTGAGGGGAGGTTTGTATAAAACTCTCCACTGCGGACTCTCTCCATCTCCTCCCAGCTTGTCAGTCCATACAGTGGACGCCCTGTCACACAGTCCCCTCTTGTTGACAGCTTTCACACAGTTTTTGTAGATTAGTTTTCTGTCAGCTGTGTGTAAGCTGAGCCACTGAGTGTCCTTGAGGAGAGGTCCATCCAGCTCTCCTAGTTGGGGACTTATTAAGACCTCCGGGAATGGGTCCCTGTCATCAGGTTCAGTCCCTCCGCCGTAGTCCATCAGGAGGCTTCTCTCCCTCCCAGAGAGCCTCTGCCTCCACAGCTCCAGAATCCTCTGGGCCACCCTGGTGGACTGGATGCCCAGCAGAGAGCCCACCGCCTGAGAGTCCGACAGCGCCGGCCCCGCGATGTCCACCAGCTGTTTCAGGACCAGGGTCTTGGTCCTGCACAGCGCTGCCGTCAGCCCAGGCACAGCTCCACTGCAGACATTCAGCCTGGCTCCATGAACTAGTGGTTCTCTCAACAACCAGAACAGAGAGTTAGAGCTTTTTCCTGAATCACATTTAAAAAGGGCCCATGATTTAAAAACACCCTGATAAAAAGGAGGTAACCCATTTAACTTTAAAAATTTTAAATCGGTTAAAAACAGAGCAGCATCCAGTCCCAAGTTACTCACACGTCTCAGTATACAGCTGGCCACTTCTCTCCACACCAGATCTGCCGGCCCTGCCAAAAACCTCTGAATAAACTGTAGTCTGAAGGTGGCAGTTCTGCTGGCCAAGTGGATGAGGCCCTGTCCCCCCTCCTCTCTGGGTAAAAACAGCACCCCCTGTGGCACCCAGTGAAAGCCATCCCAGAAAAAGTTGACAAGCTTTGCTTGGATCTGGGCTAACAGACCTGATGGAGGATCCATGCAGGCTAAACGGTGCCAAAGCAGGGAGGCCACAAGATTGTTCAGCACAAGAACCCTGCCTCGATATGACATCTGAGGGAGCAGCCATTTCCAGTTTTTTAGTTTGGCTTCAATTTTTTCAGTGACGCCCTCCCAGTTCCTCCGGACCGTAGCCCCGTTCCCGAGGAAGACGCCGAGGTACTTAAGGCCGTCAGTTTTCCAGGACAGACCATGGGGAAGAACTGGGAGACCGTCACGCCAATTACCAACAGCAAGAGCTTCACTCTTGCTCCAATTCACCCTCGCTGAAGACAAAGTGTTGAATAAAACTGTTAAATTACATAAAATGTCAATATCATTTTGGTCTCTAATTAAAACAATAACATCATCCGCGTAAGCAGATAAAATGATGTTTTTACTAAAACCAGGTAAAATCAGGCCACGGATTCTTGTGCGGATCTTGCAGAGGAGGGGTTCCAGGGAGAGTGCGTAGAGCATTCCAGACAGAGCGCAGCCCTGCCGGATGCCTCTACGCACCCCGAAAGGAGCACACAGACTGCCATTAAACTTCAGTACACTCTCAATGTCACTATATAACACCTGGATCTTGGCAATGAAACCAGTGCTGAACCCAAACCTCCCCATGGTTTTCCAGAGGAAGCCGTGCTCAACACGGTCAAATGCCTTTTCCTGATCTAGCGAAATGAGACCAGTATTTATACCCAATGAGCTAGAGACCTCCAAAACATCTCGAATTAGGTAGACATTGTCTACCATGGACCTGCCGGGCACACAGTAGGTCTGATCCCGGTGGATGACCTGCTCCATAGCTTCTCTAAGCCTGTTGGCCAAAGCCTTGGACAGGATCTTGTTGTCAGTGCACAACAGTGACACGGGGCGCCAGTTCCTGATATCCTGCAGATTGCCCTTTTTTGGCAGCAGGGAAACAACAGCCCTCCGACAGGACAGTGGCAGAGAACCTGAGGTCAGACTGTCATTAAACACCTCTAGAATGTCAGGTGCCAAAACACTCCAGAAGGCTTTGTAGAACTCTACAGTCAGGCCATCGATGCCAGGAGACCGCCGTCCCTGCATACCCTGCAGAGCGGCGTGTAGCTCCTCCATCTGCAGTGGCCGGTCCAGCTGTGAGTTGGTCTCCTCAGAGACCTGAGGTAGTTCACTGCAGAACCCCTCGAACAGAGCATCATCCTCTACATACTGGCTGGTATAGAGGGATGAATAAAACTGCACAGCTCGCCTTCTTATCTGACCAGGCTCAGTTAGCTCCTGCCCCGTGTCAGAGAGCAGAGAGTAGATCACTTTCCTCTGTCCATGCTTCTTCTCCAGGCCAAAGAAGAAGCTAGAGGGAGCATCCATTGCTGTGATGTTCTGGACTCGGGACCGGACCAGTGCACCCTGTACCCTGGTGTCCAGCAGGTTGGCTAAAGCCATTTTTTTGGACTTGAGGATCTCAATATATCCTCGATTTCCTGTGGAAGCACTCATTGTTTCCAGCTCCACGATCTCAGTCTCCAGGTCTTTCATAGATCGACAGATGTCACGTGTGACATTGAGAGTATACTGCTGACACAAAAGCTTTATCTCAGTCTTACCATGGTCCCACCACTGCCTAAGACATGTAAAATCAGCTTTCCTGTGTCTAAAACCAGTCCAAAAAAATCTAAAAGCCTCGCTAAAACCTTTGTCAAATGTTAAAACTGAATTAAAATGCCAGTATGCACTCTTAGGTAAAATGTTTTTTATGGTGACATGACATAAAACCAAAGAATGATCCGTAAAACCAGCTGGCATTATTTTACACAGCTTAAAAACATTAAAATGGTGCTTAAAACAATAAAAACGATCAAGTCTGGCTAAGGAGATTCTATCCTCTCTCAGGCGGGACCATGTGTACTGTCTGCAGTCTGTATGCATCCTTCGCCACACATCCACCAGCCCGTGGGAGTAGACCAGCTGCTTCAGAGCGTGTTGGGAGGCTGGATGAGGCTCTGCATGATTACGGTCTAAAAACTCGTACTCGGTACAGTTAAAATCCCCACCCAAGAATAAAAAATCCTCCGAGCCACAGCAATTCAGTCTAGTGTTGACTTTTCTAGAAAGCTCTTCCTCTCTGCACCGTTTGTTGGAGCATAAATATTCATAAAAAACAGTGTGTGATGTTCAAACTGTGCCTTGACTAAAAGACACCTCCCCTTCACCACATGCTCGACCTCCAGGGACGATGGAGTAAAGTTCCGAGAGAACAGGAAGGCCACTCCACCGCTGAGTGTTGTGTTGTGGCTCAAAGCCACCTCTCCTTCCCACTCTTTGTTCCAGTCCACCTCATTGCCTTCATCGCTGTGTGTTTCTTGTAAAAACAATACATCAATATTTTTCATCCTTGCTGTGTCAAACACCAGTGCCCTCTTCCTTGCCTCTCTGGCACCATTCACATTTAACGTCCCCACTCTAAAAGAATCCATTATGATGGAGATGTTAAAAGCAAAGACAGTAAAAGAGATAAATAAGAGTAAAACCAACAGCTTCAACATCATTAAAAACCGAGTTGCTTTCTCACCTTAAGCATCTGTTTTCTTAGTCTAAAAATTTCCTGATCAGTGAGATCTGATGTAGCTCTGTTTTTAATGACATGTCTTGCTGATTTGTAAAAAATTAGCTTGTCAGGAAAATGCTGCTCTATATCCAGGCCTTTCATGCCTTTTGTCTGCTGCAGGAACGTTTTGAACATGGTTTCAGAGTAGAGTTTCTTTTCCTGACTGGCAGTCATCTGACTGCACGACATGTCACTGCAGTCAGATATGCAGCCTTCACTGTCGCTGCTGTCTGCAGCACTCGGTTTTGCCCACAGCCGACCAGTCTTACAGCCCACAACTTCCTTCTGGGTATTTTTGCGCTTACTGCGCCGTTTTAAAGGATGAGGATCACACACCTCCATGACCTCAGCCTCAGTAGCTGCACCAGCCTCACACAACTCACCAGGCCCTTTACCGGTTTCACCCAGCTCACCTGTTATTTTTTCTGTTTCACCCAACTCACCAGTCACCTTACCGGTTTCACCCAGCTCACCTGTTATTTTTTCTGTTTCACCCAACTCACCAATCACTTTACCGGTTTCACCCAGCTCACCTGTTATTTTTTCTGTTTCACCCATTACTTTACCAGTTTCACCCAGCTCACCTACCTCACCCAGCACACTTGTCACCTCACCCAGCACACTTGTCACCTCACCCAGCTCACTTGTCACCTCACCTGCTTCAGACAGCTCAGGTCCAAGCCCACCTGTCACCTCAGCTGCCATTTTACCACCTTCACCTGCTCCACTCTCCTTCTCACCACTCACCTCAGAACAACCACCGTCCCTGCTCTGCTCCTTCTCCACCTGTTCCTTCTCCACCCGACTCTCAACCACCGGAGCGGATGAAGCCGCGGGGGGGTCCGACCCAGACGGAGCGTCTGAGTCAGCTCCCCCCACAGCCCCATCCCCCACCGCGGCACCAGGACTCCGCCACGCAGCAGGAGCCGGCCGCTCGGCCGCCGCGGCAGGGCCCCCACCGGAGACCTGCGGAGCCGAGCCGGCGCGGTTAGGACAGGCCTTAATGAGGTGTCCCCCCTCACCACAGCCGAAACACTTCACCAGGGAAGAAGTCGCAAACAGAACATAATCAAAATCGTCCACTCGAACAAAGAAACGATAATTAAATTCCTCCGTCTTGTTATTTAGGATCATAAAGAGCTGTCTACGGTAGGATACAACATGTTTTAGTAAAGGTGACTTGCAACCAGACAAGATCTTTTTTATTGGTGATATCACCTTACCGTGCCGAGACAGCTCTCTTATCAGGAACTCATCACTGATGAAGGGAGGAACGTTTGAGAGTGTTATCTTAGTTGCTGGCTGCGTCAGCGGCAGCACAGGCTCAAACAGCCCATTCACCGTGATGCCCTTCTCCACCAAACATTTCACCTGGTCCTCCTTCTCCAAAAACAAAACCACAGCTTTGTTCATGCGGGCAGCAGACATGACAGAGCTGTGCCCGATGATCTCCCCCACAGCCAAAGCCACCTCCTCCACGCTGCACGGAGAGCCGGCACCAACTTTGATGCCATGCTTCCGGGACAGCTTGGAGAAGCCACTGGCAGCCATTTTGGCTTTGAGTGGTCCTCCAGCCAGACAAAGCCTGGCTGGCAAAACACACAAAAACAACTACAAACTTAAATAAAACTAACCAAACACAACACTAAACAACTGACACAAACACCACTAACAAAACATGAAAGAACAAAGGACAGAAAATAGAAAAAATCACCATCCACTCTCAGCTCTTCCACTCACACTCCTCTCACAGGAAGAAGAAGAAGAAGAAGAAGAAGAAGAAGAAGAAGAAGAAGAAGAAGAAGAAGAAGTTTTTTTCTCCAGCGTGTTTTATATTTGAAGGATTTTTTTTTCCATATCAGAGCGGGGTCATGCTGTACACCCGCTGGTGCGCAGTGGGACTTTTGGGACTTTAGCGTGTTAGAAAAATGTAGGGGTGTAACGATACACTAATCTCACGATACGATACACGATATTGAGGTCACGATAATGATAAGAAACGATATTATAGCAGTATTTTTTTAACAACCTTGCATGAGGAACATATGACTAGAAAAAATGGTCTTTTATTTGAAAGACACAAAATACAAAACAATGCTGTGCATTTGCTGTTGTACAGTTTGTAATGCTTAATAACTGTTTAAGTTTTAAAGAGAAAGCCAGGCCCACCATTTTCCAAAAACTGAACTAAAAGTAAATGTCAGGTTTGCATTATGATCTTCAGTTTCATACAAATAAAAAATTTAGCCACAAACTGAATAGTTTCTCTCATGTATGATTTGACTCTTTTCTTTTCCAGAAATTTAACAACTAAAATGAAATAAATAAATAAAAGTAAATGAATACATACAATTTTACATCATAAAACAGATTGATTCATGCTCACCTTATAAGTGTAAGAGGAGATTTATTTTTGTTAAGAAGGTTATTTTGGTAATTCAGGGTTCATTCTTTTATAAATATATTCTTTATATTCTGTAAATTAGGGACTATAATGACACTAGTCAGTTTATCTGTAGTTGTTAATATGTTTTAGATTGGGTGGAGTGATACAGCACTAGGTGCGGTGTTGATGTTCTAAAATCCTACACTGTTGAGGGACATTAAAGTACTCTCCATCTCAGCAGAAGTTGCCGCCGTGTTTATCCTACTCACAACCCGAAAAAGGTTTAATTTAATAAGGTAAGGCTTAACTCTACACCAAACTTAAACGTCCAGAACTCAAAACCCCCCAAGAGTCCCGTGATCGGGACCGCAAAACGGGACTAGTTTCTTCTGAGCGGAGGAAGATTTTGGTTCACGGGTCGAGGCGCAGCCGGCACGCGCGGTCGGATGCGCGTTTCTAGTCATCACAATAGATTAATATTAATAACCCAATATCGCGATACACTTTGTAACCTCCACGACACGTATTGTGACGTTTTTGTATTGCGAAATTTCAAGGCACGATATATTGTTACACCCATAGAAAAATGCTAGCAACATTGTCCATTTGGCCATTCTGGACGATTGCAATATGTCATGCCATTACTTGGCATGCCCATAATAACACTATAGATACAATAGAGTCCTTGCACTCTCAGTCCTCGGGCCTTAATAAACACTACAGATACAATAGGGTCCTCGCACCCTCAGTGCTCAGGCCGTAATAAACTTGACTGATAATTGGTTACACAGCTCATAAGAGGCATGAGCGTATAGTGTGTAGTTGGTGAGTCAAACAGCAGAGGGCTCTGCTGTGACACGCTACCTTTGCTTTTTTTTCCCCCTGGTCTCTCACACTCACAGACAACCTACACTGTATTCTCAGTGACACACCAGCGACACAGCCTCTCAGCCAACTCCTGTCCCACCCAGATTGGTAGCATAATTTGCAAAACTGGTTTTCAAGCTTTGAAAAAAAGGCATCTCGACATCCAGAGTGGCACTGTTGCCTTCCTAGCACTACAGCACTTGCACTCCCACACATCCCCACGGGCGCATGCACAGATCAAGCTGGCGAGAAAATGAAATGCTGGTCAGACGGGTGGATGGAGGAGGCAGAGCAGGCGGCAAAGATCATTTTCACTTTTTCGTTCAGTAAAGTGGTAATTCTGTCTGAGCCAGAGATCTCACCCGCCTGCTCGCCTGTTTTTCCCCTCTGGGCTTTTGGAGAGTTGGAGAGATTCTGGTTCTGGGCCAAAATAGGCCTCATGAATAAGCCATAAACCATGTAGTTAAGTTATGTAACACAGCACATGAATTGATGCAGCACGGTAAAGTACAGCACAAGGGATATCTAACGTCCAGGCTCAGCCTGTGCTCAAGAGCATAAACAAAAATTAAAATAACCGCATACAGCTGATAGAATGGTACCTCAAAATGAAGCCACAAAGATAAAGGTCTACTCCCCTGCTACTACCCACAGAGGTTACAAGAAGACATACACATAAAGTTTTCCATTGACAGAGAAACTTCCTACGTTGTGAGGACCTGCAACACTAAACAATCTACAGGCATGACGGCCATATATTATTTCCAACTATTGAGAGTTATGTTTCTTTAATTAAAGCACTTGGCGTGCAGTGTTAGAAGTTAACAAAAATCTCATCAACCCATATCTGTTCTTCATTCCCTCCATCTGTTCTTTCTGTTCCTGCTATGCCAAGGTCCCCCCTTATGATCCAGGTCCTGGTCCAGGTTTCTTCGCTCCTAAAGCTGAGTTTTTCTTGCCACTGTTTGGCTTGAGGTTTTTTCCCACTAAGGGAGTTTTTACCTGCCATTGTTTATGTAATAATTGCTCGGGGATCATGGTTTGGGTCTCTGGAAATATCCTGCAGAGACAACTTATGTTGTAATAGACGCTATGTAAATAAATAAAATTCAATTAAAAACCTTGAATGATGTTCACAATACAACATAGAAAACATATCACATGTTAGGATCTAAAATGAGAAATATATATGTGTCAGGAGCTGGTTCTCTGAGCTGCTCGCAGACGACCAGCTATGGTCTGCGTAGGAAGCATCATCCTCTCCAGCCCCTCGCCCCTACTAAGGCTGAGGATCCACTAACCTCCACTGCAGCTGGATGTTCACTGTCTTCCCAGGTCAACGGCGCCTCCTTCATTGCATGTTACCTCTCAGTAAGAGCGACCCCCTGGCTTGTAGCTGTCCTCATACCGGCCAGCTACACTCCATACCTACCACGCTCATCAAAGCTATACCTATTACCGTTTTGCCAGCATTCATACATGTGATAAATGCATCGCTAACCTACGGCACATTTCCCTCCAGCTTTTAGAACAGCTCAACAGCTCACCTTTGCTCAGAAAGCCTTCTCCTTTCCAATGCAAGTTGAGACTTACAGGGTGTATCTTGGACTTGCTACTTTACATTATATGACAATCTAATATATATTGGATATTACTTGAGTATCAATTATTATCAATAAACCATTGATATTAATATATTTAGCTCTCTTCAGAGATTATTTAACTATTTTTAATTAAAATTTGAATTAATTATTTTTTAACGTGAAAAGCCTGCTCGGTGTTGTTTAAAAGGAGAGTCAAGTAGTACATTTAAACAGTTTAAACAAAGATATGTTTTATATATCCTATTTTGAATTAAATATGAGTGTATGATATTTGCAAAAAGGTGCAGTCTGTTTTTTATTTACATTTTATAGAGGTATTAAAACGTTTTCAGTTGGGGTTGTATTTGATTAGATGCTGCAAATTCTTTGTCATTTGGTCGTCCATGTCAAACTTTGTCCAAGCACCGGGTTTTTCTGTGGACCCAGAACATGAAAACCGGGATGTAAGACGGTGGAATTAGAAGGCCCATGTCAGGTCAAAGTTCAGGTGGTTATCCAGCTGTGATTTCACCTCCAGATGTCATAGAAGTTCAGAGCCACATCTCAGCATGCACATGTTTGCAAATTTAATCATGACAATTAGGTTTTTATTTAAGCTATTAAAACATTTGCATCAAACAACCTACATTTCACATTAATAGTCATAAATGTTCATCTGATGTTATGTCAAATATATATGAACAAGCTGAGGACATCCATCACTTTCAAACTATATGAATAAATTAAACATTTTTAGTCGAAGACTTAAAAAAGATCTATTGACTAATCTTCTGGATATAAACCCTTACACAGTTTAAGGACATTACACTGATTTAATTGTTCAAATGTTAAAAGTACAGTAAATTTTTTGCCCAGTTGATGTAAAAGTTGGGATTATTTTATATACTGCAGGATCTCTGTAACATATCAGCCTCTCTATCAAGTTAACATGATTAAATAAGACTTAATGTTTCAAATAAAGAATGTTATCATGTTAAGCCAATATCTGAGACGGTTGTGATGTGAAAGTTTCCTGTCAAACCCTGAATGAGCTGCTGGAAACATAATACAAGTCCTGGCTGAATCTTGGCCACTACGGTCTCATCAGCTTATTGTTGCCCATGTTTAATGATATGATATGAGCAAATCGTCTCCGAGTTAGACGGACGTCCAGATCACCGGAGAGTGATTCTGCACAAGAGCCTCTCATCTCATATGAGCTGCTTTTTGATGACAGCATAAGGTGAATGGACTGAGAGCAATTCCACACTCCAGGAATAACAGGAGCCCAAGGCAAAGTATCATGCATATTCAGACACTGGGCTTGACATTATCACATTTTACAGAGCGCCAGCAGACCCATCAGAGGAAGCCTCTACTGCATGCGTGTGCCCAGTCCCTGGGTTTACTTTGAAAAAAAAAAGAAACTCAGACAAGCCTGGATTTACAAAGAAGAAGACTCCTGCTAATGTAGCGCCTTACTGGAGGGAATAAGACAAATCCGCTTTTTTTCCCACTCATCAACACAACTTAGTGAAACACTGATCACAACAGGATGAACATTAACTCAGGGGACTCACAAAAAAACAGAAGCAATAAAATACTGGAGGGCTGGAGCTGAAACGGAGTTCATCTGGCAGCTATGTTGCTTTTGAGACAATGAGCTTTTCGTGCCTGCAGACCAACAGCACATCACACTTCTGGGTCTGAAAACACCCCAAATTCAACATAGACAGCAAAATTGGTAATTAGAAAATATTGCGGAAGAAGAGGACGACAGGTGACATATGTACAGTATATGGCTGTTGTTGATGCAGGTCTCATAGCAGAGGATAATGCACCCTCATTCCACACGTGAAGATGAAAGCATTACACAAACTGCACCAGTTTACCAGGAGATGAACAAAAGACGCGTCATCTTGAGTTACAATGAACAGAGTCACTTCAATTAAAGTTGATCGATAATATAGTGTAAACAGTATATCTGGGGTTTAGGTGTACGTGGTAGAGAATCATTACCAGATCCTGCAGATTCTATCACTTCTATCTGTGTGTTTAAATGTGGTTCAGCTCAGGTGGAGTGTATTGATGTGCTCTATCCCCGTCTTGATGCATCCTCACTGGTCTCATCAGTTAAGCTTCAAAGCTGGTTTTTGTTCGCCTTTGAAACCCTACCTGATCTTTTTTATTTATTTATCTTACTGATGGTTCAATGCTTTTTAAGATGCTGAGAATTATGGAGACAGCTTTGTCACTGCCAGGAGTGCTGTATCTCCTGAAAATCTGATGAGAATTCTGTATTTTTGCACACCTCAAGGACAAATCCTTGGACAAAATACCAACTGAAGTGTCTCATCACTGGGTACCCTCATTTCTAAGAGTCGTAAAAAGGAGTGGAAACAGTACAGAGTCGTAAGAGCTTAACTTCACAAAGTCTTTCTTGGATATGGGGAGACCTGATATGTATAATCAGGTGTAGGAAATGAACTGAAGAAAAAATTAGAAAAAAATAGGACATATCTTACTTTCATACTATGCAAACAAACAAGTCAAAGTACATGAAAGGATCTTTGCTCCGTCTTTATTTGCAGTTTTCTCATTTCAGGATATACTATCATAACAGTTTCCATATGGATTTAAAATGCCTCCAACTGTCTAAATCATAGGGCTTGGTCGCCTTGACGTCATCACTTGGCGGAGCCACCATGTTGGAAGCTAACGTAGCTGCACTTCGGACCTTATAAATGACATTTATGTATATGACAGTAAAGTATAACATCTGAATATTAGTTTATATAGCTTAACTTCACTTTTGTAACACCTAGTTAAAAGCACACGTGCGCATGCTGCTACAAATAAAGCACTAACAGTTGCTAGAATGGAGCGCAGTTTACCTTTGACCAGATAACCGTGTTCCCACTGTTTGCCGGCTTTGATCTGAAGCTCCATTTGTGAACTGCACATGAGACTCCAACAACTTATAACAACGGAACTGCTCTGAAGTGCAGCCGTTCACACCGCAAACAAGCTAGCCGAAGACGTCAGTTGTGCAGAACTGCAGCAGTCAGAGCTCCACTCTTTAGTAGGGATTTCATATGGATCCAAACCGTTAATAATCATTATTTTCTCCATATACCGCTCCCTGGCTTCCTTGTTTAAGGTATCCCGGTAAATTCCAGTTCCTTTCCAGCATTTTAACATCTTTTTTTTCGCGTTCCGTCTGTTCACTTGGTGCTAGCACACTGCTACTACACTGCTGTTTGTTTACACCATGGATCTATAATATTAACTGGATGGAACATCGAAAATGGCCGCCCATTCATTTCAATGCAATTTGCTCACTCAGCGCATACGCCGAAATGAGTTCCTGATTTCCGGGTTTACTTCCGCGTTAAGGGGCCCATAGAGCATGCGCAGTTGACCATGATGCTCTGGGGCCTCCCATCATGCCCCGGGGCAACATCAATGGCACCGACACGGCCGTGACGTCACGCCCAGAAAGAGACTTTTCTTTGACTTTTCTGGCCGTTATAAAACATTTTTGACGGATATAAAGTCCATGACTTAAAAATATAGAATACAAAGATTAGTAATTGCCGGTGATTACAGCTGGAGGTTCCTGTGAACAGTTTTAGAGGCTTCTCTTTTACTATTGCGGTCTATGGGAAAAAAGCTTTCTGGGCCCCATGGGATTTTTTGTTGCAGTACCGTGGCTGGCCACTGGAAAAAATCGGCGTTCCTTCTGAGTGCGAGATTGGGGGGCTGGTTTACACTCACCAGCCTGCCAACATGTCTGCCGCATCCCAGAATGCAACTTGGCGACGAAGCCCTATTATGCAACCAAGTCCGAAGCAAGGTCACAGACTTCTGGTCGGCTCCAACTTTGTGCTGAATAAATCCACAAAACAGTTTTCTGCAGAACATCAGCCCATTCTTGACCATCACACTCCAAACAGTGCGTCCTTTAGTCCCAGTAAATATTTCTAACAAATACGACAACATTTCAGAAACATGACATTCTCAAGCACCAAGCTGAAAACACAATGGCCTCACTCCCAGCTGTCGTTGGTGCGGAAGCATCAAAGGTTACTCCAGTGTTCATGCAGGAAGTCCCAGCGCTCATGGCCGCAGCCGTGAAGAATAATTACAGATGCACAACATTCACTGAAGTGCTTTCTGCCAGAGATCTTTTCCTTGCTTCAACGAGTCCCCGTTTTGATAACAGATGGTCCCATCTGCATGTATCAAGACACTCTGCATGTGTTTGAATGTCTCGACTTTACCGACACGGAACAAAATCAAAGAAAAATTTAGTCTCTCCCAGAGAGAGGCAGTTATAAACACACATAATTGGAAAAGCTTAATTGGGTAAACCCTGAGATGAATCCACATTTCTCCAAACTGAGTGTCACAGTTTCAAAGAGTAAATACTGACGGTTATGAACACCTACAGACTGCCACATTCATTCAATATTATAATCACCATTATGTTCATGTAATAATGTTAAGAAAGGACATCAGTGACAGAACATAAAAAGATGAGGGGCAATATCTATGGTTTGCATCTGCCTCTGTTTCTATGCATACATTCCCAGAATAAACGGAGGCCAATATGCTTTAATTAATAAAATAAAACATAAAAACATGTGTGTCTTTCATCGCCTTCTTTCAGATTCAGCTCATGCACTGGAGGACAATTTAAGGATGTGCTAGAGAGTGACTTTGTTTCAGCTATTCATCTGCTTCAGGCCTTGTTAGATCATAGAGCTTGACATATTGAAGAAAAGTGAATGAGAACCTCCGGACACGGTGCTAATTAATTCACACTTTGGTGACCATAAAGGCTTTCCTCTGCCTGCTGTCTCTGCAAGACATATGTAGACAGGAAGATTGATACTGCAGGAGGCAGCATACAGCCATGCTCATTACTGTCGCAGATGGTTGTATCAGTGTGTGAGTGTGTGTGTGAGATCGATCAAAAAGTAATACACTAGTCAAAAATAGAGCAGACTGACACAAGCTGCAAATTGTCTGCAGCTTGTGTTTACAAGAGAACAGAGGAACAGTATGTTATTGCAGATAGTGAGAGGGTTTCCTGACATTTACTTCTGACTTCGGTGTGTTATTGATCAAATGAGCAGTAAGTGTGGTTTGCATTGTTCCATACAGTGAACTAATTATAATCCTCGAATGCCGAGGCAGGAGTGCCTACCGAGCTTATTTCAGCAATTTTTCAAGCCTTTTCTACATTTGTTTGGATGCTATGCAGCTGAAGGCGATCTGCTGGTTAATTTAGCACTTTTAAACATCTGTTATAATGCTGTTTTTTGCAAATGGGAAAAGTGGACTAAGTAATGCTCAAAAACTCCCCGTGTCCAAATGGGTTGAAGCCAAGATGCTAAAGAAATAGAGCAGGCATGAGATGTAGAGCAGGCAGCTTCTGTCCCACCCATCGTAGAGAATGTGAGAGCACTGGCAGAAAACGTGGGCGCTTTGACCACTGATGAAGAGAAGCAGGAGTCTTGGAAGTTAATTATGACGTGCTCTGTGAGGACGTGGCTGCAGGAACGTTGCTCCAAAGTCCTTCTCCTTGGCTTTCATGTTCTGTATGCAATATTCCGAGGCGAGGGGCTGCGGCACCTGTCAACATGAGAGACACGTCTCTGCACCCCAGACACTGAGCTGTTGGCTGGGAACCTTCCTCCATTTCCCATACTGAGACATATGTGATGTCATCAGACCGGTTGTTGCTAAGCTACAAAAAAAAAGAAAAACTAAAAACATTGCAGCTCTTGAGACCTTTTGAGGTTTCAAACAAGTCTCTCCCTCTACTACACTCCTTATATTGCAGTAGCTCTGGTCACTTTGTGAAAAAAACCTTTTAGCTTTTACCCAGAAACAGGCTGATGTGTGTGTATGTACATTACAGACCAAAACTTCGGAGACACATATATATATATCTAAGGGATAATGCCCGACGAGGTGTACATTAACATATATGGACGACGCTGGGGAGTGAACGTCCGACGCAAAGCGGGCGGCGGTTTGCCTCCGCAAAGTCAATATATTTCTGTTAATGGACACCTCGAAGGGCATTATCCCGCTTATACCACGGCCACTTACCAAAAAACATAAATATGAAATCAGTTATTCATGCTTTAATGTGTTTTCAGTGTAAATCATTAGTTTTATAACAAGCCACAGCTGAGCGGCTGAGCGGACTATTTCATCTCTCGTCTGCAGCCGTTGGAACCTGGTATAAGTTTTTTAACAAGCCATAACTCAGTTTCCTTGGTAACACCTAAGGGTCTGACTAATACCTGGAACAATCACTACCGTCCCATAAGGTCCTTAATGGACACAGTGTTGATTCTCCAGTAACTAGGACGGACCAGAGATACGTTTTTCAGGAGATATTCTAGTCCGCTCAGCTCCGCTCGGCTAGTTTCTTTTCTCTCCTCTTCTGCATCCCAGTCATTGAAATTGTTAAATTTCTCAAATAAATAAAAGGAAATTACAAAATCACTCATGTCTCCGTCCTGCGGTAGCCGGATCTTCTTCTCTGAATCTCTGTTGCCGCGGTTACCACCTGGCAGTTGATCCAGCGCAATGATATTAAAGATATCAGGCAATTTGACCCAACTTGTTTTCTAGGTGTAGGTTATCACTTTTAAAGTAAACCTGCCAGCCAATAAGAATGGAGTATTCACACAGACCGTGGTATAAATATATATATGTGTATATACACCAGAGATCTGGGGCGCCGAAAAGGGGGGGTAAAGGATACGGATTATAGGGGCCCATGATTGAGGGGGGCCCAGAGAGGCCCCTAATGATGATCAAAATTATAATAAAGAAAAATAATGACACTAAGTTATTAAATAACATATAATCACAAATGTTTTATTTTCAATGCCCTGGTAACAATAACTTTATTTGTTTTGGAAACATCAACGCCTGCAGCCCCCCCAGCCCCCCCCCCCCCCCCCCCTCTATTTACGTAAAATGGTTCAGTCCGACTGGATTAGCTGCAGGTAGCGCACGTGCGGTTTGTCAAAGCGTCACAGCTGCAGGAGGAGGAGAGGCATCATTCCTCAACAATCAGGCAGCCAAAAAAGAAAACAAAATAAATTAAGAGAGGAGAGAGAGTTGAAGGGTCGACAGTATTTCACCCGGTATTTCCGAAAAAAAGGTGGGTTTGTTAGTTGTGGTGGAAAGTTACGGAATATTAACTTTGTCCCTGTCTGTGGTCTATAAGCTAGCTCACTTTTCTCATTTACTGCTATATTAGTGAAATAATAAATCCAGTCAAACATTTATCAAGCTGTTCTCATTCAATAATAGTTGATCTCCCCCCTGTCAAAATGATGCCTCATTCTGAACAGAGTCAAGTGCAGCAGCAGCAGCAGCAGCAGCGGTCTGTCAGCCCCCAACTCCCCCTGCCCCTGAACCAGCCCCAGTCCCCCCACATGAGGAAGGAGGTGAGCAGCTGTGTGTGTTGAAATAATAATAATTGTGATACATTTTTACTATAGTCTCAAAACAATACAAAGGTGAATCTGTTATGGGAAATAATTAAAATTAATGAAAAAAGTAATTTTGAACAATTTTAATGGTTTAAAAAGCATAAACCCTTTTAAAAAATTAAATAGAAGACGTGCAGTAAAAACAGAGGGGAAAATCTGTGGTGTGTGCAACAGACTGGGGTGACCGCTCTCAGTCCAATCAGAGAAGTTTACATATTGGTGAGACCTGATAAGTGATTTTGCACGTGAGAAGGCTCGGCATTGGACTTTTGGTGAGAAAAGTTGAGCAAGGACCAGTGATTGAAAGGTTGCAAAAGGAAACTTGACTCAGTCGGCAACGTTATATATTTGCCATTCTTTCATATATTAAGTTCTACATAAACGATGAGAAATCATATATGACCATTTTGTATTTTGATGGTGTTTTGTTTTTGCTGAGATTTTTACATTTCCAGATTTTCTCTCCACTGATTATAATTTCTATTTTTTCATGGAAGAGTTTATTTCCAATTTAAAAATCAGTGTTGCAGCAAATAAATGAATCAAAATGAATTCCATTGTATTCAGAGTGCTCAGTTCTTCCCCCTACTGTCATGTTGCTCTTCTTTCACAAATATGGTAATGATAGTCAAAAATACCAATAAAATGCATTGTATGTAAAATAGCATCAACAAATTTCGCCACTGTGTTGGGGGGCCCAGTAAAGATTATTTTCATGGGGCCCAAAATCCCTAGCGGCGCCCCTGCCAGAGATGTATAATCCATGTGCCATGAAGCAAAAACCCTGCCATGTTTCTAATCAGCCTGTACATTTAGAACAGTTTTCACTAACGACCTACCATCTCCCTGCAGAGGAGCTGGTTTAGTGATTGGTTGGAACAACTGGTGGACTGGATTTTTACTTTATGGCACCAGGTTTATTCACCTCTGATATACACACACAACAGCCTGTCTGGATAAAGACCCTTATTCAGACGAGTTTAAGGGTAGATGCTGAACATGTGGAAAAGACAAACGCAGCGAGTTGAAAAGAGGAGGTCCATTTCCACTCTCGATCATTATAATGGATTCATGGCAAATAAATGAACAGAGCTGGAACTCTGAAAAGGATAAAGAGGGAATATCTGAGACACAGGATTAGGTTTCACTGAGAAATGCTGCTAGAACGTATTCTAGGGTGGTCCCTGGAGCGTTCAACCACACCCTCTCTCTGTTCTACACTTCCATTTGAGACTGGACCACTTATTTTTCCACTTTTTAAAACAATTTATCTTTGTGGGTAATACAATGTTATTCATTGCAAATCATGTCAACACATCTTGACTAATGCATATCTGCCTAAGTCAGATATGCAATTAGCAGTAACTGATTAACAATGCTAAAGGTTTCCCGAGCAGCGAGGAGGTTTCCCAGCAGCAGCGAACGCACCACGAGATGTTGTAGTATCGCGAGAAGCTACGAGGCAGCAGAATCCAACATGGCGAGGTAATACTTTCGTTCTCAATAAATGCTTTAAAAACGATTATATACTCAGATTAAAATAACGAAAGGGTAGTTTATAGGCAGATTATATAGTTACGAACCCAACCTGGAGCAAAGCGAATCTTTAGACGCATCCATAGACGAGTATTTTGAGAGATTAGTCATGGTGAAGAAGTCTGGGGGCACTGCTGCTTCCACGCCGAAGCGGTCACGACCTGAGGATTCCCCTGGAGCAATCTCTCCTCCAGGAAATACCATGAGGACATTCTGAGGTCTATCGACACCCGTTTGGCCTCCCATGACGCCCGTTTATCCCTGGTGGAAGTCCTGCACAAGGAATTCCAGTCATTAAGAGAAGCGGTGGAATATGGTAACCAGCAGGTGGAAAAATTGATGGCTGAAAACACCAGTCTGAAGGAGTCGGTGAAATCTATGTCAGAGGATTTTAGCCGGCTCCAGAATGAGAATAAATCTTTAAAGGAGGCCGTTTTAGACCTTCAATCGCGGTCCATGAGGGACAACTTGGTGTTCTCAGGGATCCCGGAGAAACCTGATGAAGATCCTGAACAATCCGTCCAGGAGTTCATCCGGAACCACCTGAAGCTTCCAGAAGACCTGGCGAACTCCATCGCATTTCACCGCGTCCATCGCCTAGGAGGAAGAAGATCCGAAGCCCAGAGACCCAGGCCCATTGTTGCTAAATTCGAACACTATAAACACAAAGAGCTTGTGAGAAGACGGGGGCCACAGCTACGCGGATTGCCGTTCTCAGTGAACGACCAGTTCCCCCGGGAGATCCTGGACCGTCGCCGAGTCCTCTTCCCGGTCCGGAGGAGGTTCATGACGGAGGGATCTCGTGCTGTCATCACCGTGGACAAGCTATACGTGAACGGACAATTATACCGCGACTCCAACATCACGCCCTGGCTCTTCTGAAAAGGATGAGTACAAAATTTACTTTCTTTTCCTCTCTTTCTTTCTCACTAACTGGTGATTAGGTTAGATATAGTTTCATAAAACATTCTCGGTATATATTAATGTATTAATAATTCTTGCTCTGCTAGTCTCGGTAAGTTATAGGCTCACACTGGTGATTGCCTTTTTCTCTCTTTTTTTATTTTTTTAATTATTTTCTCTATTTTTTTTCTATTATGTTTAGAATTATCTCCCTCCCCCCCACCTCACTCCCTTTCCCCTTTTTTTTCTTTTATCCCTCTATGTCCCACTCTGCTGCACTTTCTTTCTCGGTTTGGTAAATTGGTACAAACACACATTTCACACATTTAGAATAACATGGCACACACACATACAACAGCTTCTCATGCAACATTACCACTTACAACAATGTACAAGTAAATTAAAGTTGGTCACCTGGAATGTAAACGGAGCTGGGAACACTTTAAAGAGATTAAAACTTCTTAACCAGATACAAACTCTGCAAGCAGACATTGTCCTACTGCAAGAAACTCACTTAGTTAAAGCTTCAGCAGATGCATTGGCCACGGCAAAATTTCCGCATGTTTTCTCCGTCTGTTACAACTCCAGACAAAGAGGGGTAGCATTTCTCATTAATAAAAGAGTAAATTTCACTGTAAAGGACACACACATTGACTCAGAGGGTAGATATTTAATTTTAGTCTTGCAAATTCAAAGCTTGAATTTATGTATTTCTAATGTGTATGGTCCAAATGTTGATGACTCCTCGTTTTTTCACTCTTTTTTCACCTCACTTTCTGCTCACCTAGACAACACAGTCATCATCAGAGGAGACCTCAACATGGTTCTGGACCCTGGAGTGGACAGGCTCAGTAATGCAGGCGGACACAGGAGTTGGCAGTCAGCAAGTATTGTTAAGCAATACATGAATGATCTGGGTCTTTGCGATACATGGCGCTCTTTACACCCAACCCTTAGGAACTACACTTTTTTCTCAGCCGTTCATCACTCATACTCTAGGTTAGATTATTTTTTAGTCAGTAGCTCTCTGATGAGAGATATCTCAGAATCACAAATTCACCCAATCATTATTAGCGATCACGCACCTGTTTCTTTCACTCTGGGGAAGAGGGGGAGCGTATCATCCTCCAAAATTTGGAGATTTAATACATCATTGCTCAAAGACCCCGACTTTACTAGTTTTTTTAAGAAAGAATGGGATATATTTTTACAAAATAACGACCAGCCGGAAATATCAGCGAGCGTTCTATGGGAAGCAGGAAAAGCAGCAATGCGAGGCAAAATAATTTCCTTTTCCTCAAATAAGAAAAAAAAAGACAACTTAAAAACGAAAGAATTAGAATGTGAAATAAAGACGCTAGAGGAGGCCTTCCAGACCTCTGCAGACGAACGTATCCTTAACAGAATAAGGAAAACTAAAATAGAATTAAATAAAATAATTGACGCAAAAACACAGTTTCTAGTACAAAGGCTTCGCCTGGAAAACTTTGCACATGCTAACAGATCGGGAAAATACTTAGCCAATCAATTAAAAATAAACAAAGAAAAAACAACCATAACATCCATTAAGGACCAGTCAGGGGAAGTTACACATGATCCCTGTTTAATAAATTCAGTCTTTAGAGACTTTTACTATAAATTATACTCATCACAAATTGAACCATCTGATCAATCCATTAATGAGTTTCTTGGAGACATTAATCTGCCGAAGTTACATCAGGAACAGGTTACGAATTTAGACTCAACGCTCTCAATAGGAGAACTCCATGAAGCTCTTCAACATATGCCCAATAATAAAGCTCCGGGCCCAGATGGTTTCCCAGCTGAATTTTATAAGGAATTCTGGAGCATATTAGCACCAACATTTTATAAAATGATTCTAAATGCTAGGGAGAATAAAAGCTTACCGGTACCCTTAAATATGAACTCTGCTAATATTAGTCTTTTATTAAAACCGGACAAAGATCCCTTGCTCCCATCGAGCTACCGCCCAATTTCATTGATAAATGTAGACCTTATAATAATTAGCAAGGCCCTTACTGAACGTCTGAAAAGAGTCACCCCTTCTATTATACATCCGGATCAAACAGGCTTCATTAAAGGTAGACATTCCTCTACTAATATTCGCAGATTATTAAATATTATAGACTATTCGAGTATCAATAAACAGGAGACTACTATTATATCCTTAGACGCGGAAAAAGCATTTGATAAGGTAAATGGAAGTTTCTATTGGCAACTTTGCATAAATTTGGATTTGGCGAATCTTTCATTGACTGGATAAAAATATTATACAGCTCTCCCAAGGCACGTGTAAGGACAAATGATCAAATCTCTACAAGTTTTACCTTGCAAAGAGGCACTAGACAGGGTTGCCCTCTCTCTCCCTCATTATTTGCAATATTTATTGAACAAAATCAAAATATTAAAGGTATACAATGCAAAATATTAGAGCACAAAATAAGTCTTTATGCGGATGACGTACTCCTCTTCCTCCAGAACTCACGATCTTCACTATCACAGACAATTGCACTTATAGAGGGATTTTCATCTCTGTCTGATTATTCTATTAATTGGTCTAAATCCACTGTTGTGTTGTGTTAACTGCAATTTTAGGAATATAACCAATACTCAATTACAATCAGGGAACATTAGATATTTAGGCATAAACATCTCCCCTAGGCTGTCAGAGTTAATAAAATTAAATCATGTTCAGCTTATAAAGAAAATAGAAGATGATCTTTCCAGATGGAGCTCTCTCCCCATTTCGCTCATGGGTAGAATAGCCACCATTAAAATGATGGTTTTACCAAAAGTAAATTATTTTTTCTCAATGATACCATGCAAACCCCCTCTTTCCTGGTTTAAATCGTTGGACTCATATGTTTCAAAATTTCTGTGGAAAAATAAAACTCCGTGTATTAGTTTAAAGACATTGCAAAAATCCAAAGAATATGGAGGTTTAGAGTTACCTAATTTTCAGTATTACTTCATAGCCAATAAATTACAGTATATTGTAAAATGGTCAAAAGATCATCCTTTAGATAGTCAATGGCTGGACTCAGAGCAAGTGTTTTGTAATGAACTAGAAATCTCAGAGTTACCATTCATTAGTCAAAGTATCAAACATCATCAATGTTTCAAAAGCATTAATATTAGCACAACTTTATCAGCTTGGTGGGAATTTCTTAAAGTAGCTAAAATTTCACTTTTTCCATGTGACCGTACACCCATATGGAACAACCCAGACATCGTGAAAAATTATAAAAAGATGGTTAATTTCGTTCAATGGAGAGATCAAGGAATACGGTATTTACAGCACGTAATTGTAGGAGGACAGTTTGTACCTTTCAATACACTTATTGTTCAATACGGAGTTAGCAGGAATACATTTTTAGTATCAACAACTTAAGGCCATAATAAATAAAACATACAAAATTAGCCAATTAGATTTACAACTTCCCGCTAAGATAATAGATTTATTGAATCTAAGCACTTTAAAGTTGTTATCAAAACTCTACAGGTTAGTGTCTAAACTGGACGATTCAATATGCTTATGCTTAAATACGTTTACTATGACTAAAAACCCAAACTTACAACTTATACAGTACAAAGTTCTTCATAGAATACATTATACTGGACAAAGGATGTTCCAGATGGGCTTTGTCACCTCTAATATCTGTTCACAGTGCACAGAGAACACCCCAGATAATTATATGCATGCTTTATGGTTCTGTACACCGGTACAGAGGTTCTGGAAGGAGTTTTGTGAGGATTTAACCACATGGTTCAACCACAGAATCCCAGTGTGCCCCACGGTATGTATATTAGGTCACCTGGGAGACACTCAAATAGAACTTAATTGGACACACCGGGTTCTCACTGCCTTATGTATCGCAAAGAAAACCATTCTAGTAAATTGGAAACAAAAATCCAGTTTATGTATCAACCATTTTAGGAATCTTTTATCAGATCATATTAGTAGTGAGATAATGTCTGCCTCCACTGAACAACATTCGGCTGAATTGCACTCTCTGTGGTCCCCGATTATTGGCTTCGTTACCTAGTGGGGGTGGGGGGGTGGTGATCTCGTAGCCCTTGGGGTTGGGGGTCGGCTTGGGGGGTCTGGGGCCCGGGCATCCGGTGGCCCCTGGGGGGCGGTGGGGGGTGCCGCGGGGCCCTGTCCCTGGCCGGTGGGGGCCTTGGGGGCCTATGGGGGGGGTTGCCTTATGGCGGTGGGGGGGGTGGCTGGGGGGGCTCGGGCGGGGGGCTGTGGCTTGGGCCTCTCCGGGTCTCCCGGGGGGGGGGCTGGGCCGTGGACGTGGGGGTCCCACTCGGAGGGCCCGGCCCTGCCTGGGTGGGGGGTGGCTGTCTGCGCTGGGGGGCATTGCTGCCTTGGTCCTCCGTCGCTGGGCGGGGGCCAAGTGCCCCTGCGGATGTGGGGACTCCGTGACCCTTGGGGTGTCCGCCGGGGTGGCCTCGGTGGGGGGTGGGGCCGGGTCCGGGGATCGGGCCTCCCCTGACCGGGGGGTGCACGGGCGGGCGCGGCGGCGGGGTGGCACCATTCCCAGGTGTCTATGTCTTATGTTGTCAGTATGAATGGGAGGATGTTGGACCGTTTCCCCCTCCGTCTGGGGGCTTTTTTTGTTGCAGATTTCCAGTGCTTGACGTGTGTTTCCGTGTGTTCCTGCTTCCTGGATTGGCAGTGGAGGTCGTCACCCCCCCCCCCAAAAAAAAAAAAAAAAAAAAAAATCAATCACTGGGTTTGTATGTGTATATTTATGTATGTGTACGCATATGTATGCGTATATATATGTATATATATTAAATATAGTAATAATGCACATATACTTTTGGTTTCTACCGTCATGGTATCAATCATTAATATGTGTGCAGACAAGAGAAAAAAAAAAACAAAAAAAAAAAAACAATGCTAAAGAACTTTGATGATGAGAAGGGTTTTTTAGAGAGAAAATTCAACTTAAATTGACGTTCAGATGGGGAGAATGACCAAACACATGTACATCTTCACCATGCAGATGACACCTATCCTTTGTCTGCTGCGACACCCATGGCTTTGTTCTGGTTTGTTCTGTGCCCTTCAGAAAGTCACTCACTGCATCACGTCCCGACCAAGTCATCCCGTGTTGTGTTTGTATAAAAGCTGCTCTCAGTGGGATTTAGATGTGTGTGTCAGACTTTCAGATGAATCAAACAATGCCACCTGTTCTCCATGCACGTAAAAAAATAAGGAGAAACAACTGATGAGAACAGAGGAGTAACATGCCACACAGCAGAAAACCAACAATATTAGCCAACATCGGATAATCACTTGGTGCTACAAAGAAATACAAAGAAGGAATGATAGAAACTAAACAACAGGAGAAAGGCAGATGAGTACAGGCAAAAAAGATTTGATTATGAGATAGAGAAGGAAGGATGGGACTGTGGGAACTAAAAAAGAAAAAGAACAGAAAAAAATACGAGGAAAAACCAAGCTAAAATGAGGTAGTGAAGAGGAGTGTCATTAAAGAGTCACATGCTCTTTGTGCTGTTGGGAAACATATGGTGCTGCTGCTAATTCAAAGGGCTATGCCGATTCAATTGAAGTACGCGCTGCAAAAGGGAAATTAAGAATACAGCAGGTTTTTGGTAGACTGTTCCAGATCCAAGGCCAAGGGAAACCAGGCAGTAATAGCCGGCATCCTTCCCCGGTGGAGCGTTTGTTTTAACACCAGTGGTCTTCAGCCCTGGTCCTCGAGCCCCCCCTGTCCTGCATGTTTTAGATGTTTCTCTGCTTCAGAACACCCTGATAAAAATGACTGTGTAATTAACAGACTTGTGCAAACCTCGATGACAAGCTAATGATGACCATGAATTAGAACCAGGTGTGATGATGCCAGGCAACATCTAAACCATGCAGGACAGGGGGTCCCGAGGACAGGGGGTCCCGAGGACCAGGGTTGAAGACCCCTGTTCTACATCATTCCTGGCATTTACACTTGTCAATGAGAGGGCGTCCAAGCTCGTTCTGCCGGCTTCTGCCATCATAGATAGCAACAAAACCGCAGTGTTTGCTTTGCTGAATAAAATGGAATTCAGAATCAGAATCATGTTTATTTGGCCAGGTCAGGTCAGGTCAGACAAGACATGGAATTTGACTTGATTATTTTCGCTCACTCTACACTAAATAGGTAATAGACAAATGACAGGTCTTATTAACATATATACAAATTTTAAAAAGTGAAAGATGCAGCAGTATGAGGTAGAGATGATTATTGGAAGGTGCATAGTCACAGCCAGGGGCGGAGCAGGGGTCCCAGCCTAGGGGGGGCGAAGCATTCTAGATGGGCCCTTGTGGTCTAAACATCCCCGTTAAAACATAATCGCTAAAAGAATGCCACAGATCAGCGTCTCTGACACACAACCACAGCAGCAGGCGACACGGTCAGAACCATCACTTGAGGTTCTAGCACCATGGATTTACCAGTCATCATGTCAAACCTTATTATAAGCCTAATGTAGACTTTAAGATATAACTATCAAACTGGAGATAAAAATCAAATGACATCCAGTGATGTCTATGGAAGCCCATTTCCGCCAGTAAAAGAAAAATATAAGATGAAATCTTAGCCTTAAAAATAAAAATATCCCCACGGTAAGTCATAATTATGACATAAAAAGTCATCATTTCGACTTTCTATCTCATAATTTCTACTTTTTATCTCATAATTATGACTTATCGTGGGGATATTTTTATTTTTAAGGCTAAGTTTTCATTTTAGCCATAGATGTCGGATTCGCCAAGTAGCACAATTCAGACACACGCACGACAATGTGCAACGACATGTAGGCTATTTAACACAATCAGACACGGCGGTCAAACAGTAACAAACAATATATGAAAGGCCATATATTCAGCATTATGACAATGTTATCAGAAATAATCAATATTATGACAGCTTACCAATGATGGTTTCATCCAGCGGTGGGCAGAAAACCACAACAAAAAATATTTCCATCTGGGGGGGGGGGAGACATTGAACGACCCAAAATGCAAAGACTTTCATTTTAAAATTTTTTCAAATCCAAACTATTTCCGAACCATCAGCCGGTTCTTCATCGCCGCAAACCTTTCAATCACTTTTCTCTTATCAATGGCGAAGTCTCTCTCGATTGAGAGCAAGGTGAGGTTTGATAGTCATCAAATCCTCATCCATGCTGCCTCACCCTTAAAAAGTCTCAAATTCCATTTTTGCTAAAATAAGGCATTTAAATGTCTTAATTTGTCTAAAGTCTCAATCCAAGGGTCTTCATTTTAATCATTAAAGAGTTTTTTTCATCGTTTTGAGGAGAATCTCCTG
Source organism: Cololabis saira (assembly GCF_033807715.1). Lineage (NCBI taxonomy): Eukaryota > Metazoa > Chordata > Actinopteri > Beloniformes > Belonidae > Cololabis > Cololabis saira. The sequence continues at coordinate 796,938 of NC_084599.1, read as the reverse complement.
CGGATGTCCTAAATCTGTGTTGCCAGGTTGGGCAGGTTTCAGCCCAATTGAAAAATATATATTTGGGCTGCTTTTCCTGGTTTTTACTAAACATTTAGGAGGAATTACTAACAAAAAAAGTTTACATTATGGCAGAGAAAAGTAGAAACTTACACAATAAACTCACTGATAATGTATTTGCTTTAATCTACTCAATTTAATTGTAGTTTTTGTTTGGAGCCTGATTTTTTTTTTAGGTTATTTAGTTATGTGAAGATGAAATGTATTATGCATTTAATAATTTATGGTTTTAAGAGAGAATGTAAGATTCGGGTTGGTTTTTCATTATTTCGGTGGGTTTTACGTTGCATTTGGGCTGGAACCTGTCAGATGTGGCAACCTCAACCGCAGCACTGGATTTCTTAATGAATCGTCTTTTTGGTCACAATAAACTTGCTCTCATCAATGGCGAAGTCCCTCTCGATTGAGAGCAAGGTGAGGTTTGATAGTCTGGCCCCATCCATGCTGCCCGGAGAGAGTTTTTAATCAACTTCAGCTGCTGAAACTCAGCATGAGTTTAAGGCTCTGATGCGACAATTGGCTTGACGCATTGCTACGGCGTAGGTTACGGCGTAAGTTACGCGGCGACGCGCATCATACGCCGTAGGGTCTGGGTTGGTGTAACGCGGAACCATAAATCAGCCTTAAACAGACAACATGCACGTGCGAACCCGTGCATGACAGGCAGCCGCAGACACACGGGGAGAAGAGACTATTTCTTTCATTTCTATTTTTTAAACAACTTTATCCTTATGAACGCAAGTGTTAAACTGTCCAACGTTCCTTATTTTATTCAGAACACTTTTTTTTTTCCTCTTCAGAGTGGGCCCCCCCGGAGCAGTGGGCCCGGGGCGGCCGCCCCCCCTGCCCCCCCTGCACCCCCGCCTGCTCCGCTAGTGGTCACATTATGTACATAATCTCTTGCTTGCTCTGGTTGCAAGGTTTTTTCAGATCTCGTCAGAATAATGTAAAACTGGAACGTTTTAATAACGTGAAATGGTTACATTTTTGGTTGCTGGACACGCTGGGAATAAAATCAATATTTTGAGTTAGTTTCTGCATAGAAATGCGTTTTGATTATATTTCTAGCAATACATATTTCACTTTCATAATATTTACTCAATAAATGTACATAATATCTTGCTTGCTGTGGTTGCAAGGTTTTTTCAGATCTCGTCAGAATAATGTAAAACTGGAACTTTTTAATATAACGTGAAATTGTTACATTTTTGGTTGCTGGACAGTGCTGTGAAAAAAAATCAATATCTTGAGTTAGTTTCTGCATAGAAATGTGTTTTGATTACATTTCTAGAAATACATATTTCACTTTCATAATATTCACTCAATAAATGTACATAATCTCTTGCTTGCTCTGGTTGCAAGGTTTTTTTCAGATCTCGTCAGAATAATGTAAATCTGGAACGTTTGAATAACGTGAAATCGTTACGTTTTTGGTTGCTGGACACGCTGGGAAAAAAATCAATATCTTGAGTTAGTTTCTGCATAGAAATGCGTTTTGATTACATTTCTAGCAATACATATTTCAATTTCATAATATTCACTCAATAAATGTACATAATCTCTTGCTTGCTCTGGTTGCAAGGTTTTTCAGATCTCGTCAGAATACCCTGGCTACGTTGGTCCAAAGTGCAAAAACGTAGAGGGGTTACAATATTAGCCCTTGAAATGTATAACTGTTACATTTTTCTAGCGCTTGAAATGTATAACTGTTACATTTTTCTGCCTATTCGTTTTGCGTCCAAGTCACGTGACTTTTAAGATTCTGGCCGTGATACCAACAAACACGGTGGACATTTTTAATTTTTGAGTGAAAAAAATCTATATTTTGAGTTAACAAACACGGTGGACATTTTTCATTTTTGAGTGAAAGAAATCTATATTTTGAGTTAGTTTCTGCATAGAAATGCGTTTTGATTACATTTCTAGCAATATATAAATGTAGATAATCTCTTGCTTGCTCGTGGTTGAAACGTTTTTTTCAGATCTCGTCAGAATAATGTAAAACTGGAACGTTTTAATAACGTGAAATGGTTACATTTTTGGTTGCTGGACACACTGAAAAAAATCAATATTTTGAGTTAGTTTCTGCATAGAAATGCATTTTGATTACATTTCTAGCAATACATATTTCACTTTCATAATATTCACTCAATAAATGTACATAATCTCTTGCTTGCTGTGGTTGCAAGGTTTTTTCAGATCTCGTCAGAATAATGTAAAACTGGAACTTTTTAATATAACGTGAAATTGTTACATTTTTGGTTGCTGGACAGTGCTGTGAAAAAAAAATCAATATCTTGAGTTAGTTTCTGCATAGAAATGCGTTTTGATTACATTTCTAGCAATACATATTTCAATTTCATAATATTCACTCAATAAATGTACATAATCTCTTGCTTGCTCTGGTTGCAAGGTTTTTTCAGATCTCGTCAGAATAATGTAAAACTGGAACGTTTTAATAACGTGAAATGGTTACATTTTTGGTTGCTGGACACGCTGGGAATAAAATCAATATTTTGAGTTAGTTTCTGCATAGAAATGCATTTTGATTACATTTCTAGCAATACATATTTCACTTTCATAATATTCACTCAATAAATGTACATAATCTCTTGCTTGCTCTGGTTGCAAGGTTTTTTCAGATCTCGTCAGAATAATGTAAAACTGGAACGTTTTAATAACGTGAAATGGTTACATTTTTGGTTGCTGGACACGCTGGGAATAAAATCAATATTTTGAGTTAGTTTCTGCATAGAAATGCGTTTTGATTACATTTCTACCAATACATATTTCACTTTCATAATATTCACTCAGTAAATGTATATAATCTCTTGCTTGCTCGTGGTTGCAAGGTTCTTTCAGATCTCGTCAGAATAATGTAAAACTGGAACGTTTTAATAACGTGAAATGGTTACATTTTTGGTTGCTGGACACGCTGTGGAAAAAATCAATATTTTGAGTTAGTTTCTGCATAGAAATGCGTTTTGATTATATTTCTTTTTTTTTTTTTGATCTTTTTATAAGAAACAACATACAATGAAAACATGGAAACATGTAATCAAATATACGCATTATACATTGTCTCCTTTTTTTTTTTTTTTTTTTAAACACACAAAACCTAACTAAGGAACAGAGTCTCTGTAGCGTTAAATAATAAATAAACAGATGAGCAAGAAATGATCAAAGGAGGAAAGTAATGAATGAGGCAAAAAAGTGCATACAAAAAACAAATGCAGTGGTAAATGCAGATGCCCATAACTGATATCCCATTAACTGGAAATAAATAAAACATAAAATGCAACATAAATGATAATAATAAAAAACAAATTAAGGAAATGAAAAGAAAATTAAGGGAGGGGGGGGGGGGGTCAGTCGGTGGGTAGAGTCTTCAACGCGGTAAAGTGGTCTATGAAGGATTGCCATTTGTGAACGAATTTAGCTGAGTTGCCTTTTACAGAGTATCTCACCTTCTCCAATTTAAGAAAAAACATAACATCACTAAGCCAAATAGAAATAGACGGAGACTTGGGGGATTTCCATGAAAGTAAAATACGACGTCTTGCTAAAAGGGATGTGAAAGCCAATACTTCTGACTGTGTGGGGCTGATATGTGAGGAGTCAACAGAGAGTCCGAATATTGCTAAGGGAGGGGCCATAACAACTTTTTTACCCAGAACTTTAGACATGATCACAGAATAATCACTCCAAAATTTCTGTAACCTGGCTTCCGGTTGGTGAGCAGATGGAGTAGACGTGTTTCGTGAGTGCTCCCGTGAGTGCCAAACTTTTTAAACCACCAAGCCCTCAAACTTTCAAACTTTTTCCTTTAAAAGGGATTCCCTGTTGCTGTTTTTCTTTTTTTTTGTCTCGAACGAGCCCACTTACCTCCGAGATGGCTTCGAAGAGCGGCAAGTCGGGAAAAAAGGACGAGGCTGGCGCTGTCTTAACCTGGCGGCCATTACCACGCTGCTGGAGGAACACCGAGCTGCCCTGGCCGCCGAGTTCAAAAATACTTTCAGTCAGCTCGACTCCAAACTCGACCAAACGCGGCTCGCGGTCGAGGACCATGGCCAACGTGTTTCGTCCCTTGAACTCGCCACAGAAGACCTCAGCCAGCGAGTTACGGACCTTGAAGGCATCTGCTCGACTCTACGGGATGATAATGCTCGGCTGAAGGCTAAGGTGGTGGATTTGGAAAGCCCGAAGCAGAAGGCAGAACATCCGTATACTGGGCTTACCGGAGTCTACCGAGAGCGGGTCTCCAACGGCTTTCTTCTCCAAGCTGCTGTGTGAGGTGTTCGGGAACGTACGCTGCCGTCACCGCCAGAGATAGACAGAGCGCACCGCTCGCTCGCCGCCAAGCGGCCCCGGGACAGAGACCGCGTCCGGTCATCGTCCGCCTTCACCGGTACCAGACGAAAGATCTCCTCATCAGGGAGGCACGCCGGAGAGGAAAGGTGGAATATCGCGGCAACCCCATCCGGATAGTGGAGGATTACAGCCCCGAAGTTGCCAGCCAACGAGCGGAATACAGCGAGTCATGTCGGAGCTATACCAGCTGGGTCTGAAGCCGGCTCTGCTCTTCCCCGCCGGCTCCGGCTCACGCTGTCCGGGGGGGCCAGGAAGTGTATCGGCTCCGTGGATGAGGCGCGCAAATTCATCACGAGTCCGCAGCAAAACTTCAAACCCGCCGTAACGGGACCGTTGGAGGCTGTCACGGCTCCGCCTGCAGCCCGGTGCGGCTCACTGACGCTCACGGACTGACTTTTTTTTCTCTCTCTTTTTTTTTACGTGAGCCACATTATTCCTGAGGGGAGGGTGAGTACCCCCGCGACAACCAGTATTTTCTCTGTTGTAGTTTGACTGCCCTTTTGCAAATATTATTAATTTGCAGTTCTTTTTGGCTATTTGAGGGAAGGGGGAAAATAAGTGGTGAAGAGGGAGAGAAAAAAAAAAAAAAAAAAAAAAAAAAAAGCTTTTCCGATTTACCTATAAGTTTTGTAATAATTGTAAGCTGTTAACCTTACTTTTACGCTGCTTAAGTCGGACGTTTTATATTTTTGTACAAATATTTCTGGGCTCATATCGGGACTTCCAGGTCAAGATTTGAGAGGGTATTTCTTTTTTTTTATTTATATCTACACGTTTTAAGGTGCTAATATGTATACACCCATGATACGGGAGCAAAGCTATTAGTGTGTAGGATAGGAAGATGCGTTATTGCACTTTGTTTGTTTTGAAGAGCTTGCTGCTTTTTTTTTATTTTTCTATAGCAGCTGTCTTAGTGGGGGTGGGTGGGTCGGGGGGATATGTCACTGCCAGAAACTTTGCATTAACTCTTTTCAACTCATTACTTAATGTGGGTCACATTCAACCTCCTTTCCGTTTTCTTTTTTTTGCCTAGGTCATTGTGCACACCTAATTTTTCTTCTTAGATATTATGAGTAGATACTTGAAGTTGGTGAGCTGGAATGTTAAGGGTCTGAATCACCCTGTTAAAAGGAAGAGGATCTTCTCACATCTAAAACACCTTAAAACAGAAATAGCCTTTCTACAAGAAACTCATATTCGCAGTTCTGATAATAGCCGCCTGTTCCCGAGGTGGTCAGGGCAGAGATTTCACTCCTCCTTTCAAGCTAAGGCCCGAGGAGTTTCAGTTCTGATCAGTCAGGATGTTTCATTTGAGCAGCACAATGTGATTTCTGACAAGTTTGGTCGCTACGTGATCGTTTCTGGGAAATTATTCAATACATTGGTCGTACTTGTGAACGTTTATGCCCCTAATTCAGATGATGCAGTCTTTTTTGAACGACTGTTTTCACTGCTCCCTGACCTTAATACATATTCTCTCATACTGGGTGGTGATTTTAATTGCTGGCTCGACCCAGTCCTAGACCGATCCTCTACCAACCCCGGCACAGCAAGTAAGTCAGCCCGTCTTATTCAGGCGTTCCTTTCTGACTACGGTGTTTGTGATGTGTGGCGTTCTTTACATCCATGTGACAGAGAATACTCCTTTTTCTCACAAGTGCACCACACATACTCGAGGATTGATTATTTTTTTATTGATAATCAACTGATTCCCCTGGTTCATTCCTGTGCTTATCAGAGCATTGTCATTTCCGACCACGCTCCTGTGGTTCTAACCATGTCCCTTCCTGACCTACCTCAGAGAGACAGACAGTGGCGATTCAATTCAACTCTGCTGTCGGACACAAATTTAGTTAAATCAATGGAAACGGAAATAGCCTTTTTCCTATCCACGAATATGACTCCAGGAATGTCTAGTCTAACTGTCTGGGACTCCCTCAAGGCTTATCTCCGGGGACAGATTATATCCTACACTGCTAGGGTGAGGCAAAAATCTTATAGGGAGCGATCAGACCTTGCCCGCCAAATCAAAGAGGTCGATGAAGAATATTCTCGGACTAAATCCCCAGATCTTTACAAAAAGCGGCTAGAACTTAAAACTAAATTTGACCTGCTTACCACTCACCCAATTGAACAGTCACTTCTGAAAAGTAAAACCAGGTTTTATGTTTATGGAGACAAATCTGACAAATTATTAGCCAACCAACTTAAAGGCTCTAAGGCTAAACAAAATATTTCTAAGATTCGATTACCAAATGGCCATGTAACTACAGACCACTTACTCATAAATGAAGCATTCAGGGACTTTTATACCCAGCTATACACCTCGAAATCTCAGACGGATCGAGATGAGATTGCGGACTTTTTAAATAGTCTTAGTATTCCCAGTCTTTCACCAGATCTAAGGAAGACATTAGAAGAACCGATATCCCTGATGGAAATTACTCGAGCCATTTCTTCACTGCAGTCGGGTAATTGTCCTGGCCCTGATGGCTTCCCGGCGGAATTTCTAAAGAAATTTTCTACTCTTTTCTACTCTGCTTTCCCCACTGCTATCTACAGTTCTTTCAGAATCCTTCAGCCACGGTTCCCTCCCTCCTTCTTTTTCGGAGGCCTGCATCACCCTCATAGCTAAAAAAGGGAAGGATCCTACTGAATGCGCCTCCTACAGGCCCATCTCCCTCTTAAACACAGATGCTAAAATCCTAGCTAAAGTCCTAGCCCATAGGCTGGAGAATGCCCTCCCCACAATTATATCTGAAGACCAAACTGGCTTCATTAAAGGTAGGCAGTCTTACTTCAACACAAGGCGACTGTTCAATATTATCTACTCTGCCTCTGAGGCTATCCCTGAATGCGTTGTCTCTCTGGATGCGGAGAAGGCATTTGATCGCGTCCAATGGGATTATCTCTTTGCTGTGCTGGACAGGTTTGGTTTTGGTCCGAACTTTGCTCTGTGGATTAAACTTCTCTATTTACACCCAACAGCCTCAATTCGTACTAACTCTCAATGGTCAAAACCATTTAATCTGCATCGTGGAACCCGTCAGGGGTGCCCCCTTAGTCCCATGCTTTTTGACATGGCTATCGAACCACTTGCCACAGCGCTCCGATCTTGTGAGGATGTGTCCGGTATCTGGAGAGGTGGCAGGGAACATAAGGTCTCGCTTTATGCCGATGACCTCTTGCTTTTCATCTCTCACCCTCTGGCCTCATTACCCCCTGCGCTGTCACTTCTCAGTCAGTTTGGGAAACTCTCAGGCTATAAACTGAATCTCAGCAAAAGTGAGCTTTTCCCTACCAATCTCGAATCGCATGCTTTAGACCTTTCCAATTTTCCCTTTAAAAATCGCAACTGACAAATTCTCCTATTTAGGCATATCTGTGACAAGGAAACACAAAGACCTGCTCCAAGAGAATCTTATCTCATTGTTAAATGAGACCAAACAAACCCTTACACAATGGTCACCCCTGTCACCCCATTGCATCAAATCACTCTTTCAAACCATCCCTTGAGGACCCCACCTTCCAGGAATGGCACAGGAGGGGTATGATTCGTTTTAGAGATATGTTCATAGACGGCACCGTGGCATCTTTTGAGCAGTTAAGTAGTAAATTCAGCCTTCCAAAATCACATTTCTTTAGGTATCTTCAGGCTAGACATTTTGTTCTTTCCCAGACACCCAGCCCTGGTGCATCGACAGGCTTGACCACAGTTGACAAAGTTCTTGCCACAGACCCATTCAAAAAGGGGCTCATTTCGTCTTTCTATGGCATGTTGCTGGATCTTAAGAGTGCCCCTACAGATAAACTCAAAGCAGCATGGGAGCAGGACTTAGGGCTTCCCTTATCAGAGGATACCTGGGAGTCCATACTCAAACTGGTTAATACAACCTCCCTGTGCGCACGTCACTGCTTAATTCAGTTTAAAGTGGTACACAGGGCTCATATTTCCAAAGCAAAGTTATCCTCCATGTACCCAGATATTAGTCCATACTGTGTAAGATGTAAAGTAGCAGAAACCTCTCTCATCCACATGTACTGGTCCTGCCCATGTCTAAACAAGTACTGGATGGAAGTATTTCATACTCTCTCTCTGGTGCTTAAAATCAGATTAGAACCAAACCCACTGACTGCCCTGTTTGGGGTCATGGAGGGAGGAAGGAAGTTAACCACTGCACAGGGGCACACTTTGTCTTTTGCCTCCCTTTTGGCTCGTCGGGCAATTCTGTTCAGGTGGAAGGATCCCTTCCCTCCTACTCGTGCACAATGGCTGGAAGACATCATGTCCTGCTTAAAACTGGAGAAAATTAGATACTCGCTTCAGCAATCAAATAAGTTCCAGAAAGTGTGGGACCTTTTCTAGAAGCATTCCAGACCCTGTGAACTATACTTCATATTTCTTTTATATTCCTAGTGCAGGCTTTTGATGTTAGAGTGACCTCATATTGTGATTAGTAATCTGGCAGTGACAGGGGAGGAATTAGTTTGGTCTGTAGTTTGTTTTTGTTACTATTTTATATTTTTTCATACTGTTTAATTGTTTTTTATATTCTGTACACTGGTGTATGCTATGATTAACATGCCCATGCCTACTCAAAATATTTGTAATTGACATGCAGCATTTCACCTTTTTTACTTTGTGAAAATTTCAATAAAAAGATCTTGAATTAAAAAAAAATTTCTGTAACCTAGGACAGGAGAAAAACATATGACTTAAATTGCAGGGAGCACCCTGGCATCTGTCGCATAGGTCTGCAACATTCGGATATATTTCCGATAATCTGGATTTTGATAGGTGGGCTCTATGCAGCACCTTAAAGTGAATAAGTTCAAGTCTAGCGCAAGGCGTGCTAGATCGTATGCTACGGATAGCTTTATCCCACAGCTCCCCTGTGAAGTCAAGGCCCAACTCTCGTCCCCAACCCTCCCGAGCTTTATCTGCAGAATGATCATCAAATGTCATACACAGTGCATATATCTTAGATATCAGAGACTTTTGACTGAGTTTCATAGTTAGAAGATCATCCCACGGTTGGTTAGCAGGAAGGGAAGGGAAGCATGGAAACAGAGCAGAGGCGCAGTGTCGAAGCTGGAAGTAGCGAAACAAATGGGAGGCAGGCAAATTGAACTTTGACCTCAGATCTGAAAATGTGGAAGAGATACCATCCTTATATAGATCCCTGAAGTGCTTAATGCCCCGGTTGTACCAAATCATAAAATTGGTGTCTATTAGTGATGGAGGGAACAGATGATTCTTAGTAACAGGTGTATAGATGGATGGAGAAGCAAATTTAAAGTGGCGCCTAAACTGTGACCAAATCTTAAGGGAGGAAAGCACCACAGGGCTATTTGTAAACTTAGAGGGATTTGGGCCGCTCGGTGGCGCAGTGGGTTAAGCAGCGGCTCATATACTGAGGCTACAGTCCTCCTGCAGCGGTCGCAGGTTCGAATCCCGGCCTGCGTACCTTTGCTGCATGTCGTCCCCATTCTCTCTCTCTACCCCTTTCATATCTGCATCTTCAATAAAGGGCCACTAGAGCCCAAAAAAAATCTTAAAAAAAAAAAAAAAAAAAACTTAGAGGGATTCAATGGTAAAGAGGAGGAGAGTAGGGCCGTTACAGAGGAGGAAGAGAGTGACTGAGCCTCCAATCTGCACCATAATAACTCAGGAGACTGAAGCCAATAAATTAGTTTGTGAATATGCGCTGACCAATAGTAAAGCATAAAGTTTGGTAGTGCTAGACCCCAATTAAATTTAAATTTTTGGAGAAGCGAATACCTCACTCTGGGTGTCTTACCGGCCCATAAAAATTTGGAAACAATTTGGTCAAGTGATTTAAAAAAAGATTTTGGTAGAAATAAAGGAGTGCATTGGAACAAAAAAAAGAAATTTAGGCAATACAGTCATTTTCACTGTGTTAATTCTTCCTATCAGCGACAATGGTAGGGAGTTCCACCTCTGTAAGTCCGCCTTCACTCGAGTTACCAGTGAGGAAAAATTAGCGGTGAAAAGAGAGGGCAGAGTGCGGGTCACATTAATCCCTAAGTATCTAAAGCCCGACAGGCTGAGTTTAAAGGGGATATCAGATTGTTTGAGTTGTAAAGCAGATGAGTTTATGGGGAATCATTCACACTTGTGAAGATTGACCCTATAGCCGGGGAAGGATCCATAATTCTTCAACAGAGATAATATTGGTGCAATGCTGGTTAAAGGGTCAAATACATATAAAAGGAGGTTGTCTGCATAAAGTGACAATTTGAGTTCCACATTGGACCTAGAGACTCCGCGAAATAGAGGAACAGTTCTTAAAGCAATTGAAAGTGGTTCGACGGATAGAGCGAATAGCAAAGGGGAGAGAGGGCAGCCCTGTCTCGTGCCACGTGATAATGTAAAATAAGTGGAGTAGTTATCATTGGTGTGAATGCTGGCCTGAGGGGAAGTGTAAAGAAGTCTAATCCAAGATATAAACCTGTGTCCAAATCCGAATTTATGAAGTGTTGCAAAAAGATAGTTAAATTCGACATGATCAAACGCTTTTTCAGCATCAATCGCGATAACAACTTCAGGGAGTGGAGAAGAATCTTTAGAGAGAATCACATTAAGAAGTGTACGAACATTATAAAAGAGCTGGCGTCCCTTGATGAAACCATTCTGCTCCTCAGATATGACGCTAGGAAGGATCTTATCAAGACGAATTGCTAGTGCTTTGGCTAAAATTTTGACATCCACATTCAGTAAAGACAAGGGCCTGTAAGAAGTGCATGATTCAGGGTCCTTGTCCTTCTTCAAAAGGAAGGCAATGGACGCCTGCATTAAAGAGGGAGGCAATGAGCCATGATCAAGGGACTCATTGTACATTGAAAGTAAAAGGGGGGCTAATTTGTCTTTGAATTTTTTGAAAAACTCAGCTCCGAACCCATCGGGACCAGGGGCCTTGTTGCTTTGCGTAGCTTCAATGGCGGCAGCAATTTCTTGCCAGCTGAAAGGAGCATCGAGGCCATTAGCCACATCCAAATTAATAGTAGGGACAGTGATATTATCAAGAAAGGAGGTCATTTCTGCTGTGTCAAGTGGAGATTCTGACTCATAGAGAGAGGAGTAGTATGACTTAAAAATTGTGTTGATGGCGATTGGATCGGTGGTAAGTGTGCCAGTAGAATCTCTAATGCTGGGAATCAGTCTCGACGTTGCTTGCCTTTTTAATTGGTGAGCCAATAACCTGCTTGGTTTATCGCCGTGTTCATAATAGTTGGCATGAGCACGTAATAGGAGCCGTTCAGAATCGGCTGTCGCTATAAGATCGAATTTTGACTGCAAATCAAGCCGTTGTTTCAGTAAACTCGGACTTGGGTTAACTGAGTTTAGTCTGTCTGTGTCCTGAATTTTAGATGTGAGCTCCTGTAATTTAGCTCTGCGGATTTTACTGGCGTATGCTGAATAAGAGATAGTCTGTCCTCGCAAATATGCTTTGAGTGATTCCCATACTAGCGAAAAACTGGTAGAATCTGTTTTGTTTGATGCAATGAAATCATCTATTGAAGCAGATATAGAAACATTAAATGCATCGTCGGATAAAAGCAATGGATTAAACCTCCAGGGAGAAGAAAAACGGGGGCGCTCAGACCATGTTATATTCAAAGTTAGAGGGGCGTGATCTGAAATAACAATTGGGTGGTATACGACAGAAGTAACTTTGGGGAGAAGAGAGCCATCAACAAAAAAATAGTCAATACGTGAATATGACTGATGTACTTGTGGAAAAAAAAGAGAATTCCTTATCTCCAGGATGTGAGAACCTCCACGGATCAACAAGCCCGTTCTTGACTGTAAAATCGGTAATAGATTTTGACATAGAGGATTGAGTCAAAGTACGAGGATTCGAACGGTCCAAAGAAGGATTAATTACACAATTCAGATCACCGCCCAGTATTGTAATATGCGTATTTAAGAAAGGGAGGTTGCCAAACAGCCTATCCGTAAAATTGGGGTCATCAAAATTAGGGGCATATATATTCACCAACAATACAGGGTTACAGTATAGAGTGCCCGCAACAATAAGATATCTACCATTCTTATCGGATATTGTCCTGGAGACGGAGAAATTGACTCTTTTGTTGATCAAAATTGCTACTCCTCTAGACCTAGAATCAAAATTTGAATGAAAAATATCACCCACCCAAGCACGTTTGAGTCTGAAATTATCTTTATTTCGCAAATGAGTTTCCTGAAGGAAAGCTATGTCAATGTCCAAGCGTTTCAAATGTGAAAAAATCTTTGATCGCTTAATTGGATTATTCACACCTTTAACATTCCAGCTAGTGAATGTAATGTTTGATCCAGTATCAGGCTTGCGCAGATTACGATCGTTCATATAGGCATTCTTTGAGAGAAAATAAGACCGACTCACCCACCACAAGAGGAGATATAAGGAAAAGGGGTAAAAGGGAAAACCAAAACAAACAAAACTCAGGAGTATATACATACCTACAGAGACAAAAAGCCAAAATCCCATAACCCCCGCCCACCCACCCAACGCACATTAGATGATCCCATCCCCAAACGATGGAAACAGCCGTGCTGGCTTCAAAGGAAGCCATTCTCGAAAAGAGAAGCTTTCGACTATAAAGCTAAATACAAAAACAAAAACAAAATTAGCTCCTGCAGAGTTAAAACCTTAAAAAAAAAATTAAATAAAATATGAGGCATATGAAACCAACAATCTGAGCCATTCTGACGATCGCTGTCTTGTCAGGGTAACAACAAACGTTAATTAAATTAAGGAGATCTTTGGCCTGTAGAACAATGATATATACATATATGCACTCGCACACCCACACAGACACGCACACACATGCACACAATTTAAGCAAAGACAGGGGTGTGTGCATATTTTCTAATCAAGGCATCATACCAGAGAAATGATTAGGCCTTCAATTTTAAACGGTGTTGTTCCCATTGATAGTTCGAGAAAGAAAAAAGAAAAAAAGAAAAATAAAAATTACGACATAAAGACCCATTTTCTGAATTGACTCACTCACTCACCCCGGGCCAGAGTCCCGCATGGACAGAAAGCTGGATAAATCGTCGTTTCCCATACTTCACTCAATAAATGTACATAATCTCTTGCTTGCTCTGGTTGCAAGGTTTTTTTCAGATCTCGTCAGAATAATGTAAATCTGGAACGTTTGAATAACGTGAAATTGTTACGTTTTTGGTTGCTGGACACGCTGGGAAAAAAATCAATATCTTGAGTTAGTTTCTGCATAGAAATGCGTTTTGATTACATTTCTAGCAATACATATTTCAATTTCATAATATTCACTCAATAAATGTACATAATCTCTTGCTTGCTCTGGTTGCAAGGTTTTTCAGATCTCGTCAGAATACCCTGGCTACGTTGGTCCAAAGTGCAAAAACGTAGAGGGGTTACAATATTAGCCCTTGAAATGTATAACTGTTACATTTTTCTAGCGCTTGAAATGTATAACTGTTACATTTTTCTGCGTATTCGTTTTGCGTTCAAGTCACGTGACTTTTAAGATTCTGGCCGTGATACCAACAAACACGGTGGACATTTTTAATTTTTGAGTGAAAAAAATCTATATTTTGAGTTAACAAACACGGTGGACATTTTTCATTTTTGAGTGAAAAAAATCTATATTTTGAGTTAGTTTCTGCATAGAAATGCATTTTGATTACATTTCTAGCAATATATAAATGTAGATAATCTCTTGCTTGCTCGTGGTTGAAACGTTTTTTTCAGATCTCGTCAGAATAATGTAAAACTGGAACGTTTTAATAACGTGAAATGGTTACATTTTTGGTTGCTTGACACACTGTGAAAAAAATCAATATTTTGAGTTAGTTTCTGCATAGAAATGCGTTTTGATTACATTTCTAGCAATACATATTTCACTTTCATAATATTCACTCAGTAAATGTATATAATCTCTTGCTTGCTCGTGGTTGCAAGGTTTTTTCAGAAATCGTCAGAATAATGTAAAACTGGAACGTTTTAATAACGTGTAATGGTTACATTTTTGGTTGCTGGACACGCTGGGAATAAAATCAATATTGTGAGTTAGTTTCTGCATAGAAATGCGTTTTGATTATATTTCTAGCAATACATATTTCACTTTCATAATATTCACTCAATAAATGTACATAATCTCTTGCTTGCTCTGGTTGCAAGGTTTTTCAGATCTCGTCAGAATACCCTGGCTACGTTGGTCTAAAGTGCAAAAACGTAGAGGGGTTACAATATTAGCCCTTGAAATGTATAACTGTTACATTTTTCTGCCTATTCGTTTTGCGTCCAAGTCACGTGACTTTTAGGATTCTGGCCGGTGATACCAACAAACATGGTGGACATTTTTTCATTTTTGAGTGAAAAAAATCTATATTTTGAGTTAACAAACACGGTGGACATTTTTCATTTTTGAGTGAAAAAAATCTATATTTTGAGTTAGTTTCTGCATAGAAATGCGTTTTGATTACATTTATAGCAATACATATTTCAATTTCATAATATTCACTCAATAAATGTACATAATCTCTTGCTTGCTCTGGTTGCAAGGTTTTTTCAGATCTCGTCAGAATACCCTGGCTACATTGGTCTAAAGTGCAAAAACGTAGAGGGGTTACAATATTAGCCCTTGAAATGTATAACTGTTACATTTTTCTGCCTATTCGTTTTGCGTCCAAGTCACGTGACTTTTAAGATTCTGGCCGGTGATACCAACAAACATGGTGGACATTTTTTCATTTTTGAGTGAAAAAAATCTATATTTTGAGTTAACAAACACGGTGGACATTTTTCATTTTTGAGTGAATGGTTTAACATAGAGAGTCGTGGGTGGTGTCATCAGATTCTGTATGGAGTCCTTGACCTTCATTGGCCTGAATTAGCCCCGCCCCTTCTTCTGATTGGTTGTCCCTTTTTTCTGCTATAACTTTTGAATGGTTTGACATAGGAAGTCGTGGGTGGTGTCTTTTCTGATATGCTTATGGGGGGCGGTGGCCGTGAGTGTGAGGGCCCGTTCATCGCTGCTTGCAGCTTTAATTTGAGTTAGTTTCTGCATAGAAATGCGTTTTGATTACATTTATAGCAATACATATTTCAATTTCATAATATTCACTCAATAAATGTACATAATCTCTTGCTTGCTCTGGTTGCAAGGTTTTTTCAGATCTCGTCAGAATACCCTGGCTACGTTGGTCCAAAGTGCAAAAACGTAGAGGGGTTACAATATTCAACCCAGTCTCACAGGAAAACGTGGTACAGGCTACGTTGGTCCACATTGCAAAACGTGGCCAATGTTACGATTTGCCCTCCTAAAACGTGAGATGTGAACGCGTTCCGTGGCTCATTCATTTTAATAGCTTTCGTTAGGTTTCGTTTCTGTCACGTGACTTTCAAGTTTTCGGCTGTGGAGGAAAAATAAAATTGCTGCCATTTCTTCTCTGATTCTCTGATTCTCGGTCTAAATTGCAATATTTTAAGATAGTTTCGCCATGAAAAGCAGATTTTATCATATTCATAGCAAGAAATATATTTTGGTTATTTTACCCTCATTTAATGGATCTTATTGACGGAAATGTATGAACCATGTGCTTGTTTTACTTCCTTTGAGTAATAAAACCACCAATTCTCTTGCATGGCCCCGTTATTAAAATATATGCCAGGCCCAGTGCTTAATTTGTAAAGTGGGAGGTCCCAGAGCGCAGACGATGAGTGGCTCCGGTGCGAGAGAAAAAAAACACACACACACACACACTGTTTTTTACATTTATAGCAATATATAACGTTTGAATAACGTGAAATCGTTACCTTTTTGGTTGCTGGACACGCTGGGAAAAAAATAAATATCTTGAGTTAGTTTCTGCATAGAAATGCGTTTTGATTACATTTCTAGCAATACATATTTCAATTTCATAATATTCACTCAATAAATGTATATAATCTCTTGCTTTCTCGTGGTTGCAAGGTTTTTTCAGATCTCGTCAGAATACCCTGGCTACGGTGGTCCAAAGTGCAAAAACGTAGAGGGGTTACAATATTCAACCCAGTCTCACAGGAAAACGTGGTACAGGCTACGTTGGTCCACATTGCAAAACGTGGCCAATGTTACGATTTGCCCTCCTAAAACGTGAGATGTGAACGCGTTCCGTGGCTCATTCATTTTAATAGCTTTCGTTAGGTTTCGTTTCTGTCACGTGACTTTCAAGTTTTCGGCTGTGGAGGAAAAATAAAATTGCTGCCATTTCTTCTCTGATTCTCTGATTCTCGGTCTAAATTGCAATATTTTAAGATAGCTTCGCCATGAAAAGCAGATTTTATCATATTCATAGCAAGAAATATATTTTGGTTATTTTACCCTCATTTAATGGATCTTATTGACGGAAATGTATGAACCATGTGCTTGTTTTACTTCCTTTGAGTAATAAAACCACCAATTCTCTTGCATGGCCCCGTTATTAAAATATATGCCAGGCCCAGTGCTTAATTTGTAAAGTGGGAGGTCCCGGAGCGCAGACGATGAGTGGCTCCGGTGCGAGAGAAAAAAAACACACACACTGTTTTTTACATTTATAGCAATATATAACGTTTGAATAACGTGAAATCGTTACCTTTTTGGTTGCTGGACACGCTGGGAAAAAAATAAATATCTTGAGTTAGTTTCTGCATAGAAATGCGTTTTGATTACATTTCTAGCAATACATATTTCAATTTCATAATATTCACTCAATAAATGTATATAATCTCTTGCTTGCTCTGGTTGCAAGGTTTTTTCAGATCTCGTCAGAATAATGTAAAACTGGAACGTTTTAATAACGTGAAATGGTTACATTTTTGGTTGCTGGACACGCTGGGAATAAAATCAATATTTTGAGTTAGTTTCTGCATAGAAATGCGTTTTGATTATATTTCTAGCAATACATATTTCACTTTCATAATATTTACTCAATAAATGTACATAATATCTTGCTTGCTGTGGTTGCAAGGTTTTTTCAGATCTCGTCAGAATAATGTAAAACTGGAACTTTTTAATATAACGTGAAATTGTTACATTTTTGGTTGCTGGACAGTGCTGTGAAAAAAATCAATATCTTGAGTTAGTTTCTGCATAGAAATGTGTTTTGATTACATTTCTAGAAATACATATTTCACTTTCATAATATTCACTCAATAAATGTGCATAATCTCTTGCTTGCTCTGGTTGCAAGGTTTTTTTCAGATCTCGTCAGAATAATGTAAATCTGGAACGTTTGAATAACGTGAAATCGTTACGTTTTTGGTTGCTGGACACGCTGGGAAAAAAATCAATATCTTGAGTTAGTTTCTGCATAGAAATGCGTTTTGATTACATTTCTAGCAATACATATTTCAATTTCATAATATTCACTCAATAAATGTACATAATCTCTTGCTTGCTCTGGTTGCAAGGTTTTTCAGATCTCGTCAGAATACCCTGGCTACGTTGGTCCAAAGTGCAAAAACGTAGAGGGGTTACAATATTAGCCCTTGAAATGTATAACTGTTACATTTTTCTAGCGCTTGAAATGTATAACTGTTACATTTTTCTGCCTATTCGTTTTGCGTCCAAGTCACGTGACTTTTAAGATTCTGGCCGTGATACCAACAAACACGGTGGACATTTTTAATTTTTGAGTGAAAAAAATCTATATTTTGAGTTAACAAACACGGTGGACATTTTTCATTTTTGAGTGAAAGAAATCTATATTTTGAGTTAGTTTCTGCATAGAAATGCGTTTTGATTACATTTCTAGCAATATATAAATGTAGATAATCTCTTGCTTGCTCGTGGTTGAAACGTTTTTTTCAGATCTCGTCAGAATAATGTAAAACTGGAACGTTTTAATAACGTGAAATGGTTACATTTTTGGTTGCTGGACACACTGAAAAAAATCAATATTTTGAGTTAGTTTCTGCATAGAAATGCATTTTGATTACATTTCTAGCAATACATATTTCACTTTCATAATATTCACTCAATAAATGTACATAATCTCTTGCTTGCTGTGGTTGCAAGGTTTTTTCAGATCTCGTCAGAATAATGTAAAACTGGAACTTTTTAATATAACGTGAAATTGTTACATTTTTGGTTGCTGGACAGTGCTGTGAAAAAAAAATCAATATCTTGAGTTAGTTTCTGCATAGAAATGCGTTTTGATTACATTTCTAGCAATACATATTTCAATTTCATAATATTCACTCAATAAATGTACATAATCTCTTGCTTGCTCTGGTTGCAAGGTTTTTTCAGATCTCGTCAGAATAATGTAAAACTGGAACGTTTTAATAACGTGAAATGGTTACATTTTTGGTTGCTGGACACGCTGGGAATAAAATCAATATTTTGAGTTAGTTTCTGCATAGAAATGCATTTTGATTACATTTCTAGCAATACATATTTCACTTTCATAATATTCACTCAGTAAATGTATATAATCTCTTGCTTTCTCGTGGTTGCAAGGTTTTTTCAGAAATCGTCAGAATAATGTAAAACTGGAACGTTTTAATAACGTGTAATGGTTACATTTTTGGTTGCTGGACACGCTGGGAATAAAATCAATAATGTGAGTTAGTTTCTGCATAGAAATGCGTTTTGATTATATTTCTAGCAATACATATTTCACTTTCATAATATTCACTCAATAAATGTACATAATCTCTTGCTTGCTCTGGTTGCAAGGTTTTTTCAGATCTCGTCAGAATAATGTAAAACTGGAACGTTTTAATAACGTGAAATGGTTACATTTTTGGTTGCTGGACACGCTGGGAATAAAATCAATATTTTGAGTTAGTTTCTGCATAGAAATGCGTTTTTCACACACACACACACACACACTGTTGAACTGTCCGTTTTGACGTTAACGGCGATTTTCACAATGATATCTGCAACATTTCTTAAGGCAGAAACACCACTGTATTACCCAACATTAGTGGGTTAATTTCCTGCACATCAATTTTCATGTTTTTCCCTTCGATTGTGAGAAAAAAAAGAGTTGTTTCATGCTGAGAGCAAGATATTGATTTTTTTTTTCACAGCACTGTCCAGCAACCAAAAATGTAACCATTTCACGTTATTAAAACGTTCCAGTTTTACATTATTCTGACGAGATCTGAAAAAACTTTGCAACCAGAGCAAGCAAGAGATTATGTACATTTATTGAGTGAATATTATGAAAGTGAAATATGTATTGCTAGAAATATAATCAAAACGCATTTCTATGCAGAAACTAACTTACAATATTGATTTTATTCCCAGCGTGTCCAGCAACCAAAAATGTAACCATTACACGTTATTAAAACGTTCCAGTTTTACATTATTCTGACGATTTCTGAAAAAACCTTGCAACCACGAGAAAGCAAGAGATTATATACATTTACTGAGTGAATATTATGAAAGTGAAATATGTATTGCTAGAAATGTAATCAAAACGCATTTCTATGCAGAAACTAACTCAAAATATTGATTTGTTCCCCAGCGTGTCCAGCAACCAAAAATTTAACCATTTCACGTTATTAAAACGTTCCAGTTTTACATTATTCTGACGAGATCTGAAAAAACCTTGCAACCACGAACAAGCAAGAGATTATATACATTTACTGAGTGAATATTATGAAAGTGAAATATGTATTGCTAGAAATGTCATCAAAACGCATTTCTATGCAGAAACTAACTCAAAATATTGATTTTTTTCACAGTGTGTCCAGCAACCAAAAATGTAACCATTTCACGTTATTAAAACGTTCCAGTTTTACATTATTCTGACGATTTCTGAAAAAACCTTGCAACCACGAGCAAGCAAGAGATTATGTACATTTATATATTGCTAGAAATGTAATCAAAACGCATTTCTATGAAGAAACTAACTCAAAATATAGATTTTTTTCACTCAAAAATGAAAAATGTCCACCGTGTTTGTTAACTCAAAATATAGATTTTTTTCACTCAAAAATGAAAAATGTCCACCATGTTTGTTGGTATCACGGCCAGAATCTTAAAAGTCACGTGACTTGGACGCAAAACGAATAGGCAGAAAAATGTAACAGTTATACATTTCAAGGGCTAGAAAAATGTAACAGTTATACATTTCAAGGGCTAATATTGTAACCCCTCTAGGTTTTTGCACTTTGGACCAACGTAGCCAGGGTACGTTTTTATATGAGACTGGGTTGAAGGAGGATGTCATTGCCAGCTATGTGTCCCGGTTTAATCAAAGGGCAGTCTGAACCGTGCGTATGTGCGGTCTGGGTCAGGGAACTCCCTACTAGTATACGTATAGTATACGTATGTGCAGAACTATACACGAGGGTATGACCACCCTTATCCTGCGACCTAAAAATCCCCAGACCCAAGAGACAAACACTCTTTAGGCCAGGTACCTGTAACGGCTGAGAAGAGGACAAGGAGTTACTATGTTGTACTTGTCTCGTCTTTTTTTCCCCACTTGGATATGAATAATGTTATTTATATACAACTTGGTGTATATAAACAGTGTATGGTGTATATAAGTAGTGTATATGGTGTATATAATGTGTACAATGCAAATGGCAAATGGCAACAATAAAGTTGCCATTTGCGAACATTCAGTGTTGTGATTTCTTTACAGTTAACATGTTTTTATAAAAATAAATGACACAATCACAATGGAATTATAATGTACTTGTACATTGTCTATGATTACCAATTTGCTGATTCAATAAGCCTGAGCTTTGTCAATACAAGACTGTGTGCTGTGATTGCCTGTTACATGTAGTGTATTAACACAGCACAAGCACGTTGTATTTACATTTATTATACAGTATACTCAAATGACATTTTGGAAATATAAGTGTTGGTGAAATCA
Organism: Cololabis saira; assembly: GCF_033807715.1. Taxonomy (NCBI): domain Eukaryota; kingdom Metazoa; phylum Chordata; class Actinopteri; order Beloniformes; family Belonidae; genus Cololabis; species Cololabis saira. The sequence continues at coordinate 775,625 of NC_084599.1, read as the reverse complement.
AATTATACATTTGATGCAAAACATACTTACTGCATTAATCCTCTGAGACGTACGGGCACATAGTCAGCTCTATAAACATTCAACATCATGGCATTTTGTTTGAGAAAAGATTTAGAAACAGGCTCAAGACCAGGATGGTCAACCATGCAGTGGGGGGGATTCAGAACCTGATTCATTCATCTGGTAACCTAAGAAATGAGAAAGCACAAGTTATAGTTTTGCTGAAAATGTGACATTATACTCAGAAATCAATGTATCTAGAGTGATAGGTTACCTGTTGTATCTCTCTGCAACAGACGTTTTCCAACTCTGTGGGCATCGTAGCACAGTTCCCACATGAGCTCCTGAAGAAAAGAAGAAGAATTACATAGTAACTTCCAGTACAAGATTACGTAACGTTATAACATATAATGACGGTGAAAAAAGGAGAGGTGTAACATTAACCACTACCATTGGTTAGCTGCAGGCTAGGAATTACTTCAAACAAAGATACTTTACTAACCAAACTCCGACAACATAACGTTACTCCAGTCAGGTGAAAATAAACGGGGAATACGGATATTACTGCTGTGCGTAACGTTACATAAACGTTACGTTACATCACGTTTATACAGGAGAGCAATTCTTAATCTAGTGGCTCACTAAACGAGACAAAAGAGACAACAAAAAACACATTTAAATCTTAACGTACCATTCTGAGACATCCTGCTGTAACCGCGGCTGTGACTCATCAACAGACTCACTTTCGTCCTGCCGTTCTGGGTCAGACTCTGGATCGTAATTGTAGTGTACTGCAGCCGGCTGCTCTTCGGACGTCACCATTTTTCCTCTGTTCTCAGTGCAATGCTCTACCCAGAGCAAGGGTTTGTTCCCTCCCCTGCTACGCATCATTCAGGCAGCCAATCAGCACAGAGCCTCATTATCATAGCCCTGCCCACTCAGAATCCCACATAGATAATGAGGTCAGAGAATGGGAAGATAAAGACATGGCTCAGAGGCTGAATTTCTAATTTATTTAGAAAAAACAATCAAAAGCTTGTTTTTAAGACATTCAAGGCCTGTTTCAAATAGATATTACATGCCAAATATTACAGAAAAATACTTGTCAATATGGCTGAAGACTCATTTCTGTGTGTGTTTTAAAAATGTCTCTTTACTCCTCTTTACTCATTTTGATAGCCCGTGGTTGTATGTGACGGCAAACCACACACGTGTGCACTATAATGGGAGATGGGGGGGGGGGGGGGGGGGGCTAGGGGGGCGGGGGAGAGGGGTTATGAGTCAAATTTATCTCTAATCCCTGACAAACAGAATAAAAAGCTCACTGCTCCTTTGCTTGTCAGTCACACAAGACTGACAACTCCTCCTTTTAAACTGCTGATAGAAATATTCCATTTTAAATGACAACACGCTCTCTGACTCCACAAACACTGCTTGCAGCTCAGCAGACGTGTGGCTGTGTCTGTGTTTATCTGTATTTATGGGTCTCCGATGTATTTTTGCTGAAAAATCGCACTAACTCACCTCCATCAGCAGGAGCCACGTTATATGTTCATGTCTGTCTACTCATTACATGGTAATGGGAATCAGTCTTCAGCACCATTGTGAGAATGTTATCCAGGAGAATAAATTACTCGAAAATAGAAGAATATTTTTGGGAGAGGTTATGATAAGGTTTGAAATCAGAGAACACTGAAGATTCAGATTCAGATTCAGATTCAGCTTTATTTGTCCTTTGCAAGGAAACTTGTTTTCACCCCCGTACGCCACACACAACCTCAAGATACATAAATACATACATTACATCACCCACCCATACACATTAAACAGGAACAACACATTAAACAGGAACACATTTAGCGACGCAATCTATTTAGTTCTGTTATAGCAGAGGGGACGAAGCTTCGGCTGAACTTGACCCTCTTCCAGGTCAGGGACCTGTACCGGCGGCCAGATGGAAGCAGCACAAAGTACGGGTTTAGGGGGTGACTGGGGTCCTGGGTGATGGTGAGTGCTCTGCGTGTTATGGCTATGGTGTTGAGGTCAGAGAGGATGGGGGTGGGGAGGCCAATGATTTTGGCAGCTCTGTGAGTGATTTGTGTCAGTCTTTTTGTGTTGGGGGATGACAACATGTTGAAGAAACAGGAGGAGCAGTAGAGGAGGATGGGCTGAATTATGCTCTTGTACAGTAACAGTAGGAGGTGGGGGGCCACTGAGAGGGCTCTCAGTTTTCTGATGGCAGAAAGTCTTTGTTGGCTGCGTTTATGGATGTCGTGGATGTGTGATTCAAAGGTGAGTTTATTGTCTATAATGAATCCCAAGTATCTGAAGGTATCTATCACCTCTACGGCTTCTCCGTTGATGCTGATGGGGTTGTGGGTGGGGAGGGGGGTTGACTTGCTTGTGCTTGGGGAGGTGATGACCAGTTCTTTGGTTTTGGACACATTGAGGTGCAGATGGTTGTCAGAGCACCACTGTGTGAGGTGAGAAATGGAGTTCTGGTATTCTGTGAGTGAAGTGTCTAAAAGTCCAACTACGACAGTGTCATCTGAGTATTTGAGATATGTGTTTGTGGGTGAGGGGCTGATGCAGTCATTAGTGTAGAGGGTAAACAGGAACGGGCTCAGCACACAGCCCTGTGGGGAACCGGTGTTGGTGATGGCGTATGATGATGTCACGCTGCCCACTCTGGTGGATTGTGGTCTGTTGCTGAGAAAACTGTGAACCCAGTGGATGAGGAGTGATGGGATGTTCAGGTGATGGAGTTTCCTGATCATCAGGTGGCGCTGGACGGTGTTGAAGGCGGAGCTGAAGTCGATGAAGAGAAGTCTGGCGAAATTACCGGGGGTTTCAAGGTGTTGGAGGAGTGAATGAAGGAGGCATGCCACAGCATCCTCTGTTCCCCTCCTCACTTTGTATGCAAACTGGCATGGATCCAAGTGTTGTTCAACAGATGGGAGGATGATGTCAAGAACCAGTTTCTCCAGGCATTTCATCGGAATTGAGGTTAGTGCAACTGGACGGTAGTGGTTGGGCTCTGAGGGGCGGGGTTTCTTGGGCACTGGGATGATGATGGATGTTTTCCACAGGGTAGGTACTGTGGCCGTCCTGTAGGACTCCGAGAAGAGGGAGTGCATGATGGGGGCGAGCTCCGTGGCACACTCCTTCAGCACCCGCCCCTGGATACCGTCTGGCCCTGGGGCTTTGCCAGGTTTACATCGGCCCAGCTGCCGACGTACATCCTCCACCCTAAAAGGAGCCTGATGCACTGGCTCCGAGAGGGGGAGGGTGACCAGGAAGATAACGCCAATAATGCAGAAGAAGTGCGCTTGTGTGAAGGAGCCGTGGGCTGTTCTGCTGCGTGCTCTTCCACTGGTGTCTAGTAGAGATGGTTTAGGGTTTGGTTTAATAATTCATCAGACATGAGGCTGAAATGTTTGTGTGCTACACCTGCTAGCTCAGCCTGATGAATCTGAGAATAAAATGGCCCTCAGTTACTCTGAACATAAACCCATGTTTGCGTATCAAATGAGGTTCCTGAGCATTTGTGTTGTGGCATGGTGGTATTACTGCACGTCTGTTAGAGGGCGAGTGGACATGCACTTTTCTCCGTCCCCAGAGCATGAACTCATCAGCTGGGACAGCCAACTTAAGTGCTTTTTTACCGAATCATACATTTGTTACTTTGTCCTTTCATTGGTTTTGTGGGAAACTCTCTTTTTCAGAGCAGACTGCAGGAGTAATTAATAAAGGTAGATAGTGAAAGGGGAGTCTAAGTAAAGGAAGACAAGGATAACGAGTGCATTCATCCAAAGAGACAGAGAAACATCTTCTGTTATCAAAGCAGCTCAGCTCTCAGCTCTGCAAATAATTAACATGAGCAAAATGGAGACAGGATTCAGTGAATCTTAGCATTTTTCCACTTCAAGGGAAAATGAAGATACGCCTGTCACACGAGGTGTGAGACTTTAAGAGCTACTGTAACAATTCAGCATGATCTTGCAATGAGCAATTCATTATTTTATATGATTTACATACCAAGTAGATGTTGGATTTTAAGTACAGAAGGCATAGTAATACAATATATAGTATAAGTACTATAATAACAACAGAAAAATTTACTAATTCCTTTATGTAGTCTTATGATTACACACTATTTAAAATGTAAAGCTTGATCTAAATACAGTCATGTGAAAAAGAAAGCAAACCCAAGTACAACCCTGTATGGTCACCGTCTATGCAAGGCATCCGGGGAACATCAAAGAATTGAGCTGTGCCCAATTTTGTGCAATTAAAGGCATCCAAAATAAGGATGTTATCCAAAGTAGGCATTTTATGTCGACACCCCTGCATTCAGTTGGCTGTTTCTTCATATGTGTGTTGCTCTGAAGGTATCATAAAAATAGAGGATGTGAAAACTTTGTTCCATTATTAAAAACCACTGAGAGGATGGTGGCTGTGGCAGGTTCCTGACTAATTTATGACCCCTTGCTGCCTGCCTATCGGGACTGCAGGCAGAGGAATCAGGCTGGGAGGAAGGTAGCAGACGCTGAAAGCAGAGCTTCACTTCCATTTGCTGGGATAACTTGGTGACATTGGTTGTTTGTATTTCTGCATTTCAACAAAATAGAAAAGTTAAAATAGACCCCAAATGTGACTGTGACTGTTTAAATGTGTAACTTCACACCTATAGTGCACACCGCCACATTATACAGTGGGGGTGTGATGCATCAAGTGTTGTGTTTTAGTGGACATGCAGCCTGAGGACATGCTAACATGGCTGTGGTTGCCAAATGTGCCTCTGAAGGAATCACACAACTACTGGAACTACAGTATGTTCTTTCCTCTCAGGAGACCAAATTGGAGATGTTTGGTAATATTGCACATGACCATGTTTGACTGTGAACTGTCCAATATTTATTCTGACATCTAATGTCCAATAGCTAAAGCTTAGCCACAAAAAACATCGACAACAGAAAGGCTGAATCAAGGTGTTGCTATGGTCCAGCTAAAGTCCAGATATCACTGAAATGCTTCACAAATGCTTCATACACAGGGCTGTGCATGAACAAGTGCAAGTGAAGATCAATAAATTAAGACAATATTGTAACTAACATAATGATGTGAAAAAAGGAAACTAGCTCTTCAAATGACTAATGCCAAGGGTGGCATTAGTATGTCACATGTCACATGTTATTGTATACATGAGCTTGTATTTATCGCATTTTAGGATCAGGTTAGAACTAAATTATGTTTCATTGTGTCCTCATGAGCAAAATCTTTGGAACAAAAGTTCCCACAAAACGTCTGGTTGTCTGGTTGTACTTGTTTCTTGAGAAGCTTTTGTGGCTATTGGAGCGTGCTCTTCCACTGTTCCACCGGCACTGTGCTGTGCTCTGGGAAATATGAAGTCGGGCCTCAGATGAGCACGGCAGAACCTTCATCATTAGGTCTGATGGATGAGGGCCCAAGCTAAGTAAAGGGGGGCTGGGGGTGGATGGGGAGAAGGATGGGAAAGGATGAACATTAGACAAGAGATATGGTGGGAGATGGAGGGAAAGTGGGTAAGTAAGAGTGGTTGAGGAAGATTTACAGGACACATGATAGAGGGAGAGCAATGGAAAGAAGGATGAACAGAGGGAGACGTGCAAGCAGCTGCAGAGGAGGATCCGTCTAACAAATTACCTTCTCCTCCATTACAAAGGCTGTCAATGTGGACACCTCTGTCAGTTCTCATAGACACTCTGGTCTGTCTGTGTCATACACACGCAAACACTGACAGACAACCTCAAATGCACCCACCAAGTGAAGCGCTTGCTCTTGCTTCATCACTTTCTCTAAATTACGCACACGCACTCTGAAACCCTGCCTCCTGTTAACAGGTGATAAAGGAACTTGTCATGGCAGGACAGCAGCCTGCTGCCGTGGTAACGTCATTGCAACTCTGGAGTGTGTCAGGCAGAGGGCTTGCTCATGTTTTATAGCTGGACGTTGTAAAGTGTGCTGTTAAGACTGTGTGGCTAGTTGGCTGACTGACTGACTGACCCAAGCACTTTTTCACTGCCAGGCTCACAAATTGATTGGTGGACTGGCGAAGACATTATCTGTTTTTCTGTCCTTCAGTTAGTCTCTCTTCCCAAGGTATTCAGGCTGCAAGGATTTTTCATGTATGTACATAAGAAAATTCAAAAGAAAGTTACGTCCATGCATTTTCTTAACCCACTTCTTCTTGTTTAAAGTCATGGAGAAGACAAGCTCCACCCCCATCCTCGTACCTCCTAATGTATAAATTATATGAGATAATTCATGTAACTTTATTTATTTTTTACGATGAAAGAAAGTCTCTCCATCTACACTGTTGCCCAAGTTGAATTAAAACATTTTCACAACTTTCCATGACATGACTGTATATAAAATGTGGTACAAATGGTACAAAAATTAGGATTGTTTCTAAAAACTAAATTATTCCAACTTTATGGGCAACAGTGAATATTAATTCTGTTCACCTTATGTGTCATACATCCCATAAGACATCACTGACACCCTGACTGAATTTAAAAAGTACTGATACTCTGCTCACATGTAGTAAAGGTCCCTGACCCTGTCTTATTATATAAAACAGAAATAGAATAAAAAATAGAAACATTTTTATTGTCATTATACACACAGTACAAAGAAACATTGGGTGATATGTCCCTTTTAAGGTGCAATAAAACAGACAGAATAATCAAATAAGACAGAATAATCAAATAAAATAGAATAAAATAAAAGGTAAAGGTAAAGGTTTCACGCGCGCGCGTAAAGGTTTCACACGCGCACGTAAATGTTTCACGCTTGCACGTAAAACTCATTATATACAGTATATAAAATAAATTTGTGTCCCTTTAGGGGCTCCGTAGACTTCAAAAAGAAATCTCTAAAGATCTATATACATAGTGCCGAAGGAGCTGTAGTCCAAATGTCTGCATGAGCAGGATGAGGTAGTTTATAAAGTTTATAGTGTCCTGGGTGGGCTCGGTGTGCTAATGTTCTGTACACAGCTCAAGGTTATAAGCTGTTCCTCAGTCTGTTTGTTTAGGTCCTTATTGTCCTGAACTGCTTCCCAGATGAAAGCGTTTCAAACAGAGTATTGCCAGGAGGCGTAGTGCTCAGTATGATGGACCTGGCTTTTTTCCTGGCATCGGCTGGCATAGTGTGTGGAGGTGAGGGAGCTTCAGCCCAATGATGCACTGGGCTGCCCTCACTCAACGCCGGTCCCTCCTCTCAGGAAGTGTGCAGCTCACAAACCACACAGTGATGCAGTTGGTAAGGATGCTTCCTATGGTGCTCCGACAGAAGTTGAGCATTAGTACCTAGGTGAGTCAAATAACAACAAATAAGAGTAAGAGATAAAAATGATCATATAGAAACATTTAGGTGCAATGATAATGAAATAAAAGCAATGTACAAACAACTTGACATGGATGTGGAGATGGTAATTTCCTTTGGTCCTCTAAAATCAATCACAATTTCCTCTGTCTCAGAGGTGTTGAGTGCCAGGTTGTTGTCTTTACACTAGTCAGCCAAGTGTTCCACCTGATGCTTCATGCTGACTAATTGTTGTGGTCTGCCTGTGAGAAAGTCCATGATCCAGGCCCAGAGTCTCCAGCTTGTTGGCTAACTTATGGGGGGTGATGATGTAAAAAACAGAACTAAAGTCCAGTCTTGTGCATGAACGAATTCAACAACGTCACACTACATTATCCACAATGCAGTGCACACACTAGCATAAGAACGGGCACCATCTTGCATGGCAACGATGGCCTGAGCCCGGTGTAGTCTTTACGAACGACAAGTTAAGAAAGAGATGATGCCTAAAGCTACTTTCACATAGAACGCGGCAACACCGCCGGGGTGGCGCAGAATCGCGCAGGTGGGAGCAGAGTCGGCGACGAGTGGGAGCAGACTCGGCGCAGAGAAGCGCGAATATTCGTTGCAAGTTGCTTGGCAACCGAAAAAAAGTTTTTCCAGTCTGGCGCCGTTTTCCCATTCATTGTGTATGTGCTGCCGCTGCGCAAGGGCGCAGGGCTTTGCGCCGAGGTCGCAAAGCCCGGGCGCCCGGTGAAATTAAAAAATGTTCAATTCGCAGCGGCAGCTTGGGCCGTCTTGCGCTCTTGCTGCCGCAGCAACCCGGCGGCAACCCGGCGCAAACTCGGCGGCGTGGGCCCTGTTGCGTGCCGCTGACCTTGGCGGCAGAACCTGCGCCCTTGCGCAGAGGCAGCACATACACAATGAATGGGAAAGCCGGCGGCGGCTGCCGCTGTGCTCCCTCTATGTGAAAGCAGCTTTATGATTATTTGCAGGAATTTTGAGGGAATTTTACACATTGTCTCCAAAAGAGTCTGACTTTAAAAATGTAACCTTTCTTTGCAAATTATGTCCACCTGCGCGGAGAAAACAAGTCTCAATATCTGCCTCGTCAACTTCAAATTTGAAACGTCATGTGGAGTTAAAACATCCGTCCAGTGTGAGAAAATATCTGCAAGTCCTTGACAATCAAAAAAAGTAATCAAAGAAAGACCAAGAAGACCCCAACAGCCCCAAACGATCCAAGTCACACTACCTGCAGCCTTCAGGGTTTTGATTTCCCAGCAACAGGTAGACAAATTGATAATGGACTACATTGTTGGAGATTTACAGCCTCTGAGTAAAGTTGAAAGGCCACTAGGACAATACATTATTGTATACAGTGAACAGTTTTAGGATAGGGGGGTGTTTCATTCATACTTCTCACCTAAAAACATTGAAATTAACTGAATTTGAACTAGTTCAAAGTGAAAATGGTGAACTGTGAACATGAACTATTCATTTTTAAACTATGTGAACTGAACTTTGAACTAGTTCATGAGAAGTATGAACTTGCATAACACTGCTAAAGTCTACAAAAAAGTATCCACACAATGGATGTTGGACCTCTAGGTATCAGGGCTGTGTGGAGTGTGGTGTTGATGGCATCCTCTGTGGAGTGATACATTCTGTAGGCGAACTGATGTATGTCCAGGTCAGGAGGAGTGATGGACCTGATGTGTGAGAGGACTAACCTCTCAAAGCACTTCATGGCAACGGGTGCCAGCGCCACTTGGCAGTGGTCATTCTTTGAAAGATGGCTTCTTTAGTACAGAGATGTTGGTGGAGGTCTTCAGACATGTGGGGGCAGTTGCAAATTGCAGAGAGGTTGAAGATGCTGGTGAACACCCCTGCAAGCTGGCCAGCACACGTGTTCAGGAGCAGTCCTGCCACTCCATTTGGTCCTGCTGCTTTGCGTGGTTTGACTTTACACGGCTCTCACATGGTGATGCTGCAGGACCAGCTGGAATTCCTCAACAGGCTGGTTGGTGTGAGGGGCCGGCTTCTCCGGTGGGGTGTCAAAGTGGCCAAAGAAGTGGTTGACGACCTCAGGCAGTTGCATATCCTCATTGAGCAGCACGCTGCTGGATTCGTACTTCACCAATGCCTTCATGCCTTTGCACTTGCTGCCGAGGTCATGGTTGTTGACCTGCTCCCCCATACACAGCCCCCTACACCTCTCTGATGCCTCTGTGGAGTCTCCACATTGCTCGTGTGCAAACAAACCCCAGTCTGTGCTAACAAAGCAGTCCTGCAGCATTGACGTGGCTTCCTCCCTCCACACGGATACAGTTCTGATAAATGGTTTGGATCTGCAGATTTTGAGTCCGTAGGTTGCAGTAAGGGACAAACAAATATAATCACATTCACCTCAATGAGTGACTGAGGGGGGCTCTATATGCTTTTGGGATGTCAATGTAAACTTAGTCCAGGACATTTTTTTTTCCTGGTCAGGAAACTTATATTTTTATGAAATTTAGGCATGGTGAATTTCAAATCTGTGTTGTTAAAGTCCCCTGCGACTATCATCATGCTTTCAGGGTAAGCTGTGAGTTATTTACTTCTGACATCATGTGGCTTCTCTAGTGCTAACTTAGCAATAGCATGTTGGGGAATGTAAATGGCTATTATGGTTATCAAAGTAAATTCTTTTGGAAGAAAAAAAGGTCTGCACTTTACCATAAGGAACTCAAAGTCCGAGCAGCAGTGTCTCTAAATAGTGTCTGCAGCCATGCACCAAGATCCCCACACAAAAATACACAATAATGCACCTTTGCTCTTTCCAGGGTCCTTTGTACGGTCTGCTTTGTGCTTTGAAAAGCTGGTCAGCTCGATGGCGGTGTCCAGGACGCTGTAAATCAGCCAGGTCTCCGTCAACATGGTCACACAGTGCTTTGTGCCTCTTTCTCTGATCTTGGCCATCTTGTTGGCAATAGACCTGACATTGGTGCGGAATTAATTGGGGAGCCCTGGTCTGTGTGGGTTGGTGCATAGCCTGACTCTGCACTCACCTCTCTCTAGTGGCATTTCATCTGCAGCGGGATAATAAGCCTGTTGGTCTCTTGGATGGATCTCCATACTGGATGATAGGTTGAAGCTCGAGTATGAGAAGTTATTCCCAATAAAAAGCACTTTTGTCTTACTGTAGCTTTTGAGAGATGTGTTGGCACTAGGCAGACAAACAATATTACTTTCATGGAAAAATTCCAACCTTAAATGCTTTATAACAAAAGGTCAACAGCTGTAAATCTCTCGGGTCTCTTCTCTTCTCTTTTCTCCTTTTCTGCTTCTCACTGCAGGGTCTCTCGTACCTCTGACCTGTCCGCGGTCCCATGGAGTTCCCTGTGAGCAATGAAGAAGGCCACAACTCCTATTTTAGCATGAAGAGCGACTAGCTACGGACCGGCCTCCTCCATGATCGTGACCGAAGAAGCGTCTGTCTGGAGCGCTGCAACGAGTGACCCACGAATGTTCAGAGCCCCAGAAGAGCCGAACAAGGGACCCTGCCTACGTGAACGCCTTTGGACCGACCTGGAGCTGAAGCTGCTGTGCCCATGCATTCCCTTCATCCACGCTGAAATGAGGACAGGCGGGGAGGGAAGGCCGCACTTTATCAGGATCCCCTGCTGAGCGTAACCACCTTTGTTCACCAAGGACGTTACTCAACAGTTACTCAGTACTTGAGTAATTTTTTCCCGAAGTACTTTTTTACTTTTATTCAAGTAATTATTTGGAGACTACAATTTACTTCTACTTGAGTCATATTATTCTGAAGCAACAGTACTTTTACTTGAGTACAAATTTTGGCTACTCTACCCAGCTCTGCTAATACTGTAAATAAACCCTGCTGACTGTAGGCTAGTTGTAGACTAGACTAGACTGTAGTTTACAGTTAGTGTGCTACCCTTGCCGCAAGAAATAAGTTAAGTCTCAGCCTCTTTCTTCAGATCACTGAGTTTTTTTCTCTCCAACACAAACATTGCACTCCTAAACTTTGACTTGAAAATAATCAAAGTCTTAGTAAACCGCTTGGGCAAGCATATAGCTAGTATAATTCACCCGTACCAAACTGTTTTTTATCCCAGGCAGATACTCCTTCTGTAATGTCCACAAAATTCTCAATATTTTATTTGCCACTTATGGCAAGGATGACAGATCTGCCATATTATCTTTAGATGCTTGTAAAGCATTTGATATGATAGAGTGGCCCTACTTATTTGCAACATTAAGGAGGTTTGGATTTGGCGATACATTCATAGAATACGTTAAATTATTATACACTGACCCTTGAAAGATCCTCGTTCGTTTTTGTCTGGTGTACCATAATAAAACCAGTGAACAGAATCAAATGTTAATAAAAGCTTTTATTATATCATGCACAATGTTTTCCAGCCGGAGGTATACTTTTCTCAAACCACATAGGTAGGAGAGAAATGCACACTATGGTCATCATTTATACTGAAAAAGGGAGGTATTTTGTACGTTATAGGAGCTGATTGTGAACCTTATCTGTTGAACCTTATCTGGCAGGCCAACTGCAGTGAATGAAAGATAAGATTAGAGATAAGATAATCCTTTATTTTCTCCATCAATGGGGAACCTCACTTTTGTTGTCAGCAGTACACTTAACACACACATGCAAGGGAGGGGTAAAAAAAAGGCAAAAGGTAAAAAATATATATAATTACAAAGTATGAACCAACCTGATCTCACAAAAATTCGTGAAATGCCCATGACCTCTCACCACTAAATATTGTACTATGCGAAGTCAATGGGATCCGTTGTCGTGATATATACACGGAGTATTACATTATTATTATGTATATATTATTCTTTATTATAGTGGTTAAATTATGAGTTTTTGACGTGCAAGTTACTGTTTGTTACTGTCAGCTTGTAAAAGCATGTTTTTAACGCTGTTTTAACAGTGTTTTAATGGTGTTTTGATGATTTTTAACAGTATTTTGACGGCGAGTATTTAACCGTGTTTTCTAGTATTTAACGTAAATTCGAGTATTTAACCATGTTATTTGCTGTCGCCATGACGACGGAGGTGGCGTAAGTGATGTGAAATTATTATTTTTAGCAAAAACCACAAGCGTTTCCTACTTCTAACCAATCATAAGTGATGCATTAACCTAACCAGACCTTAACCAGAGCGTCGTCCAGCCACAAAATATCATTAGGGCCCGAGCACCTTCAGTGCGAAGGCCCTATTGTATTTGCAGGAATTTTCATTTTTATTAGTATTCTTCTGACAAAAGGAAGGCCTTTTTGCCCCCCTAAACGTGCCCAAAAAGTCACCAAATTTTGCATCCAAGCCAGGCCTGGCGAAAAATTTGATATTTAATGGTTTGCATTAATGGGCGTGGCAAAATGGCTCAACAGCGCCCCCTTGAAAACTGTATGGTATGACGAACATGCACGAAAATTGGTACACACCTGTATCATGGCCCAACTTAAAGTGGTTCTCTTGGTGCCATGGCCGAAACCGAACAGGATGTCGGCCATTTTGAATTAATCGTGTCATTTTGGTGAAATTTATGCCATTCCTTCGGCAGTTAATTCGGCCCGAACCGTATTGTGAACCCAGGTGTGTTATACATCAAAATGTGCGACGCTAGACGCCAAAAGGCACGCCCCCCCTTCATCTGATTGGTCCATATTTGATAGTCACCAAATTTTGCATGCATGCCAGGCCTGGCGATACATTTGATATTTCATGGTTTGCATTAATGGGCGTGGCCTAACGGCTCAACAGCGCCCCCTAGAATACTTTTCTCTGCCATAACTTTTGAATGGTTTGACATAGAGAGATGTGGGTGGTGTCATGGGACTCGATATTGAGTCCTTGACCATAATTGGTGAAAATTAGCTCGGCCCCTTCTTCTGATTGGTTGTCTATATTTCCTGCCATAAATTTTGAATGTTTTGACATAGAGAGTTGTGGGTGATGTCACCTGAATCGGTATTGAGTCCTTGAGCTTCATTGGCCTGAATTAGCCCCGCCCCTTCTTCTGATTGGTTGTCCCGATTTTCTACTATAACTTTTGAATGGTTTGACATAGAGAGTCGTGGGTGGTGTCGTCAGATTCTGTATGGAGTCCTTGACCTTCATTGGCCTGAATTAGCCCCGCCCCTTCTTCTGATTGGTTTTCCCGATTTTCTACTATAACTTTTGAATGGTTTGACATAGAGAGTCGTGGGTGGTGTCGTCAGATTCTGTATGGAGTCCTTGACCTTCATTGGCCTGAATTAGCCCCGCTCCTTCTTCTGATTGGTTTTCCCGATTTTCTACTATAACTTTTGAATGGTTTGACATAGAGAGTCGTGGGGGGTGTCATTGGATGCTGTATTGAGTCCTTGACCTTCTTTGGCCTGAATTAGCCCCGCCCCTTCTTCTGATTGGTTGTCCCGATTTTCTACTATAACTTTTGAATGGTTTGACATAGAGAGTCGTGGGTGGTGTCATCAGATTCTGTATGGAGTCCTTGAGTTTCCTTGGCCTGAATTAGCCCCGCCCATTCTTCTGATTGGTTGTACCTTTTTTCTGCTATAACTTTTGAATGGTTTAACAGGAAGTCGTGGGTGGTGTCATTTCTGATATGCTTATGGGGGGCGGTGGCCGTGAGTGCGAGGGCCCGTTCATTGCTGCTTGCAGCTTTAATTTTTAATTGCTTTTGAACCAGGAAGTGGAGACAGGTGATATTTAAATTCAATGTTTTAACCATTCTAACATTTCGTCAACCACAGGGAATTCCCTGGGCATCCCCTCTACGTCATAGAGTGACAAGCGGAGATCCTGATCACGTGACGAGTGCCCCGATCGCGGATGTGTTTTTTGTTTTTTTTTTGTTTTTTTTTATAAACTTTATTTCATTTCAATTTATGGATCGTGGACGTGTAGTCATTGATTACTGTTACGTGGAAGTAAAACTTTAAATATATTGTGCTTTTGAACGGTAAATATTAAAATTAACCGTACACAGGTACATTTACAACTTATATTGAATCACTGTGAATACATCAGTCAGTTACATGATGTTAAATAAAGTATCATAAATAAACAAACAGATTTACAATTCCTTAACATACATCATCTCTATTAAATGTAGTTACTATTTCAGACGCACTACATAATAGATATATTCAATTGGTTCTTCAAATTGGACTCGGTTTTGAGTCCTTGAACATAATTGGTGCAAATTAGCCCTGCCCCTACATCTGATTGGTCAATATCTGATAGTTCCTACTTTCTGCCATAACTTTTGAACGGGTTGTGATAAAGACGTGGGTGGTGTCATCGGACTCGGTATTGAGTACTTGACCTTCATTGGCCTGAATTAGCCCCGTCCCTTCTTCTGATTGGTCGACATCTGATAGTTCCTACTTTCTGCCATAACTTTTGAATGGTTTTGTTTAGAGAGTTGTGGGTGGTGTCATCCACTAAATGTCCAGGCCTGAAGAATCTACATGCTATCTATCTATCTATCTATCTATCTATCTATCTATCTATCTATCTATCTATCTATCTATCTATCTATCTATCTATCTATCTATCTATCTATCTATCTATCTATCTATCTATCTATCTATCTATCTATCTATCATACCCAGTGTGTTTTCTTGGAATCATTAAAGAATCATTAAGGTAAATTGCAAGGTCCCACAATCAATGTTTCTTCCACCTGTTAAGGGGGACATAGCTCACTGAAGGATGACCACGCACCTGCTTGATACAGACCTCACAATCCATCTCATCATGACCTAGGCCCCCAACTATGTTTCTCCTGTCCATCCACCTTCATTTTCAGTCTGTGAAGCCTCATACAGCTCTTGGGGCAAATAATATAATGTAACAGCTTCATAACACTTACAAATACTCAACACAAGCAATATAAACAAAGTGCTTTATATATTCATGTTTGTACACTCACACCTGTGGATGTAAGCTTTAATCACAATTATAATGTGGAATTTCTATCTGAGGCTCAACGCACAAGAACTAATTATGTGAAGAATGAGAAGGTACAGAGCATGTAATTACACCTTCCTAATTTTCCCCCTACCTTGGGGGAAAATATTTTGGGTGTGCTTAGAGAGCAGTTTGGTTAAGTTAATGAAAAAAGAGATGAGTCATTTGCCTTCATTGTTCAGCACCACCTGAAGTTGGTCCAAACATGAAATTCTAGACACTTAGGCTTTACAACGTCTTTTGAAATTTCCTACAGAAGTTAGCCCATCGCATGTGCTTGGGAAGCGGGGAGGTGGGCAGTGCCTTTGGGCTGGAATAAGCCCACTTCCACTTTATACGTGTAAAACTACCTACTATAATCATATTAAAATATGGTTATGCAAGTCATTAATATAATCAATAAACAATTCAAGGAAATGTGAGACATGTCATTGCATAATGAGTGAAGGAGCAGGCTTAAACTGAACCCACACGATGCCCAATCCCTCAGGCGGCTTTGCATCAAACACAGAACCACATGGACAATAAAACCTCCACTTTTATATCAGTATTTGATGTAACCACATGCAACCTTTATCACACACTTACACAGGTTCATCCAACACTGCCAAAATGAAAAAATAAAATAAAATACAGAAACTGCTGGTTTGGGGGCACTCCATTATCTTTTTTGACACCACTTACTAAGGTTTAATGTTGCCAGCATGTCAAGAAAGTTACATGTTTAACTGTTAGCAATGCATGTTGGCCAAAGTCAGCTAATGAGAAAATAATGGTCTTATTCCACCCTGTTAGGGACATTTGCTTGTCATAAATTGTTAATCAAATAAATGTTTAAAATTAATTATTTTTCTTGGGAAGAAATGTGTGTTTTTGCTTTCTTCAGTGACACAATAACAGAAACGGTAAAAAACAATAACACGCTTGTTTTGGAGTGATTAACAGTGGCAAGCAAAATTCAATTCAATTCAATTGTATTTATATAGCATATATTACAAAAAAACGTTGTCTCTAGCCGCTTTCCAGAGACCCAGAACATGACCCCCGAGACATTATTACATAAACATAACATAAACAATGGCAGGTAAAAAACACTAGTGGGAGAAAAACCTTAAGCCAAACATTAAAAAAAAAAAAAAAAAACCTCCCCTTTAGGAGGGAAGAAACTGTCAAGGTTTGACATTCCCCCCAGCTTTCAGTTTCTGTTTTGCCCCGCCTGTGTCCCATCTGCCCTGATTGTGTCTGCACCTGTGTCTCGTCATGTCTCGTTATCCCCTGTGTATATCTGGTCTTGTCATTCCTTTGTTCCCTGTCGGACCGTACTGTTTGTTCCCCATGTTTCCTGCCACGGTTTTGCTCCAAGTTTTGATCCCTGTTTCTTTGAGCTTTTTGATCCTGCTCTGCAGCGTTTTAGTTTGGCTTTTTTGTTAAATAAATCCTTTTTTTCATTGAACTCCTGCCTCCTGCTCTCCTGCGTTTGGGTCCACACCTTACCCCCAGCCGTGACAGAAACCTTGAGCAGGACCAGGCTCATGAAGGGGGACCCTCCTGCCGGAGGCCAGCTGGAGAGCACAGGAAAAGAGAAAACCGACAAAGAAAATGAAGAACAGAGAAAGGAGACACACAGACACAACGGCTAACTGGTGCAATACAGGGATAACTATATAAACAGATGTAGACAGCAGACACCGAGGTGGCCAGTTCGGTGGGTGGGGGGTGGATGGGGACTGTGGGCCAGGATGTCAACAAGCATATAGCAGACATCCACACAGACAGGTGGAAGCAAGCAGTGGGATGATCAGAGGGGGGGACTGCAGGTCAGCATGCAGCTCCCAAAGCTCCGGCCTGCAAACATACACAAAAGAGAAAAGGGGGTAGCAGACCAACAAAACAAACTACAGGAACGATGGACAACAATGAAGGCTGTGATATACTTATAATTAATAAAAAATGGAAGAGGAGAAGAGAAGGATGAGGGGCACCGCCCAGTGGATCATGTCGGTGCCCCCCTGCAGCATAGCTCTATAACAGGATATCTACCACAAAGCTATGTTTGAGACTAACTATTATAGTCTTGTTCTATAGCTGCAGCTATGACTACTGACTCTAACACACTAGATTTTACACTAACTACAGGTTTACTAACACCAACTAGAGGTTGGGCGTGGCCTAATGGCTCAACAGCGCCCCCTAGAAAACCCACAACACGGTTTGACGTACATGCACGAAAATCGGTACACACCTGTATCATGTCGCAAATTAAAGAAAAGTCTCCTGGCGCCATGGCCGAAACCAAACAGGAAGTGGGCCATTTTGAATTAATCGTGTAATTTTGGCGCAATTTATGCCATTTGTTCGGCCGCTTCTTCGCCCGAGCCATAACGTGCACCCAGGTGTGTTATACATCAAAATGTGCGTCTCCATCCTGCGACGACGTGCATTACTTTTCTCATGCAAAAGCATTACCGGGGCGACGATAGATGCCAAAAAGCGCGCCCCCCCTTCATCTGATTGGTCCATATTTGATTGTCCCTACTTTCTGCCATAACTTTTGGATGGTTTCACATAGAGAGTCGTGGGTGGTGTCATCTGACTCGGGTTTGAGTACTTGACCTTCATTGGCATGAACTAGCCCCGCCCCTTCTTCTGATTGCTTGATATTTGATAGATCCTATTTTCTGCCATAACTTTTGAATGGTTTGACATAAAGAGTCATGGGTGGTGTCATCGGACTCAGTTTTGAGTCCTTGACTTTTATTGGTGAAAATTGCACGCGCGAGGGCCCGTTCATCCCTGCTTGCAGCTTTAATTGTTGTTGTTGTCTTATTATTCCAGATATTTTGCCTTCATGCAATTTTTCATACTACATTAACTCAAGGCAAGGTGACTCCTCTAAATATTCAGTGAAGCCAGAAGCTCTTTGTCAGACTATGCAGATTGCTGAAAGAACTCTGTATCCATTGGACCCTCTACTCAGATTTGTAGTTTTTTTTTTTCTTGTTGGCATAAGGTTATTAATTCAGGACATACTCTCTATTGTGCTCACCATATGTGCAGAAATTCTCATTCCGAAATGAGAGACATGGAGAAATGTACTGCTGTGTTTCTATGCCCCCTCACTAATGCTCCACTATCAAACAAATGAAGGCTGTCTGTGTGATGATGGGGTTTTTTCACTCTCCACTGAAATTCTGCCTGTAATCTAAAGTAAAGTAAAGACACATCTTAAATAATCCTGTTTTTTCTGTTAATTTGTTTTCTTACATTTTACATTTCTTCTTAGCCACACAATGTGGTCACATCTCAATTTAAATCAGTATAATAGACTAACATAAACTGATGATAGAAACTATTGTAATGTTTTTGTCTTTATTGAAAACACCCAGTGGACATTTACAGGACCGGAGTTACGCAGGAATACATCTGTTTATAATAACGTGAAACTATTGTCCATTACAGAGAACAAGAAAGCATTGCTGGATCTCAGAACGTTCACACTCAAAGTCAGCAATGGGGCAGACCTCTTGTAGCAGTAGTGACATCTTCCATGACAGGCCATTGACCTGTTGCATTACGTACCTTTCACTAGCAAGGACCACGCCATCAACAGGATACGTTTAAATGATTTATTGATACGAAGATGATGACGATGACGATGGTGATGATAATGGCGATGATGATGAGAATGACGATGATGATCTATAGATTGGTCGATGCGTTGTGGGGAAGCTGGTAGGGAATCCGCCGCAGCCCCCGGGCAACGACGAACCCCCTAGGAATCTATGAGGTAGAAAAAGAGAGGGAAGAAGGAGAAGAGAAAAGGGGTGGGGGGGAGGGGTGCACAGAACGAGAGCGAAGAGGAACTGAGGGTTAGGCTGGTATTTGAAGGTATGCCGGAAGAGACGTGGTGCCGGGAGAGGCGTGGTTGAGGCGTGGTCCTGCTCCTGAAATTCGGTGGTTAAGCTCCAATTCACTAGCAAGGACCACGCCATCAACAGGATACGTTTAAATGATTTATTGATACGAAGATGATGACGATGACGATGGTGATGATAATGGCGATGACGATGACAATGACGATGATGATCTATGGATCGGTCGATGCGTTGTGGGGAAGCTGGTAGGGAATCCGCCGCAGCGCCCGGGCAACGACGAACCCCCAAAACCGTGGATTATTTAAGGAGATGAGACTGAGCGGATCTGAGGTCGCTAAGATCTGAGCGAATGTAGCAATGATAGTTTGGGAGGACCATCTGCCCAGCTGTATGAGGTGCTCTGGGATACGTTGTGGGAGGCTGAAGTTGCGGCTCCGATCCTAAAGGAGTGACCGGAGTAGTACGTGGGAGAGATGCCAGATAAGGAGAGTATATGATGGAAGCGATGGTGAAACCAGAACTGGTGACGACTGTCCTGACTCTGACGCAAAAGGATCTGTCGAAGATGTGCTCTGTGTTTTCCGGAAAGACAATTAGTTGGCCAGGGTCTCGAAGTATTCAGTGGTGATTGGTCTTCGGGGATGAGAAACGAGAAAGAGATGGTGGTGGAGTGACCGGGGACATGTGCTGCACGGAGGATAAATTGATGTATGACTGAGTGCCAGACTAGACGGCGCATGAACGATGGCGATGACGATGATGATCTATGGTTCGGTCGATGCGTTGTGGTATTCGTTTGCACGCTCTGAGGGCCATCCTGCTGCGAACCATCTGCCATCGTAAAAGCCCCCAAAACCGATTGAAGGAGCAGCATCGGTGTATAGATGGATGTCGTGGGGGTGAGCCAGTTGGTCATCATAAAAGAAAGTGATCCCATTCCAGGTGGCAAGGAGGTTGAGCCACAAACGAAGCTTGGCACGGCTCGAGTTGTCTAGGGAGATGGGAGACAAGAGAGATGGAACAGCGGAAGCTACGGACGGCAAGTGGGAGATGAAGGCCCGCCCTTGGGGAATAATGCGCATGGCAAAATTGAGGTGGCCCAGGGGGGGAGAGGAGTTGGCGTTTGGTGCAGCCTGGGGCTAAGAGGAAATTGGAAATAAGAAGACCGATTCGGTTGAGCTTTTCGGTTGGAAGAGAAGCCTGAAACAGATCTGTATCGAGAGTGATACCGAGGAATTCGAGGGAAGTGGAGGGGCCCACCGTTTTCTCAGCGGACAATGGAACCCCGAGTTCGGAGAAAACGGAAGTCAGGGTAACCAGGCCGGAAGCGGGTGGCGATGAGAGAGGGGTAACGATGAGGAAATCATTCAAGAGATGGACGAGGAAGGAATGCCGTGGTTGTTGGAGAGGATCCAGCAGAGGGCCTCTGAAGGTGTCGAAAAGTTAGGGGCTGCTCTTGCAGCCGAAGGTGAGTCTGACTGCAAGTAGTATGCACCTCGCCAGCGGATGCTGAAGTATTGCCAGAAGTCTTTGTTTGCGCAGGTTTGGCCGGAACTGGAGAAGGGCGGGAAGTGAAAGCGTTGGGATGACGGACGGCGGGATTAGCTGTGGACGGGGTGAAATGAGTAGTTGCCTGCGGGGCCGGAACGGGTTGAGGAAGGAAACTGGGTTGAAATGCGGTGGGAGGGATGCCGGGTACCAACATCCCGATGCCGGTGGCCCCAACCAAGGTAACCTGTGGGGACTGATGGAGCTGGGAAGCAGAGGATCCTGACAATCCGGTGCCGAGGGCCCCTTCTACCGCTGGCGGTTGAGGCTGCTGAACGAGCATAGCGGGGGGTGCTAGCATCCCGGTGCTAGTAATCCCGGCAGAGTTAGCTGTTGTAGGTGCCGGGGGTGGGCTGAGGGGGGTGCTAGCATCCCGGTGCTACTAACCCTGGCCGGATCTAGCTGCCGTAGTTGCTGGAGGTGGGCAGTGTAACGATGGAATTGTTTATGTTTCCAAACGGACGGCTTAAGGTGAAGGACCGCTCATGCACAGTTGAGGCTACGTTGTTTGGAGATTATGTTTAACGAGAATGTTAATAAAAGACCTTGTGAGTAAAGGTAATGCTCAACGTCCGGTTTGTACGATCGCTTCTCTTTTACTATTGCGGTCTATGGGAAAAGCTTTCTGGGCCCCATGGGATTTTTTGTTGCAGTACCGCGGCTGGCCACTGGAAAAAATCTTCTGAGTGCGAGACCCGGGGGCCGGAGCGGACGGGCCCTTTAATGGGGGCGTCGACGTCACGGCGTGCCGTCGGAGTTGGCGTGATGATGTCATCTGGAAGAGAGCAGGCGTCGGCGGGGCTGTTGGCATGGCAGGCTGCATTGCCGATCCTGGCTCCCAGGGGGCCCTAAGCAGGAATCGTGGCAGCCCATCCTGTGGCCGCGGCGATTTGGGCCAATTTGGGCACGATTTGGGCCGATTTGGACTGATTTTGGCCAGTGTTTTTGCAGGGTTTCTCTCACCTTAAAAACAGTTAAAATCCATATTCAGAGTAGGTAGACAAACACATCAGAATGAGGTAGAAACATTTATTGAATATTACACCAAAACTCCAGAGAATGTGGTGCACATCTTTCTCAGCAAACTTTCTTTTTTTTTTTTTTTTCTTTTTTTGCTTCTGGGGAGGTTCCTGGAACAACATATTCTGAGATTGGAGTATGTGCCCAAATACAGATATATGTAATACTGAGGCTCTTGGTCATAGTTTGAGAACCACTGACACTGACATAAATAATAAACTGTTAATAAGCCTACACACACACACACACACACACACACACACACACACACACACACACACACACACACACACACACACACACACACACACACACTTGGCATAGTAACAGAATGCAAGCTAATTTTATGCAAATTTGAAATGTATAATATATAATATTATTATATATATATATATATATATATATATATATATATATATATATATATATATATATATATATATATATATATATATATTATATTATTATATATTAGCTAGGTTAATCCAAGTATAAAAATATCCGCCTAGGATAAAAACTGTATATGGCCCACTGGGATAGGTACCCCAAGGCTCTGGTCATAGTCATACAGATAAAACTAACAAAGTTACAGCAAAACGACAAAAAATCATGCTGTAGATTGTGCATGATTTTCTTGTGTACAACACTGTGGCAAGTTCACCACAACAATGGGGAATTCCACCCATTTTCATTCATACCTCCATGGTGTCCCCCCACAGATTGGAGGTATGTCACTGTTTTATTATTATTTCCACAATTCAACTTCCAAAGTTCCACACCACCACACAACATCATTCTCTAAGCCAATATCTACTGTATCTTAATTACATGATGACATAGTAAAATATAAAAAACACGACATTGACGTTACTAATCTGCAACACTGCAAGTTGCATGGAAGTCACGTTGGCTGGTTACCTGACTGTTGTTGACGCAGCTCATCATTCCGTTGCTTCTTTTTCTTTTTTTCGCACCCTGAAGGATATATCCTTTTCATTTTGCAGTCTGCAGTTTTGGTGTTACTGTTACTACTGTAACTCTGAACTAGGTTTTCTTTTTAGCGCCGGCTCGGTCGCCGGCTCGTAAACGTAAACAAACAGCTGCTGGCTGCTGCACCGTGCACGCATGAGATTTAACGTCAGGTTACGTTTTTGGATTCACAACGCACCACTGCGCAAATACCGTAGCAGCAGCTGTGGTGAGGGGTCTGTCTGTAGTACTCAGATAGTGGGAGGATCCTATAGTACGTTCTTTGCCTAAACTCCACAAATTCGCTCAGGCAATTGCGTCGGGGGCCTTACGCAATGTGTGTACTCTGCGTATAGGAAGGGGCGGGGCTGGCAGGCTGGCATGAGATGGTTGAGAATTTTTTTTTTGATTTATTTTTTTTTTTAAATTGTCCATGCGGTGAAAAGGGACTCCTCCACCACTCAGTGCACTATGGAGGGTGGCGACAGTCCAGCCCGAAACACCTGCAGAGGGCCAGCCGTCGGGGCCCCCCCGCCGGAGCGTGGCGAGACCGCCGGCGGATTGCGCAACCGCCGGCGGATTGTGCAACCGCCGGCGGATTGCGCAACCGCCGGCGGATTGCGCAACCTGCGCTGTTGGGTCGACGGCGAGGGATTGTCCGCGTCCCCTTCCCGCCGATGACGGAGGCGGGCCAGGAGACGGGGAGGACACCACGGCGGGCTGCTGCAATCCCGGATGTTGAGGAGAGATGGACCGGACGCGGACCACTGAGGAGACGGAGCTCGACGGCCCCCCGGGCGGCCGTGGGAGCCCGGGAGAGCGGCGCTTCGGGCACGGCGACGGCTGAAAAGTTTTTGTCCTCCGGATCCCGATCAGCTGGAGTTTGCTGGTGGTCCCCTGCAAACAGGTTGTCGTCCGACAGCGATAACGACACGAGATCCATGCCGGCCGTCGAGGACCCCGCCGGAGCGTGGCGACGCCGGGACCGGCGGATTGCACAACCTGCGGCGCTTCAGGCACGGCGACGGCTGAAAAGTTTTTTCTCCTCCGGATCTTGATCAGCTGGTGTTTGCTGGTGGTCCCCCGTCATCTGATGGCGATAACGACACGAGATCCATGCCTGAATAGGTGAGTAACGATCTAAGATACAAGCGTGTAGTAGTGTTGACGTGCTTGCGGTTCTGGTTCGGAGAACGAGAGTGAACGTGCAAAGAACGAGAGCGAAGAGGAACTGAGGGTTAGGCTGGTATTTGAAGGTATGCCGGAAGAGGCGTGGTTGAGGCGTGGTCCTGCTCCTGAAATTTGCTGGTTAAGCTCCAATATACGAAGCACCTTGCATTGTCATGTGGGATATTTTATTAAACTTGGGAATTTATTTTCCCACCAATTATAGCAAGAGGGCCAGGCCCTGTGGCAGCAAAGCAACCCCTATCCGTGATCCTCCTTCTCTTTGCACCATGCCCTTAAAACACTTTTTCAAGTGGTGCTACAGATGACCAGTGGTGGACAGTAACGGAGTAAATTTACTTGAGTACTGTACTTAAGTACATATCCAGAGGATTTGTACTTTACTTGAGTATTAGATTTCTTTGGTACTTATTACTCTTACTTGAATACATTTCCAACACAAATATTTTTACTTTTACTCGAGTAAATTTCTAGGAAGGCTGAAAAGTACCGAGTAAGAAACGAGGGCACAGAAAAACCACAGACATTTATTTTCAAATGTTTATTGTGTCTGCCGAAGCACAACTACCTCTCTGCTTTCAATAACATCGAATTTGAAGAAACACGTTGACGTAAGTTAACCAGACTTTTCACCATGTTATTTTCTGTTTGTCTCGGTCAATTTGTGAGAATGTGAGTGTGTGTTGTTGAACACAAAAACTACATGCATGTGCGCGAGTGTGTGTGTGTGTTTTAAACAATGACCAAATGACACGCTCTCTTAACGTAACGTTATTTGTTATTAGTTAGCCATTTGCTATACTGAGACATGCTGTTCGAGTAGGCTAATCCTGGAGGAATGCTGCTTTTGGGTTGATCAAGATGGATGTATAGGCTACTTGTCATACAACATCCTTGCATGCCTGATTAACAGGCAGGCCCATAGCAGAAGTGATGTGTTTTTGAGCTTGTAGATGGGCTATTTCATGCAGCATCGAACATAGCTACTACAGCGCAGTTTCCTTGGCAATATTATACCGTAAGATACATTACCAGTTAGGCCTACCGTATGTTCTATATCTAGTCATGCTGTTATATGTATTGTACTATATTTTACTTATCTTGTGTGGCTGCATAGCGTATATCAGTGTGTTTGGTATTACTGGTGGTGCAGGAAGACATGAACTCATTCATTTTCCCACAAAGCCTTTTTTACAAAAATATTTGTTAAGCATAGAACCAAGTGAAAAATTATCATAAAAGACAGACATTGGGAAACGGATATTGGGAGACAGGCACAGAGACAGACAAGACAGACATTGGGAGACAGGCACAGAGACAGACAAGGGGCACCTTGCAGTCATTTAGTTCACCAGTGGCTCCTCTGTATACCACAATATTTTCAAAGTCAGGGTAATGCAAAAGGACAATGTTATCACAATTACCAGAAAACTACAACCGAAAATGGCTCCGTCACAGTCCAGACCTCAAGCTGCAGCGAGACCTTATGAACGTTGTATGTCAACAATGTGACTCAGTGATGAAATCATACGGAAAACGTTACTTCCAGTTAATAATGCTAAAGGTAGTTACAAGCTACTGAATCATGGCTGGTTTACACACACATGTACACATTGCACTCTCACAGGAGGACTGTACGGACTTGGTGTATTTCATATAACAACACTTTGTTACTTGGTGACAGCCTCAGACAACTGGAACAGCCTGAATAAAAAACGTAATCATGAACAATGCCTATGGTCTTAAAGTGATAAAGAGCATTCCCAGGTGAGAGAGTGGTAGTTGGAGCACCCTTTAATGTTCATGCTGGTAAAGGAAACAGAGGTTGATGAGGACGTGATGAGCATGTTTCATGTTAAGGGCAAGAACAAAAAGAGAATTTGTGCACTTAGTACAAAGGAAATATCTGTGGTGAGTACATATTTCAGGTAGCTTAGAAGCTTAGATTGGTGACGATAATGTGGTAACCAGGGATTGTCGCCAGGAAGGTTAGTATAGTATGCAGGATGACTGGATGCACAAAAGAGGAACCGAGCACAGGAAAAGCAGAAGATCAAATGATGGAAGCAGAAGGAAAGCTGCTGTGTGACATTAAAGGAGGAGTAGCAGTAGACCCTTGGTGGCAGGTGAGAGCTGCCGGATTACTGGACAGCTACAGTAAATGGTATAAAGACACAGGCTAGAAGCTGCTTGGCATGTCATCTGGATGAGGAAGGAATATAAAGGTCTTGGTAAAGAGTATTAATGGGGAAATATTCTAAGTAGACAGGTGTACGAAGAGATGTGAAACGAAGGTTAAAGATGAGGCTTGTGATGAGCAGTTGGATACTCAGGGAGGACTCGGTCACACTGGCAAAGGGAAGGGCAGGGGACATGATGGAGAGGATGTGCAGCAGGTTAGGGTGAGTAAAGATAGAATGGAAATGTATTTACGAATGAGAAGGTGAGGGAAAGAGAGAACTCTTGATACAGATACAGGCCTGCATATTTCAAATATTTATTAGGCTACAGGAAAAAAAAGTATACAAAAAACAAATTAAAGTGATGAGTGGGGACAAGTGACATGGCTAAGTACATTCCTTTTCATTAAAGGCAGCCTATAAAATGTTCGAGAGTGTTATTTATTTACTTATTTCAGGTCTTGAGGATGACTCTTATTATCAACATATTCATGTTTTTGTTTTTTTATTCAGTCTCCCGAAAGAATTGATTTGTTGGGAGAGGATAGTTTTATATGACTAGATGTTTTATGTAGTAGTTTGTTAAAACTTATGCAGGAGGCAGTAGTGGTAAGAAATGATCGTGGTTCAGGTCCTAACAAAAATAACGTTTTTATCGAACTTTCTGGTACAAATTTTTCCCTTCTCCGCGTTCCCCATGGTTCCTATTGGGTATTAAAACAAATCAAGAAGCTACTTAAATTCTTCACTTGAGCTCCTAAATAGTGAAGTGATTTGTCTTAACTGCTTTCATTTACAAGAAGAAAAAAATCCTTCTATTTCATCAAAATCTACTGAACTTGTAAATGCCTTCTTCAAGGGTCAGACTCTTGCCCTTAGTATTTAAATCTACATGTTTAGTTATTGGCTTAATTTATGGCTATCTTATAGCCCTAAAATGGTATTTCCTCCTGACATTTTTCATCGTCCCTCACTGATCATGTCTGATAGCATTTATGCTCATTGGGGCATATGACAAATGGATATTAGGTGCAGAGAAACTGACTTTAATAAAGAGGACACAGACCTGAGGATAAAATATGCTAAATAGCTCTCTTATTCTCTAGCACCATTTATCTGAACACTGCCGATTAAATGTGTATACCAGCGACTGGACATGCACCAATGTGGGTTATTCAGGGGCTGATGCTCAACTTATAACTTTATATAAATCGGAGGAGCTGATGGGTGGTGCGTTATGCAGAGTTAGTTTGTTTTTTTATGAAACATGCTTGGATGTTTTTTTTTTCTTCCTTCACATACAACATTCAGGTGAAAGTTTAATAAGGGTCCATTCTCACTAGCACGGACACTGTTACAAGTCAAATGGTCATTACCAAAGAAACGAAGGGAAAGTGATGATGTCATGGAGGCGGTCACTTCTGTTAGGACCCACAGACTGAAGGCTCATCATGTTTAATTCAATTTTCAATTTTATTTATATAGCGTCTAATACAACAGATGTTGTCTCTAGACGCTTTCCAGAGATCCAGAACATGAACATAAACATAAACATAAACATAAACATAAACATAAACATAAACATAAGGAGTCAAGCTAAGTGTACAAAGACAAATGCCAGTGTTGGGCCACAGTCCTATGTGAACATGGGAAGCCTTAATTTCAACTTTAAGGCCCAGCTCTGAGGCCTCATTCTGAGACCAGCCTCAATTCTTAAAGTGGAATGGTTTGAAACAAAGAAATTAAGGAGTTTATTGTTCATAGAGGTGTCAAAAGAGGGCGGGATTGAGGTCATGCGCGTACAATAAGGACAATGAATTGGTCTGCAGGCCCTGCTGATGCAAAGCCCGGTTGGGTTGGTGGTTAAATAGCAGTGGCTTCCCGAACCTCGCTCTCTCCGACTTTCTTCACCGCAAGGGAAACGTCTACTGTCGTTACATTTTGTAAGGACTACACCTCATCTCTGATCAGCGTGACCAGCATCAGCCGAGGAGGATCCCGCCAGCTGTGCCCACCCTTGTTACAACGGATTTACCCACAAGCGTTCCGATAAGGGGAACGGGGACCATGCACACCGAGACGACGTGACCAGGCTAGGACACCAGGAAAGGGGGACTGTCCGGCTGCCAGCGGCGCTTCATCATCTGTCTCCGAGAGGCAGAGAGAGAGAGGGAACGGGTCCGCTCACACTGAACCACCAGAGGAGTGTAAAATCAGTAACATGTGACCCGGGACCAGAACCAGGAGTTCCACAACCACCAGAACCGCCGACTGCCTCCAGGGCATCTCAAAGTAAGAGGCTTGTGTCTGGGCAGAGTTAGTTTAATGGGGTTAGCGTTGATTGTGTTTGCTGGTGTTTGTTTCCTTATTACTGTGTAACGCGCCTATGGTCTCTCATGCAGACCGACGGTCGTTACGTTGTTATTTATATTTAGGGCCCGAGCACCTTCAGTGCGAAGGCCCTATTGTATCTGTAGGAATTCTCCGACACCACGCATTACTTTTCTCTTTCAAAAGCGTTACCGTGGCGACGCTAGACGCCAAAAAGCGCGCCCACCCTTCATCTGATTGGTTCAGACAGAAAAAACTTTGCACCTCAAGCCCCACAATACGGTTTGACGTACATGCACAAAAATCGGTACACACCTGTATCATGGCGCAACTTAAAGAAAAGTCTCTTGGCGTCATGCCCGAAACCGAACAGGAAGTCGGCCATTTTGAACATTCTGAATTAATCGCGTAATTTTGGAGCAATATATGCCATTCCTTCGGGAATTAATACGGCCCGAACCGTATCGTGAACCCAGGTGTGTTATACATCAAAATGTGCGTCTCCATCCTGCGACTACGCGCATTACTTTTATCTTTCAAAAGTGTTACCGTGGCGACACTAGACGCCGAAAAGCGCGCCCCCCCCCTTCATCTGATTGGTCTATATTTGATAGTTCCCCAAAAGTCACCAAATGTTGCATGCAAGGCAGGCCTGGCGATAAATTTGATATTTCATGGTTTGTATTAATGGGCGTGGCAAAATGGCTCAACAGCGCCCCCCGGAAAACTTTGTGCCTCAAGCCCCACAATACGGTTTGACGTACATGCATGAAAATCGGTACACACCTGTATCATGTCGCAACTTAAAGAAAAGTCTCTTGGCGCCATGGCTGAAACCGAACAGGAAGTAAGCCATTTTGAATTAATTGTGTAATTTTGGCACAATTTATGCCATTACTTCGGCAATTAATACGGCCCGAACCGTAAAGTGCACCCAGGTGTGTTATACATCAAAATGTGCATCTCCATCTTGCGACTCCGCACATTACTTTTCTCTTTCAAAAGTGTTACCCTGGCGACGCTAGACGCCAAAAGGTGCGCCCTCCCTTCATCTGATTGGTCAATATTTCATAGTTTTCCAAAAGTCACCAAATCTTGCATGCAAGCCAGGCCTGGCGATAATTTTGATATTTCATGGTTTGCATTAATGGGCGTGGCAAAATGGCTCAACAGCGCCCCCTAGAATACTTTTCTCTGCCATAACTTTTGAATGGTTTGACATAGAGAGTCGTGGGTGGTGTCATGGGACTCGGTATTGAGTCCTTGACCATAATTGGTGAAAATTAGGCCCGCCCCTTCTTCTGATTGGTTGTCCCTATTTCCTGCTATAACATTTGAATGTTTTGACATAGAGACCCGTGGGTGGAGTCATGGGACTCTGTAATGAGTCCTTGAGCTTCTTTGGCCTTAATTAGCCCCGCCCCTTCTTCTGATTGGTTGTCCCGATTTTCTGCTATAACTTTTGAATGGTTTGACATAGAGTCGTGGGTGGTGTCATCACATTCTGTATGGAGTCCTTGACCTTCATTGGCCTGAACTAGCCCCGCCCCTTCTTCTGATTGGTTTTCCCTTTTTTCTGCTATAACTTTTGAATGGTTTGACATAGGAAGTCGTGGGTGGTGTCATTTCTGATATGCTTATGGGGGGCGGTGGCCTTGAGTGCGAGGGCCCGTTCATCGCTGCTTGCAGCTTTAATTATAATTTTTCTGACGAAAGGAGGGCCTTTTTGCCCCCCTAAACGTGCCCAAAAAGTCACCAAATTTTGCACCCAAGCCAGGCCTGGCGAAAAATTTGATATTTTATGGTTTGCATTAATGGGCGTGGTAAAATGGCTCAACAGCGCCCCCTTGAAAACTTTGTGCCCCAAGGCCCACGATACGGTTTGACGTACATGCACGAAAATCGGTACACACCTGTATCATGACGCAACTTAAAGAAAAGTCTCTTGTAGTCATGCCCGAAACCGAACAGGATGTCGGCCATTTTGAATTAGTCGTGTCATTTTGGCGAAATTTATGCCATTCCTTCGGCAGTTAATACGGCCCGAACCGTAACGTGCCCCCAAGTGTCTTTATACATCAAAATGTGCGTCTCCATCCTCCGACACCACGCATTACTTTTCTCTCTCAAAAGCGTTACCGTGGCGACGCTAGACGCCAAAAAGCGCGCCCACCCTTCATCTGATTGGTTCAGACAGAAAAAACTTTGCGCCTCAAGCCCCATAATACGCTTTGACGTACATGAACGAAAATCGGTACACACTTGTATCATGTCGCAACTTAAAGAAAAGTCTCTTGGAGCCATGGCCGAAACCGAACAGGAAGTCGGCCATTTTGAACATTCTGAATGAATCACGTAATTTTGGAGCAATATATGCCATTCCTTCGAGAATTAATACGGCCCGAACCGTATCGTGAACCCAGATATGTTATACATCAAAATGTGCGTCTCCATCCTGCGACTAGGGGCATTACTTTTCTCTTTCAAAACCATACCGTGGCGACGCTAGACGCCAAAAAGCGCACCCCCCCTTCATCTGATTGGTCCATATTTGATAGTTCCCCAAAAGGCACCAAATTTTGCATGCAAGGCAGGCCTGGCGATAAATTTGATATTTCATGGTTTGTATTAATGGGCGTGGCAAAATGGCTCAACAGCGCCCCCCGGAAAACTTTGTGCCTCAAGCCCCACAATACGGTTGTGTCCTTGACCTTCATTGGCCTGAACTAGCCCCGCCCCTTCTTCTGATTGGTTTTCCCTTTTTTCTGCTATAACTTTTGAATGGTTTGACATAGGAAGTCGTGGGTGGTGTCATTTCTGATATGCTTATGGGGGGCGGTGGCCGTGAGTGCGAGGGCCCGTTCATCGCTGCTTGCAGCTTTAATTCATTTTGTTATTATATTTGTGCATTCTATTGCTACAGGCCCACGTAATGTGTTCCCTTATTATCGAAGCGTTTATGCTCCTATTTCCTCATCAAAAGCTTAGAATGAGTGTCCTGGATTCAGCTCCAGACACTGACTGAGTGGGAAACAGCAGAACGATAAAAGTACGGGTGGTGAGAGACCACACCAGTTTCCCTCCCCTCCTTACTAACCCACATGGACAAGCTAGTATCCCGGCCATCAGGCCTATGATACCTTCAGTTATCACTGGGTGAAGAAACCATCCCCGCAGCTTTGAAAAGTGGCGTCTCACTTGAGGTCTTACGTGACGTTGTGCACCATTTTGTTTTGCTCCATGTGACGTGACATTGTTCTGACACACACACACACACACACATACCAACAAACACACACGTATGCGCTGACACCCACACACACACGTAGAGGATCTGAAGGTTGTGTTTACTCTTAGTTATTGTTTACGTGTAGTTTGGCATCAGAATTTATCCCGTGTTGTTTTATTATCTTTTAACACTTCGCTGCTGGATGCAAAGGTCTGTGCTTGGAATCCTTGTAGCACCCTATAATGTAATAATTTCCTCAAAATGTAATAATGCCTGAAAATGTAATAAAATTTGCACTTAACTCAATCGAAAATGTAATAAAATCCAATAATGTAATAACTTCACCAATAATGTAATAAAATATCCTGACGGATTTTGTAATAACATTTTTACCAATAATGTAATACCTTATTACATTATTGGTAATTTATTACATGGAACTCAAAGTCTGCAATTTAACCCAATAGTCATTCTGGTGTTTCAAATCCAGCGTATATAACATTCTTAGATTCTTAAAACACAAAATGTAGAACTCTGGACTGAAAATGAACATATATATTACATTATTTGTCAAGTATTACATTATCAGTTTAAAAAAAAAGACCCACCTGAAAATTTAATAAATTCCCAATAATGTAATAAGGTATTACATTATTGGTAAAAATGTTATTACAATGGCCGGGTTTCCCAGATCAGTTAAGTAGCTCTTAACAGCGAAAGACTTCTTTCAAACTTTCTTAAGGAGCCTGTGAAAGAAAATCGCGTTTCCCAGAGTTGCTCTTAGCTTAAGTATCTCTTTCATTAAGAAGGAAATGAAAGATGCTGCTGACCCAGTCTTTACAACCATCTTAGTGAACAAAGACTCACAGATCCAGGCGAGTCAGGCAAATCAATATCACACCAAGCAATGAGATATTAAAACAATGCACCCCGCACAAATTTTGATCTATTTTATACTTTAGATTTATATTGTTTAGCATTTATTGGTGACAGCAAAGGGGGAAAAAAAAGAAAAATAAGGAATAACAAGTGTGTTCCTGTATATGCTTTATGCTTTACGCACAAATAAAACGATCATCATGAATATCATTTATTTGATAATTTGGCTGCTATACAGCATGTTCTCGCTGCAAATCAACCGCGTCACCGTGGGTGAAGCAGAACTGTTTTTATGAACGCATTCGTGCGTCAGCACTTCAGTCCCCTGGACGTGCTGTCGGACCGGGCTGTCCAGGCAGCCGTGACACCGATCCTCCTGCCCGAGCCCGAGCCCGAGCACCTCTATGTGTGATGACAGGGAAGGAGCAGCTGAAGAACGGGATCCTTTGATGAATCGTTCATTACAGTCTCAAATATAATCAATGGTGTCGGTTTATATTAAAGAATCTTTTTGCCCAGAAGAAAAAAGAGCGAAGACAACGACCCATAACTATTTTCTTATCTTGAAAAAACCCACCTGCACCGCGGGGTTTAGGATAAAAAGATGCTACAGCGCGAGTCGGGATGCAGCGTCTCAGAAGAGCAGTGGAATACGTGCGAGGCGGGGCTGATCTCCGCAATTAGAAGCCCTCTATAATTGTAAAAAGAATTTCACTTATCACGGGTTCTTTTTGGAACATAACCCATGCGAAAAACCAGGGATTGCTGTAATTCCACGTTGCGATTTGCGAAACTCGCCTTCTCTTGGCTCTTGACAGCTCATGTTTTTGAACGCACACACACGCCCACCACGTTTCCTCCCGGTCTCCGCGTGTGGGGGAAAAAAGCCTCACTGTAGCCAGAAATAACGGAGTAACGCACCGTTTGGATGAAAAAGGGTAATTGAATTATATTTATCATCTTAATTTTTCATTATAACGCACAGGCAGCAGGGAATTAGTGCGTTAGGTAGCAGTGCTGCATGTGAAAATGCGCTGATAGTGATCGTGATCGATTTGCCTGGCATCGATTGATTTGGTTTCAGAACCGGACAGCTGCTCCAAAGAGCTTCTGAAAAAGCGAAACTAAAGAACGGGGTTAAGAAGTCATCTTCTTAACACCGTTAAGAAAACGTCAGATTTTAGTTCAAACCTTCTTTGAACCTCTCTTAAGTCCTTAAGAGAGGTCGGATCTGGGAAACCCGGCCAATATCAGTCAGGATATTTTATTACATTATTGGTGAAGTTATTACATTATTGGATTTTATTACATTTTCGATTGAGTTAAGTGCAAATTGTATTACACTTTCAGGCGTTATTACATTTTCAGGAAATTATTACATTATAGGGTGCTACACTCCTTCCTCCACTGTTATTCTGTAACCCCCGGCAACAGGCTTGTACGGAGGGAATAACAGCTATTTTGAGACTGATTTTGCTGATAGTTATTATTCTCCTGATAAGTCAGGTGGTGCCCCGTTTTGATTGATTCATTTTGATCATTCATTTTGATAAGTCATTTTCTTTATTACTAACATTAATAATTATCGAAAGACAATTATTAATAACTCTTTAATAACTGAACCAGAACCTCCTTTGTGGCACAACGTCAGATTTTTCCCTGATGTTTTTGAGAAATTGCTCATGGTTCTGCCTTTATTTCGGACTTATGACAAGCATCATCAGCATTAAACCCAGTACAGTGTTGTTCCATGAGTTTTTCTTTGCTGCTATTACTAAGGGCATGTGCGCTCTTCCGCATGTACTGGCTTTATGGGACAATAGCGTTGCCATTACCAGAGCATGAACCGTTAATGCTGGAGATTATTTATACTATGGTCAACAGTCACAGCAAATTTCATTGACACAATGGGCATTGTTTCATATTTAGTTTCCACAGCAACAACACTGACCTGCCCACATCTTCCATTTTTCTCTTATTTTGTTTTAGTTTTCAGCATCTGTTCAGTGCCTGTTTCTTAACACATTTTATTTGCATATCTGTTTGCCTCGATTAAATCATCCATTCATCTCCTCTTTTCCCCTCAATGCTATTTTGCTCGACAGTCAATGTCTCTGGTGTTGACATTTAGTCTTCATTACAATCACCTCTGCTAACATCTGCTCGTTTATATTTTGTTTGCCTATTCTCCCTCGTTCCTCATGTTCACACAATGGCTTGTTTACTCGATTGCCATCAAGCCTTCCTTCTTTCTGGTTGCTGTTCTTACTACTATCTCAATATTTGTTTTTATTTGTTTTCTTAAAGGACAACCATTCACTTCTATATGTTTGTTATTATTATAATAGTCATCATCATAATACTATTATAAAATATAATAGTACAATTCAAATATAACACTTTAAAACAATTAAATTAATAGCAAAGGGCACTGAAAAAAGACGAGAAATAAAGGCCGAGCATGTATGATATTTATATCTCAGAAATTAAATAATGCACTAAAAGACAAGTAAATCCAAGCATGAATGTATTTTTTTTTTTACATTTCATTCATATGAATTGTTTCTTTTATTTTTCTGAATGTCTCAAAATGATGACTAGATACAAAATATACCCTATTCTTGTCTGAAAGGGCGATGCATTCATATGTAGCATCTGCCCACAATAGTTGAAAACACAGGATGTGACACCAGTGCAATAAGCACCTGTGTGCCTTCACAAGTCCATTATGTATGCACAACAATGTGCAGCAGGAACTAGCTCAGGAGCCTAGCAGTGGTCGGCTGTGGCCAAATCTGTAGATGCCAACTTATACACAACACCGAGCTTGGAAAAATGAGCTCCTCAGGGAAAGATTTCAGGCCAAGGAGACAAGCTGAGGCAGAGGAACAAAGCAAGAAAAAAAGAAAGGGATAGGTGCTTGCTGCTGCCACCTGCCAGCCTGAACTCTTCCAACCAAACCGCATCCAAAACTGCACTTGACAAATGAGTACGGGGACTGAGAACACAGGAAGTCCCTGAGCTACAATGTGAAGAATGCAAATACGCTGTTCCATGGAGAATACAATGGAGGGGGGATTTTAATGCATGTATGTATGTTTGTAAGGCAGACGGGGATAAAGGAGAAGGTGGTAGATAAAAAGAAATTACAAAAGATATTGTGTGAAGCTAATTTCTGACACCCACTAGCCAGACAAGGAAACCATAAGTGCTCACATTTACTTCTCTAGTCAAGTTAGAACCAAGTTTATATTACCAGGGGTAGTCAGGAGAACTTGCAAACTCCACACACAAAGCTCCAAACTGACATTCAAACCAGGAAGCTTTTTGCTGTAATGGCACGGTACCAAGCACCCCATCGTGCTGCCGGTGTCAGAAGCCGTGTTTGGAATTCATGAGCTGGCACTTAATCTTCATCCTGCTGCTTTGTGTCCGTGTTTATTTGCTCAGGGGTCATGACCTTGGTCACTGTAAGGTCCCTTCAAACAGTTTGTATTGTAATGGATGCTATATGAATAAAAACGTTATCTAAGTACCTGACACCAATGAATAGTACAATGTGCAAAACCTTATCATGTAATTATTGATATCTAATCCTAACCATTTGTGAGTGAGAACCAAGTTGAAGAGTGAGGAATGACCAGTGAGAGTGAAGTGGTAAAGGTTGTGTGGGAAGGTTATTCTGGCGAGATGTGGGTCAGCAGACCAGTGGCCTCTTGTTTCCCTCCTCTCCCTCATACACTTCTGAATGAACAATGTTAAGAGAGTATATTGTGGTGTAGCAGGGCACGGACGTAGCGAGATTCCGTTCATTTCAAATATACCTATAAGCAGTACTCAAGTTGTAAAAAAAGATCAGGGGGGGTGGTGGATTTTATCATATGGGGACAGATAATTTGTACTGATTATAAATAATATAATATATTACAAATAATAGCAGTGACCAAAACACCTTCAGAAATACTGCAGGAATGACATAGCAGCAGTTAAATGCAGCCTTCTGTAAGCTTTAAATATCCACTGGGCTTACATCAAATACATCAAAACACAACAATAAATTAAAGCTGCAAGCAGCGATGAACGGGCCCCCGCACTCACGGCCACGCCCCCCATAAGCATATCAGAAACGACACCACCCACGACTTCCTATGTCAAACCATTCAAAAGTTATAGCAGAAAAAAGGGACAACCAATCAGAAGAAGGGCCGGGGCTAATTCAGGCCAATGAAGGTCAAGGACTCCATACAGAATCTGATGACACCACCCACGACTCTCTATGTCAAACCATTCAAAAGTTACAGCAGACAATCGTGACAACCAATCAGAAGAAGGGGCGGGGCTAATTAAGGCCAAAGAAGCTCAAGGACTCATTACAGAGTCCCATGACTCCACCCACAGCTCTCTATGTCAAAACATTCAAATGTTATAGCAGGAAATAGGGACAACCAATCAGAAGAAGGGGCGGGCCTAATTTTCACCAATTATGGTCAACTGTGACGACGCTATACGCCAAAAAGCGCGCCTTCCCTTCATCTGATTGGTCCATATAGTTCTCCAAAAGTCACCAAATTTTGCATGCAAGCCAGGCCTGGCGAAAAATTTGATATTTCATGGTTTGCATTAATGGGCGTGGCAAAATGGCTCAACAGCGCCCCATAGAATACTTTTCTCTGCCATAACTTTTGAAAGGTTTGACATAAAGAGTCGTGGGTGGTGTCATGGGACTCAGTATTGAGTCCTTGACCATTAATTGGTGAAAATTAGCCCCACCCCTTCTTCTGATTGGTTGTCCCTATTTTCTGCTATAACTTTTGAATGGTTTGACATAGAGAGTTGTGGGTGGTGTCACCTGAATCGGTATTGAGTCCTTGAGCTTCATTGGCCTGAATTAGCCCCGCCCCTTCTTCTGATTGGTTGTCCCTATTTCCTGCTATAACATTTGAATGTTTTGACATAGAGAGTCGTGGGTGGTGTCATGGGACTCTGTAATGAGTCCTTGAGCTTCTTTGGCCTTAATTAGCCCCGCCCCTTCTTCTGATTGGTTGTCCCTATTTTCTGCTATAACTTTTGAATGGTTTGACATAGAGAGTTGTGGGTGGTGTCACCTGAATCGGTATTGAGTCCTTGAGCTTCATTGGCCTGAATTAGCCCCGCCCCTTCTTCTGATTGGTTGTCCCTATTTCCTGCTATAACATTTGAATGTTTTGACATAGAGAGTCGTGGGTGGTGTCATGGGACTCTGTAATGAGTCCTTGAGCTTCTTTGGCCTTAATTAGCCCCGCCCCTTCTTCTGATTGGTTGTCCCAATTTTCTGCTATAACTTTTGAATGGTTTGACAAAGAGAGTCGTGGCTGGCCTCATTTCTAATATGCTTATGGGGGGCGGTGGCCGTGAGTGCGAGGGCCCGTTCATCGCTGCTTGCAGCTTTAATTTCTAGTTAAAATGTCTCATTTTAGTAAAAAAAATCTCATTACACTTAAAACAAGACTCGTCACTGGAAAAAACAACAATTTTCACCTGTTTCAAGTAGATTTTCACTTGAAATAAGTAGAAGAATCTGCCAGTGGAACAAGATTTTTTTGCTTGTAATGAGAAGATAAATCTTGTCCCACTGGCAGATTTTCCTACTTATTTCGAGTGAAAATTTACTTGAAACAGGTGAAAATTGTCAAAGTTATTTTTCTGGTGATGACTCTAAATGTTGAAATAGCAGTAAAACCACATTCATTGATGAAATGACATAAGGGATGGAAAGGCAGGATGGCAGTTTTACAGGGGGGATGATTTGGACCGTTTTTCTTTCAGGGGGGGATGCCGCCCCCCCCAATCCCCCCTCATCCCCCCTCAACTCCAGTACTGGTTATAAGTTACAAGGAGAGAGGAGATGTAAAGATAAATCACCTCACTTGAGATGACTCAAGTGAGCATTATCATATCAAGACACTTGTAACCGTCCCGTGGCCACATGCTCTACTGTACATTTTTATTTGTGTGTTTGTATTACAAAGTATTTACAAAAATAAAGAACTAAGAATTCTTTGTCTTTGGACAAATGTTGAACTTTCACCATGACAGTGCTGCATTTTGTGCATGGGGCTGCTTCTGCAGCGTGCAGACCGAAAGTGCCCCAAACAGAAACTGTACATTGTATATTGGCTTTGTTGAAGGCTTTGTAGCAAATGCTGACAACATCATTATGAGCCATTTCTACACAAAGAATCAGTGGTATTCGTGAGGTGAGGTCTTGGCATGGAAAGTAAAAGATGGCAAGAGACACCACCCACCCAGTCAGTGGCTGTTGGCACTGATACCGTCTGGTGCGTAATGAGACCTGCTTACATCCATACCAGCTGCAACGCTGCCTTTAATCCGGCAGTGATATGACCATATGACTATTTTATGTGAAAACCATAAGGGACTACCTTTTAAATTTCATTATTCACCTTCTGCTTGAATAATGGTAATTAAATTTATCTTGAGTTGGGTTCCAGGGTGGAGAGGAGGGGTGGAAAAAGCGATTCCTCTTGATTACAGGCGGCATGGTTTTGGCTCGTAATGTTGGGTATTGTCATCAATCACGAGTAACTCTTTCAAGCTGCCGGCTGCAGCACTAATCAGCATGTTTTACGTGCACATAATAATATAGGAGCATATTCTCATACGTGTTCATCTCAGATATTCATGACAAAAATTGTGGAAAGATGAAAACATCAACACTTTCATTTATTTCTTTATGGTTGTTGTCACAGAAAGAAATGAAGAAAGACAGGAAAAATAACGTTGGGTTGGGTTAAGTCAATGGAAGTGGAATTTTACAACAAAGAGGTGGTGGGAAATTACGGGTTTAGTTACCCCAAAGAAATCTCCAAACAAAATCATCCATAATTTACTTCTGCTTGAAACAACCTGTAAAACACAGCCCCTGTTGTTCTCCATGACGATCAGAGATTTCAAAATGTCTTACATTTGGCTAAACCTCAACCCCGTTTCTCCTGCAGGCAACCATCAAACTCCATCTGCAGCCAGGCTGGGAAGAATTACTGAGGAATCAATATGCAGTGTTTGATCTGTACTGCCAGAGGTGCATGTCAGTCATTTACCTTTACATTTACCTCTGTTGTCTTTAACATTTGAATACATTTAACACATTTTAACCTTTTTTGGTCCAATTTTCGCTCCATCTTAAATACTATACCGTAAAATAATAGTGTTGAACTGTCTTATTTGTACGTACTTATGCACAATACAACCCCAGACACCATGCATGGCATGAAAAACTGTTCAGCTGCTGATCGGATGAAGCCTCGCTCAAGTTTTCTGTCCTTTATTAGCCTTAGTAAGTGAAATGCAGCAGTTGTTTCACTGCAAAGGCTTTCTGGCAACTTGATTAATCTTGAATAAATACAAGAAGTATACATAAAAAAACATATTGGTAAATATATTGTGACGGCCCCTCCATGCCACTAGGTGTCCCTATGCCTCTTGCTGATTCCTGTTTTGTCCTGCAGGATCTAGGTCACAGTGCAGGCTCCTCATCAGGCTGATCACACACCTGGGCCCCCAGTGGTTTGAGAGAAAGGCCCAATCCCAAACTCCACCCTAAACCCTCAAGCCCTGAGCCCTCACAGACTTTCAGTGACGTCAGCGTCACGTGATCAAGTGTACGAGGGTGTGAGGGCTCCAAATGGTATAAATAGGAATGGGACACACTTAGCAGAAACCGGAAACAAGTCAGATAAAACCGTCTGTTTTTTTTCAATAAACTTTATTTAAAATTTCAATTTACAAAATTCTTAGTCAGATCAAAATGTTACGTACCGGTATTATAAGTTTGGGAATGATCATCCAAATGTTTGAAAACAAAGTGGTAGCCTATATAAAGGAGCATAAAATTCAACAAAGAACACAACATTAACATTGTCTTTCTTTCAATCTACCCATACCAGCACATCCAGTATTCCAGGCTCAATCGCCCAGTAATTTCATTTTTGTAAGAGCGTGTAAACTGAGTTAAATATTCCAGCTGTGTTATGACCATCTAATATTACTTTCCATTTTTCAGCATGATGTCATTTCATTTTTGTAAGAGAGCGTATAAATTGATGGTAACCTGAGCTAAATATTACAGTTATATTATTACTATTTACTGCAACGTTTTTGTTCAACTTGCTGAAATTGTTTAAATTTTGTGGTCATAAATAAATGAATAACCAAATAACTGCCTGACTTGTTTGTGTTGGATCTAAAACTATCTTGCTAGTATTTACATGTATGCATTTCTGTTAACAAAGGAAATCTTCATTCAAACACTGTACTCAGATTAAAGAAAAGCAAGTCTTGTTTATTCAACACCAGCAGGTCAATTGAGGATTTGTCTAATACAGTGCTTCTCAATCCTGGTCCTCGTGGACCCCTGTCCTGCATGTTTTAGATGTTTCCCTGCACCAACACACCTGATTCTAATTAAAGGTCCTCATTAGCTTGTCACCAAGGTCTGCACGGCTCTGTTGATGACACAGGTACTTTTATCACGGTGTGCTGAAGCAGGGTAGCATCTAAAACATGCAGGACAGGGGCCCACGAGGAACAGGATTGAAAAACACTGGTCTAATATAAAATGAAAACAAATGAAATTGAACCTCAAATTATGAATGAAAAAATTATGAATAAAACTACATTTTGTCCTCCATCTTCCCACAAATGTCAATTAACTTAGATAACTGGTCATCCCTCTTCCTTTCCCTCTCCTCCTCCTTTTCATCCAGCTCCCTCAGCCTCTCTTTTTGTCTTTAGTGTTGAAGATATATATATATATATATATATATATATATATATATATATATATATATATATATATATATATATATATATATATTTAAACCAAAGAACAATAGTTAAATAATATGTTTGTTGGTCGCTCCTTGTTTGTAAAGGAAATAATAGGGCCGTTGAAAAATCATCACGGGATAACAGTTTCTGAATTTAAATCACCAGTGGGATATGTATTTATATTTACAGGTGAACTTTCTTCTTGCAGTCGCACATGGTTCCTTTTCCTCCGCCCCCTGTTTTGTTTACATTCTCCCTGGTAACCTCCTTTCATGTCACAATGCAATGAACTGTGGGTAATTCCCTTTCCCAAAGTGTGCTGGGATGCTGACTTGCGGGAAGGGGGCAGTAAGGGCTCAAAATGGCTGCCGGGAGCCCTCGCGCACTTAACCACTTGAGGAATGGGACAGCCTTAAGCCCTTACACAAGGTGCGGGAGCGCGCACGTAAGTCTACGAGTCTGCGAGGGTGGAGATTGGGATTGGGCCAAAGCCAACGTGTTCCCCCGGTTTGGGTCTCTCTCTTCCCTCACGGACGCAGCAGCTGTTTTGTTGTCATCCATACACACTCACATGCATACACATGCTTACACAACTGATACTGACTTCCAAGTTTCCTTGCGTTAGATTTTCTTACTTTTTGAAAAAATAAATTGCTTGTTATACTTGCACCTCTGTCTGGTCTCCCATTTTTGTCGTAGCCCAAGAGCCGGGCTGTGACAATATATATGAGTAAAACTTAATAAAAAAAAAAAAAAAAAAAACTGGCTGATCACATTAATTTGATTGATTGATCGATCTTGAGTGAGTATTGGCAATTTGTTGGTCATTGTGTTGCACTACAGTGCCAAGAGGGAGCGACATGATAGTCCCACCGCCACCTGGCTGACAAGCTTAACTGTTTCTTCAGGGACAACAGGGACACCCCCTGCACCGGCACCAACCACCAAGGACCAGCCACTCATTCTGCAACTGCACTATGCTATTTCTCATTGAGTTATGACACACTTTGAGTCACATAAATACACAGAAAGCAGCTGTTCCAGATGGTGTTCCAGGATGAGTCCTTCAAGACTGTGTCAGTAAACTGCCTGAAGTTTCGACAGACATCTTCAATATATCTCTATCACAACGCCAATTTCACCTGTCTTAAAGGGACCTATTATGAAAAACACGTTTTTTCTTGCTTTAACATATATAAAGTGGTCTCCCCTCACCCTGCCAACACAGGGAAGGAGGAAAGCAACCAAATTCTGCAGTGTCTGTTCACCCCGCCCGGATGATCCTTCCAGTGTCATGTGACTTTTACGAGCCGTTCAGATTCTGCTCAGCGATTTCCATAGATCGGCCTCCGCTGCCGAAACCACACCCACAACTAACTCTGCCGGCCGGAGCTTCCATCATTGTTTGGAAGCAGTGTATCGTGTGGCTGTTTCAACAATGAGGGACAGTAAAAATGAGGTTTTGCATCGACACTTATCCTCATAAAAGGATCAGTACCAACAGTACGGACCCGGCAACTGCACACGAGTCAGCGGTAGGTGACGTTCATTTTTTATGTTATTTATATTTGTTTACAAGTATGATTTTTGCATGGGCTAAGTATTTAGCTTAGCTCCAGTGTTCCGGTGTTCCAGTGTTCCCTAACGGAGCCACTCACCCGTTAGGGAACACCGGAGCTCTATTAGTAATACATTTTTTCTGTCTTGTTCCAGATCTTCCAAGCACCTGAAGCTGTTCAACGAAACCTTCAGAAGATGCACGGTCCTTCCTTGAGCCAGCAATAGTGCATACATGTTATTTATATAAACCTTGGTGTATATAAACAGTGTATGGTGTATATAAGTGGTGTATATAATGTGTACAAATTTTATTTTATTTTTTTTAACAATAAAGTTGCCATTTGTGAACATTCAGTGTTGTGATTTCTTTACAGTTAACATGATTCATTTGTCTTGTGACATAAAAAAATGAAATGATGAGGAATCAGAGTAAATAACTGTGGTGTAACTGTTTAGAATTCAATTAAATCTTCCTGTGTGAGTTAGTGTGAAGACGAGGTGACCCGTTCCCTCTTCAGGGAACTAAAGGCTGATTTATGGTTCCGAGCCAATCAGCACAGAGCCTCATTATCATAGCCCCGCCCCCTCAGAATCCCTCATAGAGAAGGAAGTTAGAAACAGTAAAAATGAAGACATGGCCCAGAGGCTGAATTTTTGATTTATGTAGAAAAAACAAGCTTTTGATTGTTTTTAAGACATTCAAGGTCTGTTTAAAATATACATTAAATGCCATAATAGGTCCCCTTTAAAACATCCGTAACTTTGCTACTATCCAAACAACTATCATAACAGGTCCAAATGACTACTATGCAGTGGCATTTAGAGCTAGAGTTATGAAGTGCCAAGAGAGACTGCTGCCAAAACATATCAAGGTCCCACTCTGGACCCCACCAATATGCATGCCTGATCAGCGAAGTGGATGAACGCTCGTACAGGGAGGACATTCAGTCTGACGGGCCGATGTGCAGCACACATCTTGGCCTTGACAGAGAAAATCCAAGAAATTCTCATAACCTTCAGCAGGAAAAAGAATGAGCTTTGGAAAGCCTTTTGAAATACATGGGTAGTGTGTGGAGCGTGTCAAACTTCAAACGCATCTCAGACGATCTTACACGAACACACAAAACTGCCTGCTCACAGCACAGCAGTGACTATACTTCCTGAGAAGGAGCCAAAAGATACATTTGTTCCAATGCTTGCTGTCCTTCTGCCACTTCTCTTTTGGAAGTTTTCTCAGATTTAGCATTGCTGTGTGGAACAACAGCAGCTCTGTAGCAGATGACCCTGCAAAGGCTGAGTAAAGCTGCACGGAAACTCTTCAAGATACATCTACCCATCATGGAAGATATTTTCACCTCCCACTGCCAGAAGGTTTAAAAAACAAAAAATCCTGC
Source organism: Cololabis saira (assembly GCF_033807715.1). Classification (NCBI taxonomy): domain Eukaryota; kingdom Metazoa; phylum Chordata; class Actinopteri; order Beloniformes; family Belonidae; genus Cololabis; species Cololabis saira. Next base: position 731,262 of record NC_084599.1, on the reverse strand, counting down.
AGGACTTATCCCATCCAGCCCACCATCTGTTTGAACCTTTGCCATCAGGCAGGCATTACTGGATGATGAAAGCAAGAACAGTTTTTACTCTAAAGCCATCACAACACTGGAAACTGATCAAAGAGCTCTTCACGTGTTGATGTGCAAAAGTTTGAAAGACAAACAATTGTGTCTTATTACAGGCCCTATTTTCTGTTAAAGCCTCTGTTGACGTGTGTGTATGTGTTCATTAACAGTGATAATAAGGTTAATTTAATCGGTTTCTACACATCGGTCCGGTCCGGGTATAAAGTCATTTACACATTGTTTGGAATTCATCATTTGATGAAAATGATTATTCACAAGGGAAAAAAAATCAGGATAGTTGGTAACATTCCCAGAAGTATACCACCCCACTAACATCACACTAAATTCAATCATACAGTATGTACAAAGATTAGTGCAATAACATTGTTGCTGTGAAAAATAGAAGCATTTGCAACTTAATACTTGAGTAGGGATAAAACTCCCCATCTCATGGCTCCTGTATGTGTACAACTCCTGCTTTCATCAGACACACACATCGACACTTTGTTAATTCATTTTCACTTTTCTTGTAAAAAACCTCAACACCTCGGATCCCTCCATGCACCTTTGAGTCAGAGTCGGATGAAAAAGCACAGTAAAAGATTACAGCTGAACAACTCTGTTTGCTAAATACTCTGCTCATTTCCTGCTGTTGTGTAATATCACATATGATGTTGGCTGTTAGGAGGCGAAGATGTGGAAAGAGAAGTAAAATGCCATCTGACCGAGTTAGAAAACATCTGTAAACAACAACAGAAGAGCTTAAACTTCGGTCACGAGACACGTGACTCCATCGGTCTGATTAGCAGTGGAATTGATTGCTTTGGTGATGCACTGAACTGTTGGGCCACAGTTCTGTGTTGAATATGGAAATACTTGATTTCAATTCTAAAGCCTTGTTCTGAAGCCTAACTCTGAGGCCAACCTTGATTTCTTATCCGAAAGCATGGTTCGAAACTAAAGAACCTCCATAATGACTCAAAGCCCCGGCAGGCTTTGCATTTACGGCCCTTCGGTGATAAGGAATAGCACCCTCATTGGGAATAGACCCCAAAACGCAGTCGATTTATGGCAGCTCAGGCTCAGCTATAAAGAACCCCCTCCCCTCGTTTTCGCTTCTTCTTCTCCCTCTGACCTGTCCACGGTCCCATGGAGTTCTCTGTGAGCTATGAAGAAGGCCACAGCACCTATTTTAGCATGAAGAGCTACTAGCTATGGGCCGGCCTTCTCCATTATCGTGCTTGAAGAAGTGTCTGGTTGCCTTGAAATGGCAACCACAGTCTGCAGTACTGCAACGAGTGACCCCGCAAACGTTCCGAGCCCCAGATTAGCCGAACTAGGGACCCTTGCATGCCTCAATGTGAACGCCTTTGGACCGACCTGGAGCTGAAGGAGGCCCAGCTGCAGTTCCCATGCATTCCCCTCATCCACACTGAGATGAGGAGAGCAGGAGAGAGAGAGCCGCTCTTTATCAGGATCACCTGCGGAGCGTTACCATCCAGCTGTTCACCAAGGGATGCTGACCGGCCAGACCGAACCACCTTTTTCTTCAACTACAAAGATCCACGTAAGAGGCTGTTTTGTGTCTGGACAGAGAAACATAGTTAGCTCAGTTTTACGTTGTGAGCCGGATCGCTGATCCGTCACAACTGTGTTTATTAGTTTAAGCGTGTTTGTTTATTTTATCATTTGTCTACTGTTGCATCCGGGTTGTTGGGTCTTGATGACATGTTCTTCCACAACAGAAAACAAAGCCTTTCCTCATTTCCCAGTTGAGTGACCAGAGTGCACACGTGAAGTTAGTTTAACTGTGTGGGAAACATCAGAAGAACTTGGTTTTCCCGTAGTGAGAAGTTATTCTAGAGTCTTGGGTTTTACTTTTCTCCTCTCATCCTCTCCTATTAACCGCCCCCCCCCCCCCCCCCCCCCCCCCCCCCACACACACACACACACACACACTCTTATCTTGGTCATAAAGCCTCCAAGTTTGTTTTTCACTGGATGAGACGAAATCTCGTCCGCCATTTTGAATCACACGAGACTCAGTCACCACGTTACTTTGTCAGCTATCCATCTTTCTTTTCACGTGTATGAACAACCATCCTGACACACACACACTGACTCAACACGCACACACACAGTCACACACATACTGACACACACGCACACACCCATATGCGTTGACACCCAGACACACACGTAGATGGTCTGAAGTTTGTGTTTAAAGTTAGTTGTTGTTCATGTGTAGTTTAGCCATCAGAATTTATCCCAAGTGTTGTTTGACTATCTTTTGACACTTGTCGTTTATACATATTTGTCACAGATGCTGGATGCAAAGGTCTGTGCTCGGACTCCTTCCTCCACTGTTATTCTGTAACGCCACCCCTGGCAACAAGCTGGCATATATGGAATAACAGCTACATTAAGACTGATTTTGCTGTTCAATTATTATTTTCCTGATAAGTTAGGTTCTTAAGGTCCCGTTTTGATTGATTCATTTTGATAATTCATTTTGATAAGTTATCTTCTTCAATTATTAATAAGTATCGTAAGACAATTATTAATGACTCTTTAATAACTACACCAGCACCCCCTTTGTGGCACAACACTAGGGTGCAATGTAAAAAAATCCTCCATATCCTTTCCATTATAAACTGTTTCAGTTTTAGTGATCAAATATGATATTTATGATATCTGTTTTTTTATCCCTCATCAGTGCTCTGAGAGGAATGTGTGGTATAGGAGTGCTCCAATATGATATTTGAATACCGTTCAGCCTCTACGAACCACTGCTCTGCGTCGATCAGGCCAAGCAGGGACCCATTCTTAGAGTTTGAGAATATTACTCCAATCTCTACCCTCAGACATGAACTTGCACGTGCGCTCATCACAAGAAAAAGATGACAATAGCAGCAATACGTGAACACATCAATAAAGCCAAAAAAGGTCCTAGCTTTTGGATTGTCTCATGAAACTTAAACAATGGGTCTTGGGTTTCAGGTGCATCTGCAGAAAACTCAGCTTCTGACAAAATACTGGTTGTTTGAAAGAGAGGTTAGAAAAATGCACAAAAAGCTTTTCTTAGAGATGAGACAAATTATTTAAATTATGCCATATCTTATGAAGTTTAGCCCTTATCTCATTTGGAAAACAGAACAACAATAATTGCCAAACAAGACCAGATGATCTTAAATAGATAATTATTAGGGTTGTCCCGATCAGGATGGCTCCCGATACATTTCCGATACTTTTTCCCGATCAGATACATTTTGGCAATTAATAAAAAAAAAGAAAAGAGGACTAAAACTAAATTAAAGCGATGAACGGGCCCTTGCACTCATGTATACCTCAGTATGTTGTAGTCCACAGAAAACCGAGTCTTTTAACGTTGGACCAAGTCTCTAAGATATCGCGTTGCCGCGCAACAAGCGTCCAAAGTTCCGTTATCTCGATATATCTCAAAAACCGTAATAGCTAGCATGATGAGACTAAAGTATGTTGTAGTACAACGTGTCCCGGGTTTTTCAATGTTGTAATAATGTCTGTAGGCTACGATAAACCGTTGCCTAGCAACAAACGTCGAATTTTTTTTAATTGAAAGTTAAATATCGCAAAAACCGTAATAAGTAGCATGATGAGGTTGAACAATCCTTTAGTGCCAATCGGGTCGAGTGTTTGTAAATTTGAACAATGTCTCTCCCTTTTTTTTTGCTTTTTGGCATCTAGCGTTGCCACGGTAACGCTTTTGACTGAGAAAAGTAATGCCCGTCGTCGCAATATTGAGACGCACATTTTGATGTATAACACACCTGGGTGCACGTTACAGTTCGGGCCGCATTAACGGCTGAAGAAATGGCATAAATTGGGCCAAAATTACAAATAACATGATTAAGTCAAAATGGCCGACTTCCTGTTGGGTTTCGGCCATGGCACCAGGAGACTTTTCTTTAAAGGAGCATTAGGCAGGATTGAGGCAGGATTTATGAAAAAAATTTGTATACGTTTTTAATTTTTATAGTAATAATGTCAGATGAAGCGTTCCAAACCAAAAAGAATGAGCCCTCTAGAGCAGGGGTTCTTAACCTTTCTGACCTTGGGGCCCAATTTTTTCAGTACAGAGTGGCCCGGGGCACGTTAAATATTAACACTGTATAGCAGGGGTATTCAACTTTAAGAGGTCCATTTAGAGAAAATTTACTCAAGCGAAGGTCCAGAACATCATAATAAATATATATATATATATATATATATATATATATATATATATATATATATATATATATATACTCAAGTAGCCTCATAGTTGTATCAACATCTGCATCTGACTGTTATATTAAAAAGTACATATTTGCCCATAACATGTGTAACTTCAATTACACATATTTTTTTCTTTTAAAAATAAAATAGATTTTATTTTATTTTTCAAATGCTATCTTATTTTATTTCTTTACCAGCAGTTTGCATTTCCCCTTTTCTTTGTTAATTGTCTCAACACATTTTTATAATAAATGAATATAAACACAACAATTGAACAGTTTTGCAGTTTTTCTTTCTTCCCCTTAATCTTAGGCCCCCACTTTCTGTCGTTCAGTGAGAGAACTGAGCTCTAATTTCTACTGCCAGGACTTTAAATCTGGGCTGGATGGTGTCAGGTTCTCATACACATGTGAAGGTGCTCATTGGTGAGCCCGAGCGGCACCGACCTCCCCGGCCGCGGGGACCCGTCGGGATAAATGATCACGCCGCGCTCGCTCGCTCTGGGCGCAGACCCAAGTAATCGATCCCTGATCCTGGCGGATCTAAACATACTCTATGCAAAATGAAGGATTTTCTCTATAAATACACACCATTTCTCTTACTATTACACGTACAGCTAGCTGAGGGTCTTCTTCTCCTCATTTGGTTGGGAGTTGCTATGCAGTCCCGCGGCCCGCGCGGCCCACACGTACAAAACTGATTTTCTTTCACGGCCCACTAGATGGCGCTCGCGGCCCAAGTGTGGGCCGCGGCCCTATGGTTAAGAATCACTGCTCTAGCGTATCTGTTCGTTGCCTTGAACAGGCTGTGTGCTGCAAAATGTGCTGCAATTGTGACCGGAATTTCCCGCGCTGTCCTGCGGATGTGACGTCACATGACGCTGCATGCGCGTTCTCCCGTGCCGGCTTCGCTGTTGGCTGCAGTACCCCCGACGACCGTCGTGGCGAGGGGTGGTGCTAATGAGTCTCATTTCTTAAAAGGAGCCTCATGCTCCTTTAAGTTGCGACATGATACAGGTGTGTACCGATATTCGTGCATGTACGTCAAACCGTATTTGGTGCTTGAGGCACAAAGTTTTTTCTGTTTGAACCAATCAGATGAAGGGTGGGCTTGAGGCACAAAGTTTTTTTAGGGGGCGCTGTTGAGCCATTTTGCCACGCCCATTAATGCAAACCATTAAATATCAAATTTTTCGCCAGGCCTGGCTTGCATGAAAAATCTGGTGACTTTTGGGGCACGTTTAGGGGGGAAAAATGGCCCTCATTTCGTCGGAAAAATAAAAAATAAAAATTCCTACAGATACAATAATAGGGCCTTCGCACTCTCAGTGCTCGGGCCCTAATAAATTTAACTTCAAAAGAGGTAGTTGAATGACATCCAGTCAAACTCACAAACACAAGAAAATGTAAATACTTTTTGGCTTAACCTTAGTGCAACATTCTGAATGGCCTGAAATGAATAGCAGCAGCTTAATGAACATGAACAGATAGAACATTTCATAATTCAAACATGTAAACCATGTTAGTTTCGCTTACTTCATCACTTCCGGCCGCGGACCGGAAGTGACGCCGGCCACCGGCCGCAAGTGACGTTAAATGCAACGGTATATAAAACAATTTAATATACATTAAAAACATTAATAACTAGGTATGTCCCGATACTTGTCCTGATATGTTTTGAAAATGACGTGATCGGGCCCGATCGTTCGGCCGCGCAGATAGATCGGGACAACACTAATAATTATTCATTAATGACATATTACTTAAATAGCAGACAGTTTATCATAAGAAGACGTCAGAATGCAGCATGATAGTCTCAGAACAGATCGCTGTTTGTCTGAACATCCAATATAATGTGGATAGAAAGATGTTTCTTGCATGTTTGTGTGCTTTTTGAATATAAATGACGGTGGTAACCACCTCTCTGGACTTCTACATTGGGATAACATTGGAACTGACTCACTGGTCCATCTAGCATACCTGCCAACATTGGGCTGTGAAAAAGAGGGAGATTTTCTGGGGTAGCGGTTGGAATGCTCCACTCACAACATCCCCACCCTGATATAAACAAGGCGACTTTTAATGAGCTTTAAATCCATAGCTACAATGAAATGTGCTAAAATGTACCTCCCAAAATGATTCTACAGCCTTCTTGGAGCCAAATAAGTTTAGTATTAATGACAATAAAATACAATATTTGTAGAATTTTCCAGGTTCCCTTTGTCACACAAGGACCTGTTGTAATTGTAGGTGTCAGACTTTGCAGCTTCAATCACTTTCTTTGAGGGTACATACTTGTGGCCAGGGCTGGTATGGTTCATCTTGCAAGAAAGGAGTGCGCAAAGAGTAGAATTATCCATACTCAATGTGTTTTCTGTGAGGATCTTTGTCACCATGCTGAATGAGCTCTCTGAGCTTCATTGCTGTGAGGGATGCAGACCATTGCCTTCATCAGTGATGCCAGATTTGTAAAGCTCTCCTCTTTCCCTAGAAGAACCCAGAACCTTCAACTCTCTCTTCCTGTGGGAGATTCTTGCTTGCTATGACTTGATTCTCCACCAATTCTTCCCTCAGCTTTTTTTCAAAGCATTTTCTCAAACAAAACAAATTTTCAAATAACAAAATAACATATTTTAACAATTTCCCAAACAATAAAATAACTGAAAAAATCTGAAAAATGGTTCAAATATGTTATTTTGTAACTTGAAAATTTTAAAATATGTTTATGTAATGCTTTGCTGATAAGAGAATATGTTTCTCTATTTTTCTTATTTTTGTGAGGGGGGATATATTGTTTTTCGGCACAACCTTGTTCTCTATAGCTGATATAACATGAATTACTGTGGGATCAATAAAGTTCTTATTTTTGCCATCTGAGAAAATTAAACATATTATATTTGGTACCTAACTGTTTCCCAAGTATATTAGTGCGTATGTGAATGAATAAATGAGATGTAAAACGTACATTTCTTTGTAGAAAGGCGCTTTATGAAAATAAGTCCATTTACTTGTATTAGTTTACAGCGCAGTCTTGCCACATCCAATATGGCGGCGACGTTGACGTACGGCTCAGCGCTCGATGGGGCGGAGCTTGGACGTAGGCAGTGCTTATGGGTTGGGTTGCCAGGTTTGTCAGGAACCCGTTAATATAATACATCCATGCAGGAACCCCGACACGTGAAACACCATTGACTCATTTCACTTCAAAATCGGGAGATAAGCGGGAGAAATTACAAATCGGGAGCAGGGCGGGAGAAATGGTTGAAAATCGGGAGACTCCCGCTTAAATCGGGAGTGTTGGCAGGTTTGCCATCTAGTCTGATTTGTTTTGTAACCTCCATCTTCATCATATGTATAGTTGCTAAATGTTTCTGGTCCAAATGGTTCTGTTCATGAGATTTCTGTTCACATGAGTGCTGAACTAATTTAAAATAACCAATCAGCAGAGAACCCCCACCAGGCAGTTCCTGTTAGCCAAACTCTACAAGAACACTTTTTGCGGGGCTGTGCGGGTAACGGAGAAACCCATCAAATGTTTGAAAAACTACCTGGAACCTGCACCTATTGCAGCTTAACAGTTAGCACTGTTTCACAGCAAGAAGGTTTCTGGTTCAACTCCCAAGTCAGGTCTTTCTCCTGTGTTCTCCCTGTGCTTGAGTACGCATTCTCTTGGTACTCTGACTTTCACCCCCAGTCCAAAAAATGTCTGTGTGTTTGTGTGTGTATGTGTGTGAGGTCAATTCATCCATCTACTTTCCATGTCCGTTTATTCCTGTACCGGGTCACGGGGGTCTGCCGGAGCCCAGCCCAGCTATGTCAGATTAATCAATAATTTTTGATTTCCCATGTGAGTGTGTGTGGCTGTGTATATGTGGCCCTGTCCAGGGTGTAGGACTGAAGAAAGTCCTGCCTGCACCCCCCCCCCCCTCTGGTCATCCCGATACTCCTTCCACATGACTGTTGTGTGCTGCTGACGCCCCCCCCCCCCCCCCCGCCCCCCTCTGGTCATCCCGCTGCTGCTTCCACATGACTGTTGTGTGCTGCTGACGCCCCCCCCCCCCTCTGGTCATCCCGCTGCTGCTTCCACATGACTGTTGTGTGCTGCTGACGCCCCCCCCCCCCCACCTCTGGTCATCCCGCTGCTGCTTCCACCTGCCTGCTGTGTGCTGTCGACGTCCCTGACTCCCCCAGTCTGGCCTTCGGCAGGAGGGTCCCCCCTTATGAGCCTGGTCCTGCTCAAGGTTTCTTCCCTCCTAAAGGGGAGTTTTTCCTTGCCACTGTTTGGCTTAAGACTTTTCTCCCACTAAGGGAGTTTTTACCTGCCATTGTTCATATAATAATTGCTTGGGGGTTTATGTTTATGTTTATGTTTATGTTTATGTTTATGTTTATGTTCATGTTCTGGATCTCTGGAAAGCGTCTAGAGACAACATCTGTTGTATTAGACGCTATATAAATAAAATTGAATTGAATTGAATTGAAGAAAGGTGGGATAGGCTCCAGCAGAGCCCCATGACCTTGACCAAACAGCGAGGGAGCGATGTGTGGATTTCAGAAAGCTACGATACAGTAAAGTGTTTAGTGACGCACCATTCCTACGATTTTGATTCCATTTTCCAATAACAACACCTAGGCTTTGCATGACAACCAAAATCCAACATCGATGTGAAACCACTGATGTGTGGAACAGACTGAAGATATGTGGTATGACTGAAAAAAAATTACCTTTCTGACACAAAACAACACATTCATAGGAATTTACGATTAACAAAACTAATTAACCAATCTTCATGACTACATTCACATGACACTTTTCAAGTCTTGACCCCTCACACAGCCATCACTACGTGGTTGACAGTCTGCTGCAGCACTTAGAGAATATGCCTTACAGGAATATTATAATCACTTCACTCAGTGGAGAACAGTCCCTGTGATTCCCTTGGCCTGTTTGTTGTTTTTATTATTACATTTTATCACACTTAACAAGCTAACTTCAGTATTGTGGTATAAATGTGGCCATTTCCAAGTCATTCTGACATAATGGTTACGCTACAGTGAGAGGGACCAGCTATCTGCAGATAGTTGGTCACATATCTGAACAAGACAGGGCATAAACTGTCTGTGTCACAACCATGGGAGCCTTTTTGGCTATCATATGCTGCATCCCAGTGTCATTAAATATAATGGAAAAAATCCCCCATGTGGATTTAATGGAGTAAGTAATAATAATATAGCCACCTTCTTGTGGTGGTTTGCCTGCTCGGATGATCCCAGGAGCTATGATGTTGGGGTTAAATGCCCTTTGTGAGGTCTCCCACAAACTGGGAAGTCACACCTAGAGAAATTCAATTAGACTTGTATGAGGAAAGTGAAACAAGGAACACAGTGCCCTATCCTTAAAGCCATCCTGGAAAACATTATATCTGGAAATTCCCAATTCTGTTTTCAAATAGAAAATACCTTTTTAGAACAGGAAATATAAACATAAATCGTAAAAAAAAAAAAGAAAATGGGTAAAAGGTAAGCGGTAGCTGTTTTTACAGCAATTCAAACTTCCTTTTGGTTCCTTTGGTGCAGAAAGATGCCACATTTGACATACTGTATGTCAGAGGAGAACACAGAGCTCTAAACCAAGTTTTTGTATTTGTTTTTTTAATCTTAAGACTGAGAATAGAAAAGAGCTAAATTAAATGAATATAAGTAGCTTATATAGCATATATATTATATTGTTATTGTTGTGCAACTCGGGTAGCTAAGCTGATCAGTTATCGAAGGCTTATTAATAATTTTATTAAAGAATTATTAATAATTAATAAAGTCGACTATTTATCAAATTGAATGACCAATATGATAAATAAAATCCTCGGGGCACCACTCCGGGCCTTAATCCTTAACCTTTGTGATCAGAAATGTATTCACATTAGTGTCAAACAGTTGGTAAGCAACACTCATAAATTCTGATCGTTTAATCCCACAAAAGAAACACAAAATCATAAGATAAAAAGGAGGGGTTCTTGGGATCCTCCATAACTATGGAAGTTATTCGCCTCCTCTGAGGCGCTTCGACCAGCTTCTTGGATTCGTGCTTGGGCCTCTCTTAGCAGGCCGTTCAAGCGCTCAATCTCTTCCTGCGACTCGCAGTGTGCCAACACTTCCCACTCGTATTTTTGTCGCCACTTGTGTTTGTTTTCCCCGTGCTCCACAGCCTGTAGTTCTGCCTTACGTTGCCCTAGCAACGCCAAGTTACCCAAAACGTCGGCTACACGGGTTTTTTTACACGGTTTCTTGGCAAGGCTAATGAGCTCCGTGATCCTCTCTTCGCAGGTCGGGAGGTCATGGTTATTTATAACCCTCAGTTCTTCCCTGGATGCCTCGATCAGGCCTGCTACTACCATTTGCGCCTCTGGGTGCATGCAACCGGAAGTAGTGTGGGTAACCGGGCTGCTCATCGTGGCGTCTAAAGCCGGGGGTTCTCGGGGACGGAAGGGAACCGGGCGAGTACTTCTTATTCAACCGAACATAGAATTGCCTAATGTTCCTTCTCGTCAACCGTCTATTACCTCAACCGGCTATTGCGTCCAATACGATGAGTCTTTTGATCTTTACACCACACGGCAGTTCATAGTCCAGATTAACGCTCAGTAACGAAGCAAGCTCACGTTCTCACCCAGCTGAGAATAACTAAGCCAACAACAGACCATGAGAGACCGGATAACGCTCAAAAGTTTGCCAGGAGATTACCGTTCAGTAACAAAGTCAGCTTACGTTATCATCCAGCTTAGACAAGACTAGACTGACAACAGACCATGGGAAGTCGGACACACTCGGATTTATGCCTGAGAGGAGCTGCGATCCTGGTTATCATCAAAGAGCTTTAGATAACCTATGTGGAAGCAGCAACGCTGACAGTAGAGCAGGGAAGGGGGAATGAAGAGAACCCGAACCAAAAAAATTTAAAGAATTAAAAAAAAAAAAAAAAAAAAAATCAAAGAATAAAAAATTATTTAAAAAAAATTAATTGACAAAAAAAAATAATAATAAAAAAAAAATTATTAATAAAAAAAAAATTTAATAATAAAAAAACAATTGATAATAATAATAGGAGTGATTAAAACTGATCGAATTAAATTGAACGGGAGGTATTTAACCGAGACAAATCAAATTCAGATTAGACCCAATCGAAGTTGATTAATCCGATGGATTAGTGAATAGTACAGTGATAAAACCAACATGTCCGTCTAATACATTCACAGAGCTTAAATAACACCACCCAAGCATCACCTCTAGCGGAGCGAGGTTGCTGCTGGACAGAACTTAAACCAACAATAGAGAAACACAGATATTGCTTGGAGGAGAAGCAAAGTTATTTCCTGTTCAAACAAAAATCAATCTTTGGTTATTCTACACAAATCTGACACCAGCTGGTAATATTGAAGCGTCACACGGGCGAACCAATTATGTTGTGCAACTCGGGTAGCTAAGCTGATCAGTTATCGAAGGCTTATTAATAATTTTATTAAAGAATTATTAATAATTAATAAAGTCGACTATTTATCAAATTGAATGACCAATATGATAAATAAAATCCTCGGGGCACCACTCCGGGCCTTAATCCGGAGAAATGATAACTTAACAGCAGAATATCAGTCTCAAAGTAATTACTATACCCAGTTATTAGTTGAAGGGGGTGAGATCCGAACACACACTTCGTCACCCAGCCTTGGCGGCAGATATGCACAGAATAAACAGAGACAGCCTTTGTGATCAGAAATTTATTCACATTAGTGTCAAACAGTTGGTAAGCAACACTCTGATCGTTTAATCACACAAAAGAAACACAAAATCATAAGATAAAAAGGAGGGGTTCTTGGGATCCTCCGGGCTGAGACTGGTGTGTGTGTGTGTGTGTGTGTGGGTGTGTGCGTGTATGCGTCAGAGCAGCTTACGCTGCGCGTCACGCGGTCTGGGGGGCGGGTCACGCTGCGGTACGTGAGCACGTTGCCAGAAGGGGCGTGCTACGTCGCGCTACGTGAACACGCCTCCCGGAAGGCGACCCACGGCAATACAGCCGTGAGGGAAATGTGACGGAAAGCGCAGCAGATCACGGATAAACAACGGTGAAACACCACGTGGATCTGACGCGCAACCGGGTTTAGTGAAGAGAGGGGGGGGGGGGGGGCGGAGGAGCGGGTCAGCGGACCGCGCTCGGACGTCGCACCGACGTGCCTGCGGGATCTCCGACGCGTCACACAGATGCGCGGCTGCAGGTGGTCACACCGCAGCCGGGGGACCCAAGGGGGTTTTGTGAGCTCTAACGGCCGGTTCGGTAGATCGGCCGCAGGTCCCACTCGAGAACCGGGTCGGGAGTAACCCCCACCCGCTCTGAGATAGTCGGGAGCCGCGGCCCGATCACTCGGCGGTGAAAGCTCACGTAAACAGGCGTTCAATACAATCAACACGTCACACAATGCATAAACTCAATAAACAGGATCAAAACAACCGAAATAAACCTTAAACTAAATCTGCCCAGATACTAATTGGCCTCTTACTTTGCAGTAGGTGAGAGAGCAGCCGCTCGGTTTGAGGAGGAGGAGGAGGGGGTTTGCGTCCAGCCCGTGGGTGCAGTATAACGCTCCTTGCGCGCACCCGGGAGGGGGGGACTCCGTCTCACCCCATCCGACTCTGAGGAAAAGGAACACAGGGCAGGATTGCAGGACCGGCGACCCTATTATCAGCGTTTGAGATCTCCAGTGGTCCTTTGTGGCGGTCGGCGCCGGGCCCCGATGTCGGGATGCTCCGGGGAAGACCGTTTTACCGCGGTGGCGCCCACGGAGTCGGCTGGCAGGGTCCGCGGAGCAGATGCTGCGCTGGTTGGATGTGGGAGTCGGGCTAGGAAAAATTGCACCTCTGCCAGCAGGCAAAAAGGCCGGGCAGATGGAAAAGTGAAAAGGGAAAAATAAAAAAGAATAAAAAGAAAACTTGGAGCTACACTCCAAGTTTTGGCCTGATGCCAAAAAAATGAGAAGTGGCAACGGAAAACGCAAAAAGCAGAGAAACGAAAAAAAGCAGGGAAGCATCAGGTGGTTGCTCCTTTTGTAGTCTCTTTGGGGGTGGGACTGATCACAGGCAGTGCCAACCAATCCCCCGGCCGGTTGAGGTCTGGCGTTCGGGCTCCGGGTGTCTGACCCCCCCAGGTGCTGTAAAACCCCTGTCTGTTCCTGGCAGAAATCCTGCTGGTTCGCTTTTTTGACCCCCCTCTAGGTGTCATAAACCTGAGTTCTGTTTCCGTGGGCGCCCTTTTGATCTGGGGCCGTATCGTGGGTCATATGCAGGCCATCTCGAACCAGGCCACAAGGGTTATAAATTGGCCTGAGCGAGAAGATAGCAGCAGGGCCATAACTCTGCTTTTTCAGGAAGGAGGCCGGGTCTGGCTTTGCTGGAATTTGATGACAATGTAATGTTCCTCCGATCGCACACGTCATGAATTCATAATCATATGGACGGTGGTCCAACATTATTTTATATGAATATTGGAAAATACAGTTTTTTATGCATTTTAACTTCAACAAGTAAGACAGGGAAAAAATCAGGAACGAAAATGGGAGTGCATGAGGAGTAGAAGCGTGACTTACTTAATCATTTACATACTGAAATGCATAAATAAGGAAAACAGAGCCGTTTTTAAACAGTGTGTGATGCCTCTGGATGAAAATGTGAATTATTTAAAACAACATCTGCCTAAAAATATGCCTTTGTTGTTATTGTGAAACTGAAGGCAGCAGCATTTCCCCAACAGAGTCTGCACCGCCTCTATTCAAAGAAGAATTCAAATTTAACACAAGGTACCATCTGTTGTGCATTTTCACAAACCCATCAACATTAAACTGCTGAGATTTCTGCTGCAATCAGTCTCAGTGATCAAGCCAAAATTTAGAGCAACTATATTTTTATGATAATTACTGTTTTAGAATTAATCATTCAGACACCAATACGTGTAGCTGACAGACACACATACACTTACAGATGCACACACTTATGAGTTTTTTGCCAAAATGTAGCCTTTTCTAGTGCTATTATTTATTTAAGAAAGCTGAAGCTAAAAAAACAAACAATTTTGGGTGACACTGATGAAAAACCCAAGTTTCAGTTGGTCCAGATCAAACTTTAGCAGTGACAACCTGTATGAGTTTATCACTCTGGAATCTTGGTCCATTCTTCCTTACAACATTGCTTATATAGTACTTTTGAACTTTGTGAGGTTTCCTTTGAATCCCATTACTGAAATTTACGTTGGGTTGAGGTCTTAGTGTAACCGAGTCAAAATTTGTCATTGTGCGTCAGAGAGCTGTGTGTGCTCCGAACTGGTGAGTCACTTTATGATGTGCTCTCTCCCTCGTTTTATTTATTTCATATTTTTTTCTGTTCTCAAACTCAATATGTTGATAGAAAAAAAAAAGTGTAACGTGCTAATGAAGCTGTTGGTCAAGACTCCAGTGATTAGTAACTTGTAATTGAATCTTAAATTGAGTTGTTCATAGAGAGTTGCTTAGCTTAGCTTTATGCTGTCTGAGCTGGGTTTTTTTATCTGTTTCCCTCCTCTCCATGTTATGTCTGGAGGTTGTGCTCCGCTGGCTATGGCTGTGTAATAATTGTATTATTCTAAATGTAACGTGACGTTTTATTGGGGTTATGTGAATTTTTATTTTTTTTATAGAGCGGTGGAGAGTTGCAGTGTGGCTCGGTGTGTGTGACGCCTATGTTTTTTTCTTTATTCTGAAGGTATGTTATTTAATGCAGTTCGTTTCCCATGTTTGATATTTGATATATTGCATTATAAAAAATGAGTTAGTATGGGTGAATTTACTTGATTATTTTACACTGTGGAAAATGTGTAAGAAATATTTAGTGCATTTGTATTGCATTTATTTGATTTTGTTTAATATAGTACATTGTATTTTTACATTAATTTTGTGGTATATACAACAGTGTGAGAGAGCTCTGTGTGCTCCGAACTGAGCGGTGGAGAGTTGCAGTGTGGCTCGGTGTGTGTGACGCCTATGTTTTTTTCTTTATTCTGAAGATTAAAGTCCCATAGATGCTCAACCTCAGCGTGCGTCTCACTTTCAACGACACAACACAACGCAGAAAATCAGCTGCTACAAATGGTGCCGTGAGCCGGATTCTTCAGATCAGCCACTGCAGATCGCCGAGGTTAAGCTGTGAGCAAGTAAGCGTATCGTGCTGTGCGCAGGAGGAATCCGAGGATCGTCGACATTATTTAGAATTAAAAGAAAAAAAGAAAAAGCTAACTGTTTGGTCATATTGTATTTCCCACATTGTAATTATCACACTGTTTTATCAAGTACATTTAACTTGCCATGGAGTTTACTCCAGTTTCTAGTATTGGGAGGGGTAGAGGCTTGAGATATGCAGATGTCCCAGACAGAGAGCGGGTGGGGCAGCCCAGCTTTGGTAGTTATCTAGGTATGGATGAAGCCACGTCTGTAGAGAAGCCAAAGTTCCCTATGCCCATAGTTAAGCCCAAGGGTGCGTCCCAATACTCCCCCTCGCCCTCCTTTTCTTCCCTACCCCTAACTTTTGCGCGTTCCCGTGAAGGTAGTGGTGTCCCAATTCCTCTTTTCACCTAGGGGGAGGGGGCATAACGAGGGCTAGGGGCTGAGAATAGCCCCTTCATATCGAGGGATTTCAGATGCTGACTTGGCGAGCGAGGGGGTATGAAGATTTCCCAGAATGCTTTTCGTCGTCATTTGCGGACTGAATCAAAAAAAAAAACATGGAGGACATTTCTGTTTTTTTTGGGAGTAAAATCAATATTTTGAGTTAGTTTCTGCATAAAAATGCATTTTGATTACATTTCTCGGCGCAAACCGATATTTTACTTTCATAATATTCACTCAGTGAATGTACATCATCCCTTTTTTTTTCCGTTGTTCGCTAAGATCGCGCCGGAATATGGTTACGTAAGCTACGTAAGCTACGCCGTAGGTTCCGTAAGCTACGCCGTAGGCTGCGTCTATTTAAAGCTCGCCGACCGAGGAAAACATGCTTTACAGACTCGTCTCGATTTTGAGCAAGCAAGCATTTTTTCATTTTTTTGAGTCAAATGGCGAACCGCAAAGAGCAGGAGGATATTGAACCCACAAATGTAAGTATAATGTCCCATGGAATTAAAAAAATCACAGTGCTTTTGTATGTTTTAACAGTTTGAACAGTACATAGAAATACCACATTGTTTATTGTTTATTTTTAATACCAAAGAGTGAAATTACCGGAGTCAAATTACTTGTTGGACAATGTTCGAACCTGGCCAATAAAGCTGATTCTGATTCTGAGTTAACGTAAGATAATGCAATATGTGGCTGTTGATGACGAGTCGGGTAGATAACATTGCCGTGTCCTGTTAACTACTCGTTAACTCTCATATTTTCTACAAATTTGTTGTATATTTCACATTACTATAAGGCAGCAACGTTATTTGGGGGGGGGTTACGAAGTAATAACGTCGCTTGCTGCCTTGTTATCATAGTTCAAACTTTTTTTTTTTGTTGTTTGTTTGTTTTTTTACGAGGACGTTTGTGCATTGCAGTAATCACATTTCATTCCAGGGACTCCGGATCAGGTCCGACACCTAATAAGCTTTAGGGCTACCAACGAGGAGAATTTTACTAAGAAGAAATATGCTGCTAAACCACTGTGGGAGTGAGTGATCTAGCGATCTGCTTGCAGAATATCTGTGATGGGGTCCTTAACCCTGGTATAACTACTATTCATCACTGTTTTCTGTTACAGGAAACTCATCAAAGAGCTGGAACTGGAGGGGAAGGTGACCACAGCACAAATTGGCAAAAAATGGGAAAATCTTAAAAAAAATATAAGGTAAGCAATGGTTATGGTAAGTAATATTATCTGCTGAAGAGATGATGCTTAACAAAAAAAAATCCATGTAAAGTATTTATTAATAATCTTCTGTAAATTGTGTGTGTGTGTGTGTGTGTGTGTGTGTGTGTGTGTGTGTGTGTGTGTGTGTGTGTGTGTGTGTGTGGGCTCCGGGACAGACAGTGGGGAGGCCACAGCAGCCTCATGGCCTTTCTACAAAGAGATGCATGAGGTTTTGGGGTCCAGACCTTCAATCCAGCCTCCATGTTTGTTGGCGTCTTATGAAGATCCCTCGCAAATACTCATGGTAAGTTTAGCAGTAAAAAAGCACAATCTTATTCCCCAGTCCTTCTTCCTATAGCTAGCTTGTGCTACGACCGGTGATTCCCTCCTGATTGTGAGTGATACGACACTACAGTACCTGAAGATCTAACTGTTATTTTCTTTTCAGAACATAATCGACCCTCCATCCTCACCGGTGTCCTCTCTGACAAATTCAGAGGAAAGCACAGAGGTAATTTTTATTTATACAGTGATAATGAACCTGGTATGATGTTGTGGGTGTGTATGATAGTCCAGTCATGTGTGTAATCAACATGTGTATCCATCTTTTTTTTTATCTCAGAACACTTTGGAAGCTGAGGCCGCCAAAGAAGACAGAAGATGTCAAAAGAATGAAGAACACATGGACAGGATCCTGAACCTTTTAGAGAAAATGGTGGACCAGACACCTCATCAGCAGTAGCAGCACATACACTGCAATTTTTTTTTTGTACATATTTCTGTGCAAATTTTTTATATGGAACAGCACCTTTCTTTGTTCTGCGTGCAATTTTTACTTTTTTTCTTTTTAAAAATGTTATTTGAATATAGCAAATAAAGCCTTTTTTACTGCGGATTCTCTCACTATCCTTATTTTACTATTGATCTTGTTGTACAGTTTATAATTTGAGACATTACCTTACTTTGAGAAACCCCAGAAGAGAAAACTGTTGTGAAACAAGTTTTATTAGACAATTTAAAAGTATTTCCAAGTGAGTAAAACCACACAAGTACAAAACTATATGAAGAACATATGGACAGGTTCCTAAACCTTTTAGAGAAAATGGTGGACAGGACACCTCATCAGCAGTAGCAGCACATACACTGCAAAAATTTTTTTTTTGTAAATATTTCTGTGCACATTTTTTTATATGGAATATAAGTGCCATATTAACAGCGCTACAGCTGAAATTAAAACAGCTTTTGGCTCTCAGCTTCCTGATCAGGCTAGGGATGGAAACGAGGGGTAGGGGGAGAATTGGGACAGGCACCTGGGCCAAGTGCCCTAGATTTCAAGTGCCCTAAAATCTCCCCCTTCTTTTTTAGGGCTTAGGGAAGAAAAGAAGTGCGAGTGGAGAAAAGAAGGGCGAGTGAAGGAGAATTGGGATTGGCCCCAAGTCTAGTCTGAGTATGGATAGTGTCACACCCGTAGTGAAGCCCCAGTCTAGTCCGAGCATTGATAATGTCACACCTGCAGCAAGGCCCATGTCCTCCACCCCCATCACCACTGATAGTGACACCCTAGGGCAGATACGTGACCTGCTAGGAGAGCTGGGGACCCAAATTGGTGACTCTGTTGTTAATCGCCTTTTAGCCAACCAGACGGCTGCCCCCATAAGAGGTCCCCCACCCCCTAGTTCTCTCCCACTGCTAGATCCCTCACCATTCACACCTGACATGTCCCGACTGAGTGTTGTGGTGAAGACAGATGCTAAAGAACCAGCGGCATATAGAGGAGATGGCACAGACAAATATACCGTCCAAGAGTGGATAGATGTGATGGACACATATCTGCGCAAGAGGGGCTGCTCTGCTGGGGAGCAGGTGGATGAAATCCTCAGTCACCTGTTGGGGCGAGCAAAGAACATCGTCAAGGTAGGGCTGAAGAGTAATTCTGACAAGGCAGCACATCCTGAAGTAATATATGACATCCTCAGAAGATACTTTAGCGACTGCCCCATGTCCAGCTTACCATTGGCTGATTTCTACGCCACTCACCCAGATGTGAATGAGAGCCCGGTGGACTACTGGGTCCGACTACATACATCAGCCGAACATGCTGATAGACACCTGCGAAATAGTGGAGGGAAGATGGAGAATATGTCTGTGGAAGTTGCCATGATGTTCATCCGGAACTGCCCCAATTCTGACCTCTCTAGTGTGTTCAGGTGTAAGCCCATTAGCAAATGGTCAGCTATGGAAGTCCAAGAGGCTATCGATGAGCACCAGAGGGAACATCAGACGAGAAAGAGGCCCTCCAGAGCGGAGAGACTTGTGGTGGCAACGGCAACAGCTACTTCCAGTCCTGTGGCAGAGGAGTTAACGACAATGAGAGCCAGTGTTCAAGAACCCACTGCACAGGCGAAAAAGAGTGCAGTCACCACTCCAGAAGCGGGGGCATTAGAAAGAGTGCTGAGCATGCTGGAAAGCCTCCTGGCTAGGACAGCCTCACCAGTCCAACAGCCGACCCAGTGGTCACGCCCCTCACCCTGCCGTGTGTGTGGTGAGAAGACTCATGTGACACGTGAACACTGCATGAAGGAGAAAAGGTGTTTTGGATGCCTGGAGCTTGGTCACCAGAAGAGAGACTGTACAAGAGCCACGCCACACCAAACCCAGCCTGAGAGCCGCACGCCCAACCAGGGAAACTGAACCACTCACACTCTGGAGGGCAAAGTGTGAGTGCATCATTTCAGACCCTCAAATTAGAAGAAGACCTAATCTCCCTGTATGAAGAGAGCTGCAAGTCTGCTCAGAACAACAGTGTCATCATTTACCAAAACATACACAGGCTCGAGAAAGCAGACGATCTATTCTACACTGACGTGCTGGTGAATGACCAAATCAGATTGCAGGCTCTGCTTGATAGTGGTTCTATGGCTTGCACAGTGAGTGAAGGAGCTGAAGAGGAACTCCACAAAGCAGGACTGCTGTCGGAGAGCACACAGTCCAACGAGGATGTCATTCTGGTGGGCTGTGGCGGCGTGAAAGTACGGCCCAAGTGCATCTATCAGTTAAAGTTGAGCGTATATGGACAAGAAATGAGCGTGCCCACACTGGTTGTACCAGGCCAATGTGACCAGATGATAATAGGAAGCAATGTGATCAAACACCTGCTACGTCAGTTCAAGAAAAATCCCAGTTATTGGCGTGTGATGAGCAAAGCAGACTCTTCTGGTGAGTCAAGCATTGAACAGTTCTTAAGTATGCTCTCAGGTGTAACAAGATGGAAGGGCGACGTGATTCCTGACACCATCGGAACTGTAAAGCTTGCCAATGCTGTGACACTTAGCCCCAGACATGAGCACATAGTGTGGGGAAAGCTTCCAGGTGTTGCTCCTGTCTCTCAGGGAAGTGCCATACTAGTGGAACCGTCGAAGTCCCAGTCACACATGAGAAACATCATTGTCGGGAGAACTGTGGCCTCAATGAGTGGTGACAGGTGGGTGCCAGTAAAAGTCGTGAACACAAGTGACAAGCCTGTAACACTGAGAAGAAACACAAAGCTGGCTGATGTTTCGCCATGTGTGGCGTTGGAAGATTTTGAGCTCAACATGGACCACGCCCGTGACACAAAGTTGAAGGCACAAAATCAAAGCATGCAGAAGGGCACGGACCATGCCTGTAGCACCCCTGTCGCTCCTACCCTCCAGGACAAACTTAACAGTCTTGGACTGGATAAAATCGACATCAACTCATGTGAAGTGTCTCCCTTCTGGAAGAGTCAGCTGGTGGAGCTCATACAGAGGTATGAGGACGTGTTTTCCAGGGACAAACTGGACTGTGGCCATGCCAAGGATTTCGTCCACAGAATCCACCTAACAGATGACCGCCCATTCCGACTACCATACCGCCGTGTTCCACCAGGCCAGTACCAGAAGTTGAGAGAGGCTCTCTCTGAAATGTAAGAGAGGGACATAATACGCAAATCCTCCAGTGAGTGGGCCTCTCCTCTGGTGCTCGTATGGAAAAAGAATGGAGAGTTGCGTATATGTGTGGACTACCGGTGGCTTAACGCCCGCACAGTGAAGGACGCCCATCCAGTACCCCACCAAGCTGACTGCTTGGCTGCACTAGGGGGAAATGCTGTATTCAGTGCCATGGACTTGACATCGGGGTTCTATAACATCCCCATGCATGAGCAGGACAAAAAGTTCACGGCCTTCACCACACCAGTAGGCCTCCACGAGTTCAACCGATTACCACAAGGCCTATGCAACAGCCCAGCAAGCTTTATGCGCCTCATGATGAACATCTTTGGAGACCAAAACTTTTTGACACTACTGTGTTACCTTGACGATGTGCTAGTATTCGCTCCAAATGAAGATGAAGCCATCAAAAGGCTTGAGATGGTCTTTGGTCGGCTGAGAGAGCACGGGCTGAAATTGGCACCAAAGAAGTGTCACTTCCTCCGGCGGAGCGTCAAGTTTTTGGGTCACATCATTGACGAGAATGGGGTCACCACCGACCCAGAAAAAGTGCATGCCATTACTGCTATGGGTGAAGAGGACCTGATGATGGAGGATGGGGTGACACCCTCAGCAAAGAAAATCAAGTCCTTCCTCGGTATGGTGATGTACTACCAGAGGTTCATACAAAACTGCTCCAGTATGGCAAAGCCTCTGTTTGCTCTGACCGCTGCTGCGCCAGGCAGAGCCAACGCAAGACGTGCTATGCACTTTAAGAAACTCAGCCCAAGAGATTGGACTCAAGAACAGAGTAATGCATTTAACCAGCTGAAAGCTGCTCTGCTGAGTTCTGTAGTGCTAGCCCATCCTGACTTCAGTCGCCCGTTCATCCTCTCAACAGATGCTTCGTTGGATGGATTGGGCGCTGTAATCTCTCAAGTCCCAGAGGGAGGGAGCAAGGCACGTCCCATTGCTTTCGCGAGCAAGTCCCTGACGCGTGCACAGGCCAAGTACCCAGCCCACCGTCTGGAGTTTCTCGCCCTCAAATGGGCCGTGTGTGATAAGTTCAGCCACTGGCTGAAGGGGCATTCTTTTACTGTCTGGACAGATAGTAACCCGCTCACGTACATCCTCACAAAGCCCAAGCTGGACGCTTGTGAGCAGCGGTGGGTGGCGAAGTTGGCACCATGCAACTTTAATATCCAGTATATCCCAGGCAGCAGGAATGTCATCGCTGATGCTCTGAGCAGACAACCATTCGTACAGACACGTGTCAGTGAGAGAATTGTGGCGGAGCCATATGGTGTGTTGCTCGAAGAGGCCCAACATGTCAAAGACGATTCCATACAGAATGTTTTCCGGCTGAGTACAAACTGTCAAGAGGTGAAACAGTGGGAGTCTGAGGTGGGATGCCAGTCAGATTCAGATTCAGATTACTTTATTTGCCATTTGTGTAACACACATAGGAATTTGTCACGTTGGTAACAGTGTGCCTACTCAGTATTCTTTTCACATGTAAATAAATAAAACACAGACACAAACACCGTAGTGAGGAATAAACAAAAATAAAGCGCAGGCATATACATAAATTATAGTCCAGTTATAATTTACTATTATTATTATTATTTCTTCTTCTTCTTCTTCTTGTCATCATTGAGGAACGGGAGGGGGGAGGGGGGTGGGGCCCGAGTCATTGATGAGCCTGGCGGCTGCGGGGAAGAAGCTGAGTCTGTGGCGGGCTTTCACAGCCTTGGGTAGCCTCAGCCTCCTACCAGAGGGGAGGACGGTGAAGAGGCCATGGCCAGGGTGAGAGGGGTCGGCCATGATCTTCCTAGCCCTCTTCAAGGCCCTGGAGTCGTACAGAGACTTCAGGGAGGGCAAGGGGCAGCCAATCACTCTCTCTGCAGAGCGTATCACACTCAGTCCTTGAGCAGTGAAGAAGTGACAGCAGTGTTGAACGGCCAAATGGAATGGGAGGAGGGGTCGAAAGGGAGAGTGATCTCTTGGTTGGCCCATGACGTGCAAAAGCTCACCCCACCAGGCCAAAGTTTGTTACCTGTATTCTCTCTCAAAGATCTCCAGGACAAGCAACAGGAAGACGCTGCGCTAATGAGGGTCATGCACTATGTGACACGTGGCAGGAGGCCATCTCGAAGAGAGCGAGTCAATGAGCCTCTCAGGGTTCAGAAAACACTAAAGCAATGGGAAAAGCTGAAAATGTTGGATGGTATCCTGTACAGAGTGCTTAAAGATTCACTGACTGGGAAAAGGCGCTACCAGTATGTTGTCGCCGCAGCATTGGTCAAGCAGGCTCTGCAAGGCATCCACGATGAAGCTGGACACCAAGGACAGTCCAGAACCCTGTCCTTAGCAAAACAGAGGTTCTTCTGGGTCGGAAAGGTACGAGATGTCCGCGAGTACGTCAGGTCCTGCAAGCGCTGTGTGGTGAGTAAGACACCGGAACCAGAAGGCAGAGCGCCTCTCCAAAGCGTTAAGACGACAAGCCCGCTTGAAATAGTTTGTATCGACTTCTGGTCGGCGGAGGTTCCAGCAGGGAAGAATGTGGATGTTCTGGTCATCACTGACCATTTCACTAAGATGGCTCATGCCTTCCCATGTCACGATCAGACAGCTAGGCAAGTTGCTCGCCAACTTTGGGACAGATACTTCTGTGTCTACGGATTCCCGGAGAGAATCCACTCCGACCAAGGAGCTAATTTCGAGAGCCAGCTAATCCGAGAGTTGTTGCTGATTGCCGGGGTGAAGAAATCGAGGACGACTGCATATCACCCCATGGGGAATGGCATTGCCGAATGCTTCAACCGGACACTGGGAAGCATGATCAGAGCATTGCCTCCAAGAGCAAAGCAGAAATGGCCCCAGATGTTGCAGACATTGACCTTTGCCTACAACTGCACGGCCCACGAGTCGACAGGCTATGCCCCGTTCTATTTAATGTATGGAAGGATCCCTAGACTCCCAGTCGACGTGATGTTCCACAACGTGGAGAGGGATTGTGATGTCGCCGACTATGACAAATACGTCCTGAAGTTGAGGGAGGACTTGAGGGAGGCATTATCATCTGCCCAAGTCAATGCTGTCGCCAGCCGGCAACACCAAGCTGAGGTGTATAATAGAAAGGTCAAAGGTCATGACATTGTGGAGGGAGATCAGGTTCTGCTGGCCAATAAAGGTGAAAGAGGGAGCAAGAAGCTGGTGGACAAATGGGAGTCTACCCCATATGTGGTGGTTGCAAGGGACCCAAAGTGTCACACCTACCGTATCAAGAATACCACTAGTGGACACGAAAAGGTAGTGCATCGTAACCTCCTCTTGTGTGCAAACTTCTTGCCCCTTGAACTGGAGGATGAGGATGAACCATCATTTGCTGAGTCGACCAAGCTAAGCTGTGATGAGATGCGGAGCGAGGCGTCAGAGGTGTTGACAGGGGGCGTCACAGGAGACCGGACAGCCGATTGGGTCCTGGGCAGCTCTGCCCCCAGCCTCCCCTCAGAGTCTCCTGACGATGGTGAAGGGGCCGAAGATGTTGATCCGGATGAGAGTGTCAGCCAGAGGGCAAAGAGTGTATCCAGTGTGATTGGTGGGATGCCCAGTGACCACGGCCCCCTTGACACAGCAATCAGTGCTGTGTCTAGGATAAGGACAAGGGTGGGCAGGCTAGTGAAACCTGTTGATAGGTTAATACAGAATATGACACAGAAGAAAATATGTTCAGTTTGATTTGGTTAAGTTCGCATCTTTGACGCTAACTCCCCTGTAAGACACCGAGAACAGCAAGATGTTTGTATTAGGTGGACAGCACAAAGCAGTGATAGTTATTTCACTCCTTATTTTGGAAAGAAAAGGTACATGTGATGTTACCTTAGTTATAGTGTACGAGGTGGTGTATAAGGCACCCCTTTTGCAGGTGTATTCATAAGGGTTGCGCAGCCCTTGTGAGTCATTTTCTCAGTTATGTGAGTAACTCTTTTGTTGCAGAAGTTTAATGTGTGGGAGTACACTGCTGAATATTTTGGTGAAGTTCAGGGGGGAGTATGTAACCGAGTCAAAATTTGTCATTGTGTTTTATTTATTTATTTTCTTTAAAAATCTCTCTTTTGTGTTGTGAACTTCCCCAAAATTATTTTTTCCTCGTGTAAAAGGAAAAAGAAAACTTCCTATGGTGATTTTCAATTGTACCCCCTTTGTTTCCCTGGGGTGTTGTTTTGGCGTTGCACCACCTAGCGTCAGAGAGCTGTGTGTGCTCCGAACTGGTGAGTCACTTTATGATGTGCTCTCTCCCTCGTTTTATTTATTTCATATTTTTTTCTGTTCTCAAACTCAATATGTTGATAGAAAAAAAAGTGTAACGTGCTAATGAAGCTGTTGGTCAAGACTCCAGTGATTAGTAACTTGTAATTGAATCTTAAATTGAGTTGTTCATAGAGAGTTGCTTAGCTTAGCTTTATGCTGTCTGAGCTGGGTTTTTTTATCTGTTTCCCTCCTCTCCATGTTATGTCTGGAGGTTGTGCTCCGCTGGCTATGGCTGTGTAATAATTGTATTATTCTAAATGCAGAGGTGGGTAGAGTAGCCAAAAATTGTACTCAAGTAAAAGTACTGTTACTTCAGAATAATATGACTCAAGTAGAAGTAAAAGTAGTCATCCAAATAATTACTTGAGTAAAAGTAAAAAAGTACTCTGTGAAAAAACTACTCAAGTACTGAGTAACTCTTGAGTAACGTCTGATTTATTTTTTTAACACAACCATTCAAACAGACAAAAGTACAAAATAGTCATCTTCAGGCAAATGAAATCAATAATATAAATTAAAATGAACAAAAAATAGCTTAAATTAAAATAATCTTAAAGTAAATTCAAGTACTTAATAATAAAAATAATAAAAATAAAATAACAGAATAAATAAAAAAATAAATTAAGCACAAGTAGCACAAAATTTCAAGCCTTTTTACTTTCCTTTTTTAACCAGGCTCCGCAGGCAGAACTAGAACAAGCCCATGAACTCATAAACTGTGTGTGTGTGTTTGAGTCTGTGTATTATGTACGGTGGCCAAGACCCAGCATTGCTGAAAATAAAAGTAACGCTGCAAACAGAAACAAACGCCGCTGCAAATTAAAGAAACGCTGCAAATAAAAATAAACGCTGCTGCAAATAAAATAAACGCTTTGCAAATAAAATAAACACTGCAAATAAAAAACAAAAGCCGTTGCAAATAAGAGAAACGCTGCAAATATAAAGAAACCCTGCTGCAAATATTTAAAAAAATGGCGCAAATAAAAAAGCCACAACGGAAGTGGACTATTTTAACCGGGGACAATTTTTGCCGATGCACCGGTGCTTTTATGTGAGAAGACTCACACTGCCATGGAAATTGTTAAGGTTAGGGTATATAAATTCAAACATTATTTTCTACACTACAGTAAACAAAACACCATCTTATCATGGGCCTTACACCAGTTACATTCAGGAGGCACTAATTGCAGCTCCTTCACCCCTTTTCTTATATGTAATGTTATCATTTTCTTCAAAAGAAGGGTTATAATGATATGTATATCGTACAGTAAGCTAGAGTTTCCTCTTGCAGTTTTCTAAGCAAAATTTAGTTGCATAAAGTGAGTACATATTGTAATTAGTTCAACCTCATATCAAATAATATATCATGTGTTAGGCCATGTAGCCCCAGGTTTGATATGAGGTCGAACTAATTACAATCTGACAGTAAAGCAGTGGTTCCAATTTTTGTTGGCTTCAGTATCCCTTTTATCTGATTTCTGAGTCAAAGTACTCACTTTATGCAACTACATTTTGCTTAGAAAACTGCAAGAGGAAACTCTAGCTTACTGTATGATATACGTATCATTATAACCCTTCTTTTGAAGAAAATAATAACATTACATATAAGGGGTGAAGGAGCTGCAATTAGTGCCTCCTGAATGTAACCTGGTGTAAGGCCCATGATGAGATGGTGTTTTGTTTACTGTATTGTAGAGAATAATGTTTGATGAATTTATATACGCTAACAATTTCCATGGCAGTGTGAGTCTTCTCACATAAAAACACCGGTGCATCGGCAAAAATAGTCCCCGGTAATTCACTTTCGTTGTGGCTTTTTTTTATTTGCGCCATTTTTTTATTTTATTTGTAGCGGGTTTATTTGCAGTGGGGTTTCTTTATATTTTCAGCGTTTCTTTTATTTGCAGCGGCGTTTATTTTTGTTTGCAGCGTTTATTTTATTGGCTAAGCGTTTTTTTTTAATTTGCAGCGGCGTTTGTTTCTGTTTGCATCGTTACTTTTATTTTCCGCAATGGCGGATCTCGGCCACCGTATATATGTGACAAAACATGCAAAAACAAATACCCCCCCCCCCCCCCCCCCAAAAAAAAAAAAAAAAAAAAAAGATCACTCAGTGATGTCACTATTGAGCTTCAACAGTAATTGGCTCTCAAGGTTCTTGCAGTGAAGCTGTGATCGTTTAGCAGTGAACAGGAGTCCAGCATGACTGAAAAGTCTCTCACAGGCTGCAGATGCAGGAAGACCTGTGTTGACTTTGAGTGACAGCTTCTTGATGTGAGGAAAGGTGTGGAGTAGATCCATACCTGCAGGGGACAGACATGAAAGGTACCTCTCCAGCTCTCCTACTTCTGATTTTCCCAACTCCATGGATGCAAAGAAGTCATCTTCATCAGATAAGCTGCTGTTTGTGCTGGTGACATCATCCAAGTCGATGTCGAGGTGATTTCTGATGTAGTGAAGACCTGTGGCAAGATAAATCGTTTTCAAAATAATTAGGCTGTCAAGCTGCTGATATTTGACATTAAAGGCTACCTTCTAACTATATTGCCACACTGTGGTTGGTTGGTCACTGACACACTATAATCCTAAAATGTATATAAGTCACATTTGAATTGATAAACTATATTTACCAGAATGTAAGATGTTCTCCTCTGTAGTCCAGGAGGTTCTGAATCTTGGTAGGAGTATTGCTGCTGCAATCAGCTCAGGCTCTTTCATGGCGTCTCCAAAACGTTTCTGGATGCCTTGCTGCAGGGCGTGAACAAGAGGTGTACACATTTTGCAAGAT
The DNA here is from genome assembly GCF_033807715.1 of Cololabis saira. Classification (NCBI taxonomy): domain Eukaryota; kingdom Metazoa; phylum Chordata; class Actinopteri; order Beloniformes; family Belonidae; genus Cololabis; species Cololabis saira. The sequence goes on along the minus strand of NC_084599.1, from coordinate 702,991 downwards.
GACTCCAACCTCTTCAGCTTGTCCCGCAACTGGTAAAGCGTTGGCAGCAGGAGGCCCATATGCACAGATGATTCCCCTTGGAGGATATTAAGAGCCATGGAAACAGGCTTCATCACAGCAGCATACTCCACCAAAAACCCCATTTCAGCCGGATTGAACCTATAAAAGATGTAATGATAAAAAAAAATAACTTACAATGTCTTTATTATGCATTGTAAATGTTAAATACACAAATGAAAAAAATGTAATTATTTAATTCAAGTCATTGTTACACCACCATGCAAAGAAAACTTTGTTACTTGAGACAAGTGGATTAATCAGCAAGGGCTAATTCATTTTTATTACTCTTTAAAAACAAAAGATAAGTTTTGTCAACTTACATCTTTATCTTTAGTGCTGTGCAGACATTGCGAATGGCTTGTTCTCCCTGCTCTCGATGAATACGCACAATCCTTTCTACAGCGAGGAACAGGGAGGTCCAACGTGTCTGATTGGGTCGGAGAAACTGCAGCTTGCATTCACGTTCCACTGTTTCATGAGCCATGGTTGATCTGCTGGTTTTATTCCACAGAGCATGACATTTTGCAAAAGTAGAACGAGACAGTTTCTTGTAGGTTTCGTTCGCAGCTCCTCCTGCAGCAGTAGCAGTAGCATCAACTGTAGATATGAGATTGAGGAGATGGCATGCACACTTTTGGTGTCTTGGAAGTTGGTACTCAAGGCCTGTGTTGTCATCCAGAATAGCAGACACATCTTGAAACTCCAACTCTGGCTCACTCTCATCATCACTCGCATCATCAAGGATGGAGTCACTCTCCTCTTGTACATCGGTGGCTTCCTCCTCTTTCTTACCATATAATCTAAAGGCTTTTAGGAAGTTTGAGCCACTGTCTGTTGTCGTCCTGATCACTTTTTCCCTGATGTGGTACTCTGAATGTATTTCTTCTAATGCAGCAGCAAGGACGTCAAAGGTGTGCGAGCCTTTTACAGGTCTACAAGCCAATGCAGCAGAGTGTCTCTCCAGTGAGGTGTTGTCTATCCAGTGACAGGTGACACCCAAGTAGCTACGTTGTCTGGCAGACCAGCAGTCTGTTGTAGTAGCAACATAATTCACCGCACTCAGCTTTTTGATTATTAAGCTTTTCTTGTGTTTTGCAGCTTCCTGTATTCTTCCGCATAATGTTTTCCTCGTCATGACTGCATGAGGTTGTAAGGTTTCAATCAAAGTCTTGAAGGATGGTGTCTCAACCACGGAAAATGGTTGGTTGGCCTCACATACAAAATTTAGCACCAGCTTGTCAAGTGTTGCTTGTGTTACTCGCCCTGGGGCAGTGAAGGCTGTGATTTTTGCATTTTTCCCAGAGGTATAACCTGAAGAGGAGGACTTGCGCTTTCTGTGGGACTCTTGTAAGTCTGTGTACTCAGACAGTTTGTTTGGGTGAACTCTCTGTAGATTAAAAAATATATATGTGAGGCTACAGGAAGATCAAGACATTAAAAGAGACTTATCACATCAGATTGTATGTATATATATATATATATATATATATATATATATATATAAACATAATAAAAGGTAAAAATATAAACATACATAAATAAACATAAGAAATGTTTAAAAAGGTGCAATAAGCGATATTCATAATTTTTTGATTAAAAAATCCCCTCTCTGCAGCCCACTGTACAAGCTGGTCCCTTCATCAATAAACTTCTCCATGCAGCGCGGATCCACCAGTACGGAAGCGTATTGCATTCACTTGAGAAAAAAAAAATCTGCTCTGTTTTTCTGAATTAACGAGATAATTATCTCAGAATTCAGAGAAAAGTTTTAATAAAAAAGAATCTGCTCTGTTTTTCCTCACAACTTTCAAGAAGTTGTCATTCGCTTGAGAGCTCGATTTCATGGAAGCAAACATGTTCCTGTCCAGTTTAATCCAGTTTTATTTTGCTTTCGGTTTGAAACATTGGGAGATACTCTTGTCTTTAAGTTATATAGATGGTATTATTAGTTTGTCGACTTTGCAGTTGTTCAGACGGAAAGCGATTTTTTTTTTCTTTAAACTTTTTTCAGAATTCTGAGATAAGGAACTCGTTAATTCAGAAAAACAGAGCAGATTTTTTTTTTTCAATTGAATGCAATAGCTTCTGTACACCAGAACTCATTCACTAAACAAACATTTTAACAGTTTTTAGCTTGTTGTCTTGCAGGCAGACCTGACAAAGCATCAATTCACTTTTTATGAATCAGCATCATGATGTTGTTATTTCTTTAAATCACTTTATTACATGAAAATCTAAAGTTTATTTTGGCGTGGCTCATGAGACACTTTGCTTTGATGTACAGGCAGAACACAATGAACCCTAGCAGTGAAATGAAATCGCTTTTTGCCCCTTTAAAAATAATGTAACCTAAAAGACAAACATTTGCCTATTCACAGCAAAAAGAGAACAAGAAAACGAATTTAGGAAACTTACCGCCACATGTTTCCTCAAGTTAGACGTCGAGTTCTTGAACGCTGAAATGACCGTTTGTTTAGGCAAACAATGAAGACACTGCATATTGTAGCTGGTGTTTCCCACCGTTTTTAAGGTGAACATGGTTTTAATCTGAGGCCAGGGGTGTTCCTTTTCGTCTGCGTCTGCATTGCTGATGAGTGACATTTTGGATTAATTTTAACTGTAGACAACAATCCTCTCCCGCCGACTGAGAATGAATATGGTCACGTGACGAGACTACACGGCGCAGCTACGTTTTGATTGGTGAAACACAGTCACGTGGTAGAGCCTGGCGGACCCCTCTCTCGCTGTGACTAAACCTGAATTATGGTTCCGCGTTAAATCGACGGCGTAGGTTACGCGTCGCCGCGTACCCTACGCCGTAGGCCCTGCGTTGGTGTGACGCGGAACCATAAATCAGCCTTCAATAAATGCGCCGCTCTCTCACTGAGAGAGAGGGATTGATGCGTACGCGGATAAAAGGGATAAAAGAAAAGTAACGAGCTCAACGTTGCCTAATGTAGCGGAGTAAGAGTACAGTTTCTTCTTCACAAATCTACTCAAGTAAAAGTAAAAGTATAGTGATTCAAAACTACTCCTAAAAGTACAAATTTTCCCAAAACTTACTCAAGTAAATGTAACGGAGTAAATGTAACTCGTTACTACCCACCTCTGTCTAAATGTAACGTGACGTTTTATTGGGGTTATGTGAATTTTTATTTTTTTTATAGAGCGGTGGAGAGTTGCAGTGTGGCTCGGTGTGTGTGACGCCTATGTTTTTTTCTTTATTCTGAAGGTATGTTATTTAATGCAGTTCGTTTCCCATGTTTGATATTTGATATATTGCATTATAAAAAATGAGTTAATATGGGTGAATTTACTTGATTATTTTACACTGTGGAAAATGTGTAAGAAATATTTAGTGCATTTGTATTGCATTTATTTGATTTTGTTTAATATAGTACATTGTATTTTTACATTAATTTTGTGGTATATACAACAGTGTGAGAGAGCTGTGTGTGACGCCTATGTTTTTTTCTTTATTCTGAAGATTAAAGTCCCATAGATGCTCAACCTCAGCGTGCGTCTCACTTTCAACGACACAACACAACGCAGAAAATCAGCTGCTACATTAGCATCGACTAGGTCAATCCAAAACCACAAATCCTTTTTTCAGCTATTCTTATGTAGTTTCCTTCAGATCACTATCCTTTCCCACACTTTCCCACACAACTGTTGCACACAAATGGGAACACAGACATTTTTAGCTTTTGGCTCCATAGAAACACTCTGGAAGATTTTAAACGCTCATCTGTTTTGGGGTGTTTAAGCCAAGAAAAGTGGCAAACCAAAGTGCCAGAGGTATTCCAAGGATTCAAAAGAGGACAGGCAAAGGAATTTATTCAATTCCATTTCCTAAACCAAAACAAGACAGAACTAAATTTCTGTCATATGCCAATTAACACCAAGAAGTTCACCAATTTGTTCTATGAGGTCAATTAAGTAGGTAAGTAAAGTAAGACTGAATCACTGAAAAAAGTGGTAATTTCGATAGTGTTATGTGATTTTATATTTTGTGATGGACTGTCATCCTGTCTTAGGTGCATGCCTGCCTGTTTCCCAAAGAGAAAAGGCTCTTGGGAAAGGCTCCAGCAGATCCCTGCGACGCTAAAAAAGAATACCGTAGATGACCATTTAGTAGCCCGGGCGTTTAATATGCTAAATCCACTTGGACCCCAGGCGTTTATAAGAACCAGGCGGGTATTTGCACCAGGCTACAATTTATTTTTGCAATGAGCAGCACCAGACCATTACTTACAAAGAACATATGAGATCACCATAGTACCACTGGAACTAAAATTGTACACACTGTACACAACACAACACCTCACGACGAGCTCCCGATCACAAATCGTGAGCTCGCAATAAAATCAAGCGTGTTTGAAATCCTGGTCGCTCCTCGTGAAGGAATCACAGCTGAAGCAGCTGCAACCCGATTGGACTCATCCTTTCACAGAGAGCATGCACAATCTCTGATGTTACGTCAAAAACTATTATTTGTAGTTTAAGTTTTGCAAATTCACATTACAAATCATGTTTTAATAGCAAAAAAAAGAGCGCATTTCCACGTATGGTGCGCGTCGCCGCGTACCCTACGCCGTAGGCTCTGCGTTGTTGTAACGCGGAACCATAAATCAGCCTTACGCCGTACCCTGCACCGTAGGCTCTGCGTTGGTGTAACGCGGAACCATAAATCAGCCTTCAGTGTGTGCGCTGTCTGCTGAACTCTTTTTTTCTCTTCTCATTTTGCTGGACGCCGGGTTCCTCCACCGAGACACAACTTTTGCGGTACGCGTTCTTTGTTGTGTCTAAAAATGATTCGCAGTGCACACACCCAATCAGAAACGGTACAGATATTTTGGGATTTTAATATATAAAAAAATAAAATTAAAAATAATAAAGAATCCCCTCGCCGCTTCCCTCCGCTCACATGCTCTGATATACAAAGACAGTTTGTCTGTGTAACGGCGACACACGGAGCTGATCAGAGCAGTATGAACGATACTGTACACAATACAATGCAAATACAGTGTTATTACCAGGTTATTACCGGTAGTCGCCCGGGCGTTTAATTGAACCGGCGTTTATTATGCCAAATGGGCTCGGACCCCCGGCGGCTATTAGAGCACAGGCGCGTATTTGCACGCGGGCGACTATTTGGTCATCTACGGTAAGCAGGTAGAGATGATGGAGGGGATATTAGTCATTATGTTACAGTACTATAAAGTCTGGTGTCAATGTTCGGAATTGTAAAAGAAGGATCTTCAGCAATTTTTCCATCTCTATCAAAGTACTAAACTTCTAGGTTAGCAACCTAGCAAATGAAAGATTTCATATTGGAATTAAAGCTGCAAGCAGCGTTGATCGGGCCCTCACACTCCTGGCCACCGCCTTCCCTCCAGGTCCCCCCAAAAAGAGAATATTTAAAATACCATTGATAAATGTAAAAAAAAAAACTTAAATAACTGGCTGCAAAGGGGCTTAACGTTGTTTGGTAGAACATTGTTAACCAAAATTGAATCATTATCCAGGTTAATCTATCCAGCATACTCTCTTGCAATCCGACCAAGGATTATAAAATAAATTAATAGAATAAATGTTAATTTCATATGGAAAAATCACTATTAGGATGCACCGATCCGATATTTGTATCGGCAACGATATTGAAAAAAACTGTCGGGTATCGGTAACAATGGGCCGATCCATAGGAGCAGATCTATTCAATTCTAATTCTATGTGTGCTCTGTGAGTGTCGTCACGCGCTAGTCACGTAATGTCAGCACGCCGTGCGGAAGTCTACACTTTTCAAAATGGAGCGAGCTAAAGGATCTGTGATATGGAATTTTTTCACATTACCTCAGCCAGCACATGCGACTGCAACTTGCAATATTTGCAAAGTCAGTGTTTCGAGAGGAGGTAGTAAAACGTTTTTACTTTTAAGTTAAACAGCACACTGGATGGATGAAAGCTTCGTGCCACACAGTGCAATTCTAAACACAACCTTTATCTTATTTCTAAAGATAAAGGAAGCTCTGAAAACCTTAACAAACCATAGTTTACTATAGAACTTAGGAAATCCGCTTTAAAGAAAAAGAAGCTTTATAAAAAGGTATTTACAAAGTCCTAGTCCTTTAAATTGTGCTCCATACAAAAAAATATAGGAATAAATACAACCACCTTATTAGAAATAAATAGATAAATGATCTATGGAAAATATTGAAAGAATCACTCAACAAGAAAAAAATCATCTACTCTATCCCAGTCTACAATTCAGGATGGCGCATTAACGATAACAGAGCCTAAACAAATACAAATTGCTAATAAATTCAATGATTTCTTCATAAATGTGGGTCCACGTCTTGCAAAACATATTGAAAATGTTCATGGTTCTCCTTCTAACTCTATAAATGAAGGTTATCCCTCTTTAAATAATTTTGAACCAATAAAGCCTTCGTAGGTACTTGATATTATTAAGAACCTTAATTATTCTGCTGGCCATGATTAAATTACAGCTTAACTGATCAAAAAAGTCGCACCTCCAATTGCTGTTCCTTTTATTTATTTTTTCTTTGTCACTTGAATCTGGTATTATCACACAAGATTTAAAACCTTCCAGGGTCATCCCACTGTTTAAAGGTGATGATCCATCTGTATTTTCGAATTATCGTCCTATATCAATTCTCCTTTGCTTTTTTAAGATACTTGAGAGGTTGGTATATACCAGAATTCTGAAGCATCTCGATGCCAACAGCATTTTGTATTAGCATCAATATGGTTTTAGAAGAAATCAAAACTTGGTGACACTCACTGAAATATAACATATCATAAAAAATATATATTTACTGTTAAAAATGTCACTGTACATATACAGTTTGTCCCATCGAAATGAAACTCACAGGATCAAAGGAACGCAAAGTAAACAGTGTTTGTGGTGAGTATGAAGTTCATCTAACGGATAGAGACATAATCATCAGATATGATTTCATATATCAAAAATATAGAGTGAAGAAGTTCTGATTAGACTAAGTGTTGCAGTTAAAAAAAATGCCTTTGTGAAAGGGATATGATCCTTGAATTTCACCTCCCACGAACAAACATGAGGTTTTTGAGGAGTTTATGTCATACATGTGTCAAAACCATCCAGTACAGTTTTGTGTACATTCAATACAAATCTCAGGCAGATTTGATGAAGCAAAGCATAATTGTCACGTCTTGGGGTAAGGTGTGGACCCAAACGCAGGAGAGCAGGAGGCAGGAGTTCAACGAAAAAAGGGTTTATTTAACAAAAAACCAAACAAAGCGCTGCGTGGCAGGATCAAAAACAAACTAAACGGGGATCAAAAACTTGAGGAGGCAAAACGTGGCAGGAAACATGAGGAACAAAAAACAAGACCAGATATACTGAGGGGATAACGAGACATGACGAGACACAGGTGCAGACAATCAAGGCAGATGGGACACAGGCAGGGCAAAACAGAAACTGAAAGCTGGGGGGAATGTCAAACCTTGACAATAATTACAGGACATAATTTGGCAAAAACTATGTTCCTTTAGTCAGGAGGCAGCACCATGAAGCATCCAAGATTGTCATATCCCCTTATTCAGAAATGGAAGCCTCATTAGCACATGTATTTTGGGTCAGACTAGCCTGCAGCCGCCTATTCCCCCCCAACCCTGTATGTATGTATATGTTACGGTTAATGTAGAAAAACGGCTATTTTGCAAAATAGCCGGCTAATGTGCAAAATAACCGGCAGGGCGGCTAATGTAGAAAAACGGCAGTAGCCGGTTAATGCGGATGGTGTTGATGTGTCAGACCCCACACTTTTTCGGGGAGTGTAACGTTATTTTTCTTCAACAGCCATAAACAGCCTTGTCAACAACAAGCATATGCAGCATATGGGCTTCTTCCATTGGCTGCTACGCACCAACTGCACCGATTGGAGACTGTAAGTGACTGGTTTGAAGCGTGAATTTCATCCATTCAACTGAACTGTAGGCTATTCTGTAGTGTAGTAACTAGACTCTATCTACCAAATGAATTACGTTTGCTTAGTTTGTTTTGGTTTCATCAATTTGTGCAAATGGAGGAGGAGGAGAGGCCTCATCTCATCATGCGCGCGCTTCGGGTTTGTGCGATTCGGGTTTAGGAGCTTCACCTTCCATGAGAGAGACGCAACAACTGTTTGTCTGTTTTGGAGGTGCAAAGAGAAGGTGGGAATAGATCTTTCCTCACAAAGACTGTCACACTGGATATTTGCTAGTACATTTCCCAGACCTATAAGGCTGGTAGAGGTGAGTGCACTCCACTGCGCTTTGCCACCTCGGTGCTCTATTCTGGGGTGCCAATGACGTGATCTGTAGTTTGCATTATTCGTTTTGGAATACTCAATTGAGGAATATACTGCATGGGATTTGGACTCAGAATAATTGCTATAATTGCCACGGCATGCTCCGGTCAGCTCGAGGCAATTGTCTCGAGCTGACCGGAGCATCGAGACTGGAGAGATGATTAAAAATGTGATGTCCGCGCACCAGGAGCTTAAAAATGTATGTACTTTGCAATAGCCGTTTTTCTACATTAGCCGCCCTGACGGTTATTTTGCACATTAGCCGGCTATTTTGCAAAATAGCCGTTTTTCTACATTAACCGTAACATGGACATCCCTCAATAAAAAGGAGTGATAGTAGATACATTGGTACAAGGATGCTGACAATGGAGCTGTTGGGCACGAGAAAAATAGAAGGATCAAAAAGAGGATTTATGGCTATTGTAAAATATGATATGCAATTGATTGTTGTGACAGAGGAAGAGCCAATGACGTGATCTGTAGTTTGCATTATTCGTTTTGGAATACTTAATTTAGGAATATACTGCATGTAGAATAATTGCTATAATTGCCACGACATGCTCCGGTCAGCTCGAGACAATTGTTTCGAGCTGACCGGAGCATCGAGACTGGAGAGATGATTAAAAATGTGATGTCCGCGCTCCAGGAGCTTAAAAATGTGTATGTACTTTGCAAAATAGCAGTTTTTCTACATTAACATATACATATATATATGCATATATATATATATATATATATGTATATGCATATATATATATATGTATATGCATATATATATATATATATATATATATATACATACACTGTATATATATATATATATATATATATATATATATATATATATATATATATACCTACATACATGTTATGTCTCGGCCTGCTGGGGTTTCCCCTCCGCCCGATCGCGCTGCAGAAGCAGAGTCTGCGCAGCGCACAGCCAGAGATCTGCGTGCCCAGCGACGAGCCCGGTGGCGCAGCTGAGCCAACACGGGAGCGCACCTGGACGCAGCTGCAGTGCATCAGGTCAATTACAGGAAGCACATATAAGGATCAGAACTGCTGGCAACCCTTGTGAGTTTGTGTTGTCACTCCTGTGTCTGGTCGTGGGTTCCTGGAAAGATTGGATTACGTTTTGGGTTTTTGTTGAGGACTTTTCCCTTGGATTACTTTGTGGAGTTTTTGACTTTGTTCCTGTATTCTTACAGTGAGTTTCTTCCCCTGCCATTTAAGCAGGCAGCGCCTTTTGTTCTTGGTGTCGTGCGCTTTGGGCCAAGGACAGAATCCCTAACAATACATACACACACACACACACACACACACACACACACACACACACACACACACACACACACACACACACACACACACATACATGTGGTATGAATCAGTAAACATCTTGATAATAACAATTCTCGCCAAATACAGTAAATTCCAATTGTTCCTGAACACACCGGTGGATATGGAAAAATAATCGTCAATTTCAGAATTTCGATGGTCCCTAAATGCATCAATGGTGAAACGGCTAAATTCGATGCGATTCAGAACAATAACACATTCACAGCGGTACTAATAATGAATGTTACGTCGAAAACACTCGGAATTGAAACAGACAACATGCGCTCGCACGTACCGTGCATGACAGACAGACACACAAGGGGATAAAGGACAATTTCTTTCATTTTTATTTTTTATACAACTTTATCCTTAAGAAACAAAAGTGTTAGGTCTGAAAATTAGGCCACCCCCTCTGAGAACCACCTCCCCCTGAAAACGCACCTCCACACAGCGAGTGCTCTAAAAATAACAACTGCGCGATTTTCGTGCATGTACGTCAAACCGTATTGTAGGGCTTGAGGCACAAAGTTTTATCTGTATGGACCAATCAGATGAAGGGGTGGCACGTTTTTTGGCATCTAGCGTCGCCACGGTAACGCTTTTGACTGAGAAACAGTAATGCCCAGAATCGCAGGATGGAGACGCACATTTTGATGTATAACACACCTGGGTGCACATTACGTTCGGGCCGCATTAACGGCTGAAGAAATGGCATAAATTGTGCCAAAATTACACGATTAATTAAAATCGGCCGACTTCCTGTTCGGTTTCGCCCATGGCCAACTTAACTTTTTAAGTTGCGACATGATACAGGTGTGTACCGATTTCTCGCGCATGTACGTCAAACCGTATTGTGGGGCTTGAGGAAAGTATTCTAGGGGGCGCTGTTGAGCCATTTTGCCACGCCCATTAATGCAAACCATGAAATATCAAATTTATCGCCAGGCCTGGCTTGCATGCAAAATTTGGTGACTTTTGGGGAACTATCAAATATGGACCAATCAGATGAAGGGGGGCCTGCCTTGCATGCAAAATTTGGTGACTTTTGGGGAACTATCAAATATGGACCAATCAGATGAAGGGGGGCGCCCCTTATGGCGTCTAGCGTCGCCACGGTAACACTTTTGAAAGAAAAAAGTAATGCCCGTAGTCGCAGGATAGAGACGCACATTTTGATGTATAACACACCTGGGTGCCCGTTACGGTTCGGGCCGTATTAATTCTCGAAGGAATGGCATATATTGCTCCAAAATTACGCGATTAATTCAGAATGTTCAAAATGGCCAACTTCCTGTTCGGTTTTAGCCATGGCGCCAAGAGACTTTTCTTTAAGTTGTGACATGATACAGGTGTGTACCGATTTTCGTTCATGTATGTCAAACCGTATTATGGGGCTTGAGGCGCAAAGTTTTTTCTGTCTGAACCAATCAGATGAAGGGTGGGAGCGCTTTTTGGCGTCTAGCGTCGCCAAGGTAACGCTTTTGAAAGAGAAAAGTAATGCGTGGTGTCAGAGGATGGAGACGCACATTTTGATGTATAACAGACTTGGGGGCACGTTACGGTTCGGGCCGTATTAACTGCCGAAGGAATGGCATAAATTGCGCCAAAATTACACAATTAATTCAAAATGGCCGACTTCCTGTTCGGTTTCGGGCATGACTTCAAGAGACTTTTCTTTAAGTTGCGACATGATACAGGTGTGTACCGATTTTCGTGTATTGTACGTCAAACCGTATCGTGGGGCTTGAGGCACAAAGTTTTCAAGGGGGCGCTGTTGAGCCATTTTGCCCTGGCAATTAATGCAAACCAAATCAAGCCCTAAATATTGCCTTTTATAGCATCCAAGACACAGGACATAGCAGCACAAGAACAGGCTGTGAGCACAAAAGTCTGTTCAAACATGCAAAAATCGCTTTGAAATTGCACACACAAAGCTTTGACTTGAGCACTCTATAGCAGACACCTGCTTATTCCCTTTCCCCATTTGGCTCTATGCAAAGAGGCTTGAATGTGGAGCAGGCCAAAACCAGTACTCTCTGCTATACTTCAGAGGCAGAGGATGAATGGTTTTAGCAAATTGAAGCTTTTACACAAGCAGGCTTTAGCCCGGATCAAAGATACCAGAGTTTCTTTTGCTTTGTGCGCAGAACCCTTTGCAATGCTAATCTACCGCTCACTACTACTCACTACTTTCCACAGTACAGGACCACTCCATGCCTTAATTTCAGGACTCAAGCCTGGCCCTGCCTTTTCTGTGTTCTTTTCTCTTTCCTCTTCAGCCAGTAATTTTAATTATCAAAAGAATAAATTATATATGGGGGCATGGTGGCACAGCTGGTAGTGAAGCCGTCTCCTAGAGCTGAGAACGTGTTAAGTTCCCCCATGACTTCAGCACCCACAACCTGGGTGGGGTTGAAAAGGACCTTTCTGTGTGGAGTTTGGATGTTCTCCCCGTGTTCCTTGGGTAGCTAATGGGAGCTACCCTCAGAAAACATGCAGCAGTCCTGGGCTATACATGCCCCCTCTGGCCAGCCGGGGCGCCAGATGGGGTGGGGAGGATTTGGCTGGAATAACGTGATCCTTCCACGTGCTACGTCTGGCCAGAGAAGCCCCACCCTGTGTGGTGAAAAGAAGCGGCCTGCTCACTCCTCAAGTAAGGAGGAGACCTGAGCTCAGTGCAGGACCTCCCGGGGTTGGTAGAGGGTGAGCAATGTCCAGGACTTAGGTAGAAGTGATAAAATGGGGGAACAAAATGGGATGGTAAATGGTAAATGGCTTACACTTTCCCGTTCCGTTCTCGGAGTGCAGGTTTACTCGTAGTTCCTAGATTATCTAAATGTAGATTTGGAGGACGGTTCTTCTGCTATCAGGCACCATTACTATGGAACCAACTTCCAATCTGGATTTAGGAGGCTGACACCACCTCCACCTTTAAAACTAAACTTAAAACTTTCTGTTTAGTAAAGCCTATAGTTAGTGTTTAGTAAACCTCTAGCTGTACGTATTGGCCAGTCTGAACTCAAGCATCTACTAGGACAAAGAAATTAGAAGATATACACGCCGGTGCTTTCCTCACTTCACTGGCTTCCGGTCAGGTACAGGATTGTTTTAAAGATCCTTTTATCTTTTTTTTTTAATTCTTTGAATTGACTGGCCCCAGTGGTGTTACCAGGATGCCAGGTGTGGGTGGGCATTAGTCTTACCCGGTTTTGTTTTCTCCTCTCTTAATTAAATGCATAACTGAACATATGAACATGCAGGCGATAACATTTTTTTGTTTTGTTTTTGTTTTTTTTCTAAGGTGATAGAGGAGGTAACCACACAAAGGTAGAACTTAGAACACAATGAGATGTGCAGGTAATAAAGCAACAGGTTAGGTTACAGGGTATATCCTTATTATCCCAGATACCATCTAAAGGACAAGTCTGCGGCTGCTCTTGGCAAATTATGTCACAAATCTATTCATGTCAAGATTACTTGTAATCTCTTTCTCATGGGCCAAAATGACTAAGGGTGCTTTCACACCTGTCCCGTTTGGAGCAGTTGTTCCAGAACAGGGAGTGTTTCCCCCTAAACATCGATTTGTTTGGTTTATCTGAACACAGCAATCGCGCTCGGATGCGGGACAAAACAAGCGAGCCGAGATCGCCCAGGAGAGGTGGTCTCGGCTCGCTTCCATTCCAGACCTGGAGCGGTTCGTTTGGAGTGAGAACATAATCGACACAGCAACCGACACAACTCCATTCATTGTGTATGTGCGACCGCTGTGCAGGGAAAAGTCGGCGCAGCCTCCACCACATTCTCTCCTATTGGACACAACTTTCTCTCTTCTCCCTTCTCTCTTATTGGACGTGCCAAGATGTCGTCCCAGCGCGGCACGGTGAAATAAAAAAAATTTCAATTCAGGCAGGTAAGCGCGGCGCAACGACGCGGCAGGCGCCGCCGAGCTCGGCAGCAGAGCGTTCCGCTCTTGCGCTGGTAGCACATACACATGAATGGGATTGGCAGTGGCGGTCTGCGCTTTGCTATGTGAAAGGGGCTTTATAACCAGCATTGTTTTTCCCAGGGTACAGAAGAGGAAACTCCTTCCGCAAACAGTTGATGATGATTTTACTGTAAAGCACTTTGGTAGGCCCTCATATGTGCTACATATATAAAGCTGACATTGACATTGACAAGACCTGGTGTACACATATGTGGACATCACACATTTTGTTGTCTAAATGGGGGCCCAAGCCAAAAAGACGGGGGTCGTGGAATGAACAGCTCTGAGGAAAAGGCTTTTTTTCAGTATATATTTACATACTAAAAGTTTTTTTTTTCTTCAGTAAAGAAGTAGCTATGGGCTACAAGTCGTGAGTAGTCGTTAAATGACTTCATCACATAATTTGCATAATTTCACAATTTGTATATAATTGTAATGGATGCTGTAGGTGAGAGGAATAAAGTCCTGTGAGAGATAGAAAGTGAGTAAAAAAAATCCTAAATATTGTAAGAACTACAAATTAATTTTCATTTGTCAATTGTTTTTTGTTGTCAACATTTTAACTCTTTGTTATTCTGACTATAGGCTGGTGCAGCGCCATTAAATAACTATTCCAATATTTACTGAAAATGATATTTAATACAAACATTTTAAAAAGTTGTTTATTTAATAAACGTACAGTATATTACATAATCCTTTTTATAATTGAATGAGGATTATATATTGTTATGTATGAACCATGATTAAATGGCTGGGCCAGTGCCGGATCAGCCAGCCTGTCTTTGTGGGTGCACGATTCATTTGCAGTCTGGACACGGTGGGTTGAACGTCTCCTGCTGTGACTGCAGGTGAGAGCGGCGGCTGCACGTGGACTGGGTTTCCTGACGGTGCTTGTGAACGGGTGAGGGGCTCATGGACTCATGGCAACAGCAAATCAATAATTATGAAATGTGAGGGCGGCGCGTTCCTCTCACTGACGGCTGTGACGCCTACAGTATGTTCTGGACCAAACTGTCAACACCAAGAACAAGAATGTCTTTATCATCCCCATGGGTGCAATATGTTTTACAGCTACTAGTATATGTTTAAAAAAAAAAGCTACGCTCACATAACAATAGACAGGACAGTGCCAAAAAAAGAAACAAACAAAAAAAAAGTTACTTTGAGTTATTGAGGAGGCGACCGCAAACAAGGACAGATGAGTTCTTAAGTCTGCTGGTCTGACACCTGTGCACACTACATTTGCAGCCCGAATGGAGCAGCACAAACGCTATAAAAAGCAGATGGCGTAGATTAACCATGATAGTGCAGACTTTCTTCAAAGTTCTGACTTTGTAGAAGTCATTCTCGTCATATAAAGTTGTGCCTGCAACCTTGCCACATATTTTAAAAAGACCTTGGAGGGTGTTTTTTTTTTAACCAATTAATTCATACCAGAAGACATGAAAAAGTGAAAACAGATTCAGTAAAACAAGAATAACACCGGATGGAGTGTTTTGAACCTTCAACTGACTGATCATCAATAATGGAAGGTGAGATGATGCAGGATTCTTACCAAAATCTACAATCATCGCCTTGGTTTTGGCCACCTTGATGCTTGAAAAATAATGTCACCGTAGGAACATTGTCGTGACTATGATGGCTCTCCAGGCGACAGGATAACAGTCATCAGCAAACTTGATGACGTGATGTGCTGTCCATGTTGGCGCTGACAGACATTTGTATACACATAAAGAACACATAAAAGTGGTGATAGAACACAACCCTGGGATGATCCATGGGATGATAAAAGAACATCTGATAAAACTCCATCGATCTGCACATGCTGTAACCTTCCATCAGTCATCATAAAAGACCATGATCAATGTTATGATGAGTCTTCAGTCTCTGTGCTAGAATATGATGTCAGATCACTACAGTTAACATCAAAACACTTCCACCAATTAATTACCGACTTTTAGCACCACCAGCGACTCCAAAAGAACAGTTTTACTGAAAAAAAAACAATAAAACAAAATGCAAAAGCAAAAATCATAGGGGCACGGTGGTGCAGCTGGTAGTGCAGCCGTCTCACAGAAAGAAGGTCCTGGGTTCAATTCCCGCCAGGGACGCTGTGGGCGCTGAAGTGCGTGTTAATGACTTCAGCGCCCATGCCCTGGGTGGGGTTGGAACCCACACCCTGGGTGGGGTTGGCGTTTGAATGTTCTCCACATGTGATCTGGCCGGAATAATCCAGTTGGAACCTCCAGTTTGTCAACTGGCCACTAGAGACTTGCTGTAGAAGCAAGTCAATCTCCACAGCAGAAATAAACATATTTAATGCCCGCTAAACACATGGCTAAATTAAGAGAAATATAACACAGATGTCATCACTTTGATTTTAAATCCCATATTATTGCCATAACTAAAATGCACTTGCACAACACTTGATTTTGCAGAAACTTGAGATTAGAACAGAAGAGGCTTTAAACAGCTCCGTGTTAAGCCTGATTTATGGTTCCGCGTTAAATCGACGCAGAGCCTACGCCGTAGGGTGCGCGTCGCCGCGTAACCCTACGCCGTAGGCTCTGCGTCGGTGTAACGCGGAACCATAAATCAGCCTTTATGGTGCGCTGGAGAGGAGAGGAGGCAGGGAGCTGGGTGGAGGGGGCGGTGATTTAGCGGGGCGTGACGTCACGTTCCGCCACCAAACCACATGCGCCGTTTTTGCATAGTTATGCGGAAAATCCCAGAAAGCACACAATACACTGAATGTTAAAAGTTCGTTGTTTTTTGGGTGTAATTGATGTCAAGACACCCAACAAAACACAAAAAATCAAGAAAAATGTGTTTTTCATGTCACAATACCTTTAATACCGTTTGAACATTTTTTTAGTTTTGCTTTTAAAAATGTTCCATATTGTCTCAAATTTTTCTTAGGATTGCATCTTCTGATTATCACTCCTACATTAAGGTTCTGAGTCAGTGGAATAAAGACAGGTTCAACATCCTGATAGTATAAATATAAAATGTGATATAACAAATTTAACTCATGTGTACTATAGGAGAAGTGAATAACCATTGCACACGTAGGGACAGAGCCACATACTGAAACAGAAGAGGGAGGAAAGCAGCAAGAAAAGAGACAGAGCGAGATAATGAGTGGCTGTAAATGAGGGGAGGAGGGGGGAAGAAAACAAAGGAATAAACATATATAGGAGACTTCACGTGGTGAGTTAAATAACATTTAAAAACTAGATAAATATCCACTTTTATCCTAAAATAAATGCAAAGAAGAGATAGAAGCTGCATCATGAAGCTTAGTTCCACTTCAGCTGTATCTCATTGATTTTTTTTCTTTGTTCTTAGTCAATACTCCTTCTGTCTATCTCTGTCCTTGTCTTTCTAGGTACTGAATGTAATTGGAATCCCTCACTGTAAAATTGTGGGTTTAAAAGTCCACTGGAGCATGGCTGAACATCCAGTCAAGCTTGTAAAATAAACTGAAAAACAGGATGAACCAAGGTGTGTAATATTGTCAGTGAACATTTGGACTCAGCTCTCTGTGTTTGTCAGAAGACTTCTGGACTGAGGCATGTATTTATTTATTTATTTACTTTCATAGGAATATTCATAAATTCTGACTATCTGAATATATTTGTACTGCAAACAGTGGTGCTAATAGCCGTCAATATTACCTGAGAGCTGTGTAACAACATTTCAAACCAACTCCCCCTCCAGCCGGATGCCTGGTGTTGGACCTTCTGATGTTGTACTTTCTGATTATCACTCCTACATTCAGGATCTGATTCAGTGGAATAATGACAGGTTCAAAGAATACAGAATAATGTCCAGTTTAACACCCCTGTTTTTAAGCAGCAGAAATATATTTAGAGCCTGATTTAAAAAATAACAAAAACGCTCTAGTTTGTATTGTTTAACCTTTTACAGGACAAGTGATCTACATGTTCTACATCGTCGTCGTCGTCGGTAGCCACTCATATTCCGAGTTTGGCATCGGCGTGTCAGCTCTTCCTCTGTGGTTCTATTTCTGTTCCTACAGTTGTTGTTGTTGCTGTTGACGGCGTTGATGCGCCTTCATGTGGCTTAGTAGGCCCAGCCTATGCCGAAAAAGTCTTGGTCAATGCTCACACTGTAAAGTTGCATGTGTAGGGTTGTGAGCTTGTCTCCGTTTACGGTCTTGGCGCCTTTTTTCAAGATGTAGCCGCCTGTCATTTTCGAAAGCTTCTACTCCTTCGGAGACTCTAAGGCGCCAGGAGTCTCGTTCCTGAGCTATCGTTTCCCAGTTGTCCTGGGGGATGTCAGCCTGGGCCAGCGACCGCTTCAGCTGGTCTTTGAATCGACGCTTTGGTGCGCCTCGGGGACGCTTGCCCTCCGATAGTTCTCCATACAGGATCATCTTAGGGAGGCACGTTGGTGGCATTCGAGCAATGTGGCCGACCCAACGTAGGCGATGATGCAGTATTGTGGCTTCAATGCTTGGAAGTGAGGCCCTTCTGAGAATCTCGATGTTAGTGATTTTCTCTTCCCAGCGAACATGGAATATCTGGCGAAGCTTAAGTTGTTGAAACCTTTCCAGCTGTTTTAGGTCACGTGCGTAGAGCGTCCATGTCTCACAGGCGTACAGCAAGGTGGATAGGGCGACTGCCCGAAATACCATCACCTTTGTTCGAAAGTTGAGCCCGTGGTTTTCAAAGACACGTTCTGCTAGCCGGCCGTAAGCAGCCTTTCACTAGCAAGGACCACGCCATCAACGAGATACGTTTAACAGATTTATTAGGAGTTGATGGTGATGATGACGGTGATGATGAAGGCGATGATGATGGCGATGATGATGGCGATGATTGGTGATGATGATCCGGAGTTCGATCGAAGCGTTGTGGGGAAGCTGGTAGGGGATCCGCCGCAGCGCCCGGGCAACGACGGACCCCCTAGGACTCTAAGAGATAGAGAAAGAGAGGGAGAAGGAGGAGAGAAAGGGATGGGGGGGAGGGGTGCAAAGAACGAGAGCGAAGATGAACTGAGGTTTCGGTTACTATTTGAAAGTATGAATGACAGGCGTAGTGCCGGAAGAGGCGTGGTTGAGGCGTGGTTGAGGCGTGGTTGGGGCGTGGTTGGGGCGTGGTTGAGGCGTGGTTGAGGCGTGGTCCTGCTCCCGAAATTCGCTTGTTAAGCTCCAATTCACTAGCAAGGACCACGCCATCAACGAGATACGTTTAACAGATTTATTAGGAGTTGATGGTGATGATGACGGTGATGATGAAGGCGATGATGATGGCGATGATTGGTGATGATGATCCGGAGTTCGATCGAAGCGTTGTGGGGAAGCTGGTAGGGGATCCGCCGCAGCGCCCGGGCAACGACGGACCCTCAAAACCGATTACTTAAGGAGATGGGACTGAGCGGATCTGAGGTCGCTGAGATCGGAACGAATGTAGCGGTGGTAGGTTCGAGAGGACCAGCGGCCCATGAGCTGTATGAGGTGCTCTGGGATGCCGTTGCGGGAGGCTGAAGTGGCGGCTCCGATCCTGAAGGAGTGACCGGAGTAGTGCGTGGGAGAGATACCGGATAAAGAGAGTATCTGACGGAAGTGATGGTGAAACCAGAATCTGGTGACGACGTGTCCTGATTCGGACACGAAAAGAGGATCTGTCGAAGACGAGCTCTGTGATTTCCGGAATGACAAATAATAGGCCAGGGTCTCGAAAGTATTAAGAGGTGATTGGTCTTTAAAGTAAAATAGTGGTGTTGGTGGACCTGATTGATTGGTCTTGGTTTGCTTCAGGTAGAAGACTAGGGTGTCGACGGAGAAAAGAGACAGGTCGGAGATGCATGCGTGGCGGCGTGGGTTGAAGTGGATGGTGGGCGCAGTAAATTCGGAGCATCTAAGGAAGCCATAAAAGGCAAGCAAGAACATGGCTTCGAGTGTTCGAGCGACGTGGGGGGTGCTGTAACCGGAGCGGATGGTGTGGATACATGTTGTTAATAAACTAGCAGTAAGGGGAAGACGGCGTGGATTCTGGGCTGGTTCTTGACGAAGAAGTCCTTTAAGAAGAGCGGTGACCTGAGGATGATTAGAGGCTGGGCTTGGACTGCCGGTTAGGAGCTTGGAGAAAAAAATTGATACCGCAGAGATAGACTTTGATGGTCTGTGTCTTAACAGCCATAGCGGAATGGGCGAAGGTGATGTAGCTAGACAGGGTGATGAGGTCGAATGATGGGAAGGTTATGTTGTGTCTAATATGAAATGAACGGAAACTTCTCCAGGCGGTCCAGTATGCTGATAAGGTAGTGGGTGATAGGCTGTTGATGATGGCTTTCTGGGATTCGATGATCAGGGGTCTTAGTGCTGGGTTTACACGTTGAAGGTCAAAGCAGAATAAGGAGGAACCGGTGTTGGAGAAGGATCCGCATGTGGGGCCAAGCTTCTGAATTTCGAGTGCCAGACTAGGCGGCGCATGAAGGGCATGATGGATGAGGAGTTTGAGCGTCCTTTGTTGATTATGTCGACTACTGCAAGGTTGTCTGAGTAGATGAGAATGGACTTGCGGGTCCATTCGTGGCCCCAGAGAATGGCGGCCACTGAAATGGGATAGATCTCGTAGAGAGCGGAAGAAGCCGTGTAGTGTTCGTTTGCGAGCTCTGGGGGCCATCCTGCTGCAAACCATCTGCCGTCGTAGAAACCCCCAAAACCGATTGAAGGGGCGGCATCGGTGTAAAGATTGATATCGTGGGGGTGAGCCAGTTGGTCATCATAAAAGAAAGTGATCCCATTCCAGGTGGCAAGGAGGTTGAGCCACAAACGAAGCTCGGCACGACTCGAGTTGTCTAGGGAGATGGGAGACAAGAGAGATGGAACGGCGGAAGCGATGGATAGCAAGTGGGAGATGAAGGCCCGCCCTTGGGGAATAATGCGCATGGCAAAATTGAGGTGGCCTAGGAGAGAGAGGAGTTGGCGTTTGGTGCAGCCTGGGGCTAAGAGGAAATTGGAAATGAGAAGACTGATACGGTTGAGCTTTTCGGTTGGAAGAGAAGCCTGAAAGAGATCTGTGTCGAGAGTGATTCCGAGGAATTCGAGGGAAGTGGAGGGGCCCTCTGTTTTCTCGGCGGACAATGGAACCCCGAGTTCGGAGAAGACGGAAGTCAGGGTGACCAAGCCAGAAGCGGGTGGCGATGAGGGAGGGGTAATGACGAGGAAATCGTCCAAGAGATGGACGAGGAAAGGAATGCCGTGGTTGTTGGAGAGGATCCAGCAGAGGGCCTCTGAAAAGGTATCGAAAAGTTTGGGGCTGCTCTTGCAGCCGAAGGTGAGCCTGACTGCGAAGTAGTATGCACCTCGCCAGCGGACGCCGAAGTATTGCCAGAAGTCTGGGTGAATAGGAAGAACCTTGAAAGCGCTGGTGATATCCGCTTTTGAGAGCCACGACCCTTTCCCGGCGAGTTTAATGAGGGCGATGGCATGGTTGATGGTGGCGTAGTGAAGGGAGAAGTCTTCGCTTGGAATCAAGCTATTGATGCTTGGGATGAAACTTCCATGGGGGGCTGAGAGATCGACGATGATACGTTTCTTTCCTGAGTATTTCCTGGTTGCAATGCCGAGGGGGCTGATTCGAAAGTTCGGGAAGGGGGGATGAGGGAACGGGCCGATCATGAAGCCTTCTTTGACTTCCTTGGCGAGCAAGCGATCGACTGACTCCGGCTCGTTTATGGCGGACAGTAGATTTTTGCATTCGTAAGATGAGGATGGAGATGAGATGATGCCGGGGTGGAAACCTTCACTGAACCCTTTGACGAGGAACTTAACGAAGCACGGATTGGGGTGGTTACGAAGTGCCACCCCTAGAGCGGGAATGTTGATAGGTGTAGAGAGATGCTCACCTAGTTTCTGCGAAGTTGGGTTGTGCGGGCAGGCGGGGCGGGCGTGTCCGCCGCCGCAGTAAGAGCAGACGTGGAGGAAGCGGCACTGGGACATGTGGCAGCCGGTGTCATTAAAATTGTTGCAGATGGAGCGGCCTCCCTGATGCATTATGGGCCTGCCTCTGGCATCGATGCCCTTGGTTACGGGAATGCTGACGGATGGGTTGGATGATGTGTGCTTAGGGAGTAGGGGTGGTGGCGGCGCTGCTGAAGACAAACGGGAGAAAGCTGACAGTCTCGCTCGGGTGGAATGAGGCCCGGCGTGGGCGGGAATGGAGCAGGATGAAGCTGGGTGTGAAGCGGCACCGCACAAGGAACATGTTAAGGCTGTGCGGGCGGCGAAGATGCGGCAATAAAGCTCGGTATCTAGTGTGCCCCAGTATGTGGCTTCATTAAACTGCTGGAGGCGAGCTGCCGCTTCCGAAGCGAAGTGGATGTGATAGAGATAGAAACCGTTTCCTCCGAAGCGGAGGGCCAGATTGAGGATGTTGGAAAGATAGTCGTCCAGTTCCTGGCGACGTAAAGGAAACGAGGCGCACATGACGTCTCTGTAGAGAGAGAACGCGTATGCGAATTCTGTGGGTGTAAGCTCTTTGGAGAGGGTGGATGACTTTCCTCTCGGGGGGGGACACCCTTCCTGGTCTTGGAGCTGTTTGTCTGCGGGTGGTTGGTGGAGGGAAGGCATGAGGAGGAGTGCAAGATTGATGTAGTTACCATCGATTATTTGCTTACGCAGGTTGGCCGGAACTGGAGAAGGGCGGGAAGCGAAAGTATTGGGATGACGGACGGCGGGGTTGGCTGTGGACAGGGTGAAATGAGCGGTTGCCTGCGGGGCCGGAACGGTTTGAGGAAGGAAACTGGGGGGCTGCTGGAAGGGCATGGCGGGGGGTGCTAGCATCCCGGTGCTAGTGACCCCGGCCGAAGTTAGCTGATGTAGTTGGTGGAGGTGGGCTGAGGGGGGCAGTGGCATCCCGGTGCCAGAAACCCCGGCCGGATCTAGCTGCTGTATTTGGTGGAGGTGGGCTGAGAGAGGCAGTGGCATCCCGGTGCCAGGAACCCCAGCCGGAACTAGCTGCTGTTGTGGCATCCCGGTGCCAGAAACGCCGGCTGCAGTCAGCTGCTGTAGGTGCTGGAGGTGGATTAGGTGCTGGAGGTGGGCTGAGTGGGGCATTGGCATCCCGGTGCCAGAAACCCCGGCCGGATCTAGCTGCTGTGGTTGGTGGAGGTGGGCTGAGAGAGGCAGTGGCATCCCGGTGCCAGGAACCCCAGCCGGAACTAGCTGCTGTAGTGGCAACCCGGTGCCAGGAACCCCAGCTGGATCTAGCTGCTGCAGTGGCAACCCGGTGCCAGAAACCCCAGCCGGAACTGGCTGCTGTAGTGGCAACCCGGTGCCAGGGACCTTGGGGATGGAGGGAGGAAACTGCTGGTGTGGGTGGAAATCCGGATGGGAGGTGGAAGTTCCAGGGATGATGTGGCTGTGTGCTCCTGCTGAAGTAGGTGATTTGCCTGTGTTTCTTGTTCTGCTGGCTATTTTCTGACCTTGCTTCTGTTTATTGGTTTTTTGCTTTTGTTGAAGTGGCCCTTTAATGGGGGCGGTGACGTCACAGCGCGCCGTCGGAGTCGACGTGATGACGTCATCAGGAAGTGAGCTTCCGCGGAGCTGTTGGCTTGGCAGGCGGACATGAGGTGATTGAAAAGTTTGGCTTTGTTATCTGTTCGGTGGAAGGGGATTCTTCTATCCCGGAGTGTTTTCTGGAGTGTGGCGACGGTCCAGTCGGAGATGTTTGCTGCAGGCCGGCCGTCAGGTTTTCTCGCCGGAGCGTGGTGACGCTGGGACTGCCGGCGGGTTGTGCAGCCTGTGTCGTCGGGACGATGGCGCGGAGCTTGAGTTAACCTCATGGGAGAAGGAGTGGGAGACCTGCGACGACGGCTATGGGCTGGTCCGGATTGTCCGCGTCCTCTTCCCTCTGATGGCGGACGTGGGCTGGAACGGCTGGAAGACGGTGAGCTGCAGTAATGACGGATGTTCAAAAGGGATGAACCAGGCGGGATGTGGACGGCTGAGGAGACAGAAGTCGTTCTGGGCGGCTGTCGGGCTCGGGAGAGCGGTGTTTCGGGCACGGCGGCGGCTGAGGAGTTTTCCTCCTCCGAAACTTGTTGGATATCGCCTGAAAACAAATCGTCGTCAGATGGTGACAACGAGACGAGATCCATGACTGACAGGTAAGGAGCTATTCAAGATTCGAGAAAGAGTGCAGGTTTTTTACGGGTTTTCGGCTCTGGTGCAAAGAACGAGAGCGAAGATGAACTGAGGTTTCGGTTACTATTTGAAAGTATGAATGACAGGCGTAGTGCCGGAAGAGGCGTGGTTGAGGCGTGGTTGAGGCGTGGTTGGGGCGTGGTTGGGGCGTGGTTGAGGCGTGGTTGAGGCGTGGTCCTGCTCCCGAAATTCGCTTGTTAAGCTCCAATTATACGGTTCTGCACTTCGCTTTTGCATGTGGCAGTAGATGACAAAATGTTTCCGAGGTACGAGAAATTTGGGACACTTTCTATGGGGTTGCCTTTGACTTTGACACCTGGTTCTATATGATGTGACTCGTTGGGCGACTGCTGAACCAGCAGTTTCGTCTTTTCGATGTTAACTTCCATGCCGAAGCGTTCATAAGCTGCAATGAAATGATCGGCTATAGGCTGTAGGTTTTGAGGCTTCTGTGTGACAGTGTTGTTGTCATCTGCGTACTGGAGTTCTCGGATGTTTTGGTGGCTTGTTTTGGTTCGAGATTTAAGACGTGACAGTTTAAATAGTCCTCCATCCAGCCGGTAGCGGATTTCGACGGCTGTTGCATCAAGTGGGATTTCGTTCAACATGGCTGGAGTATAGAGTGCAAACAGGGTTGGTGCAAGAACACAGCCCTGCTTAAGGCCACCGGTAATCTCGAAGGTTTCCGAGAGATTTCCTTGTTGGATCACTCTGGCCGTCATTCCTTCATGAAGGGCACGTATCAAGTTGATGAAGCAATCAGGGCAACCAAATCATGCTAGGGTCAGCCACATGGCAGGTCTGGGTACTTAAAAGCTCTCTTCAGATCCCAGAATATCTGCATGAGCGGTTGCTGTTGCTCACGGCTTTTCTCCTGCAGTTGTCTTGCACAGAAAATCATGTCGATCGTACCGCGAGATGGTCTGAAGCTGCACTGTGATTCTGGCAAGATTTCCTCCTTAATTTCAAGAAGTCTATCGAGCAGAATGCGTGCGAGAATTTTTCCGGCGATGCTGAGCAGCGATATGCCACGGTAGTTGCCACATGACAGGCGGTCACCCTTTTTGAAGATGGTGATGATGTTCGCATTTTTGAAGTCTGGGGGGACGGATTCAGACTCCCAGATTTGGGTCAGGAGGTCCATCAGGTGAGTCTTCGTATCAGGCCCTGCCTTGTCCAGCAGTTTGAAAGGGATGTTGTCTGGTCCTGGTGCCTTCCCAGGTTTCATTTGCTTCATTGCTTTGTTGAGCTCTTGGATGGTAGGTGGCTGCGACATCCATTGTTGGATAGGTGCTTGAGGTGTGTTGCGAAGTAGGTCAGCTGCAGTGGTTGAGTGTTGGTTGAAGAGCGTCTCGAAGTGGGCTTTCCATCGTTCGAGGATCTTTTCTGGGTCGTTGAGTACAGTGGTTCCATCAACATCCTTCAGGTGGTTTACAGGCGATCTGATGGGGCCGTAGATCTCTTTCGTGGCGGCGTAAAAGCGTTGCATGTCCCTCTGGTCAGAGTAGCCTTGGATTTCATCGGCTTTTTTCCTCCACCATGCGTTTTTTATTTCCAGAAGCGTTCTCTAGCAAGCCCTCGTGGCGTTTTGATATTTTGCTTTGTTGCTGCGTGTTGCATGACTTCCCACCGCTATGCGTGCCTTCCTTTTTGCTTCAATGAGTCTTGTAATGGTGGTCTCATTCTCAACAAACCAATCCTGCTTCTTCTGCTTAGAGTATCCGATGGTCTCTTTTGCGGCAGTGGTTAAAGCATCCCTGAGTGAGATCCATTTCTCGTTCACGTTCAGACGAGCTGCTAGGGCTTCTTGGAATTGTCTTACGCAATTTGGATCTTTCAGCTTGTGGCAGTCAAATCGACGCCTTGGTGGTACGCGGATGTTCAGCTTTAAACGAGAAAGCAACAGGCGATGATCCGTCCAACAGTCATCAGCGCCAGGCATGGAACGAGTTATGCAGACATCCTTGACGTCGCACTTCCTTGTGAGCACATGGTCAAGGGTGTGCCAGTGCTTCGATCTTGGATGTCTCCAAGTGGTTTTCTGTCATAGTGGTAGGCGAAAGAGGGTGTTTGTCACAATGAGGTTGTGCTCAGCACACAGTTCGAGGAGCAGGCGTCCGTTGGCGTTGCAGTTGCCATGACCGTGTTTGCCGATGAGGCCTTCCCACAGAATGTGGTCGTGACCGACACGGGCATTGAAGTCGCCTAGGACAACAAGCTTTTCATTTTTCGTTACAGACCGGCATGTCATAAAACAAATCTTTAGTGTCGTCATCGTTGGTCAAGGTAGGAGCGTAGACTGAGATCAGGGTGAGATATTTGTTTTTCCAGAGCGGGATCCGTAGCATCATGATTCGTTCGTTGATGGCCTTGGGGGCTAGGTTGTGTTGCTCCACTAGGCGTGACTTAACTGCAAATCCAACATGAATTCGTGGCTCATCAGCAGCTTTTCCTTTCCAGAAGATAGTGTAGTCTGCAGCAGTTTCCTCTGCTCCTTGCAGATGAGAGCTGTTCTGCGCTCAGGGCGATTGGAGTTGGCATTGTCCATCATAGTGCGGACATTCCAGGCGCCGACTGTCAGAGTTTGAGTAAAATAGTTTTTCTTTTTAAGTCTAGTTTGTGGTTGTTTATTTCGACCGCATAAATGGGATGTCCACTGGTTGCGGTTTACCAGTCAGACAGTGTGTGACATCCGATGTTTCCCCCACCTTTTCTAGGGGGCTCCCCAGTTGGGGTGGGCTGCGGTGCTCCTAAATAGGCCAGCCCAGACGCGGAAACAGCTGCCGAACTCCTTTGTCGTCACGGGTCAAATGGAGAGCGACCATCACGGTTCCGCCGCCAACGGGTGGGCGCGAACTAGAGACTTCCAGCCGTCCAAGCCTGTCCCCGTCGCCCGCACTACCAGCGCCGTTGGGCTTCTTGTGCTGCAGGTGAGGTAGAATAGAGGAAGAGGAGAAACGGGACCATTCGCTGAGAATTTGATTAAGGTGGACAACACAGCGCAACGGTGAAACCCACACACTTCACATGCGGATCTTGCTCGGCAGCTCCAGGGGGATGAAGACATGTCGAGTTTGAATCCGCATGCTGCACCGGTCTGCCGGGTGTCCGGTTTGCTGGAGCCCGCCTCTTGCCTGACCGGCAGGCGTTAGTATTGGGGTAGCAACAGCCTGTGCCGCTACTTTAACAGATGTTGTTTTTGTTCTGCTGGGTGCCCAACACACCCTCCCTGCACCAATAATGGGCGCAGGGGGAGCCACATATCCCGGTGACAACCCGGCCATGGGGCAGGCAGTACGGGGTTACATGGTACCCGTAGCGAGAGGTCATCATATTGTGACATCGGCCTGACGGCAATGTTCTACATACTATCAGTGTATTTACAATTCCTCTTAAATTCAGAATTAAATCTGATTATACGCACATATATGCCTTAGGTTTTTACCGGCATGGTATCAACCATTAATATGTGTGCAGACAGGGTAAAAAAATTAAAAAATTAAAAAAAAGAATTAAATCTGATTTAAAATGAGTAAAAATGACCCTAAAACACCTAATTCCGAATGAAAATGGCCATTCCGAATTAAACTTAATTCCAAAGTAAGTGGCTGGTTTATTCAGATTTTAAATCTGAATAGAATAATTCCACGATCATGTATACACTGATGAGGCATTGTGACACCGTGGCTGAAGTGAAACTCCAGCTTCCTACCCCCTGCAGGGGCGACACCTTGGAACTAGCTTCAACAAAGACTTGAACCAGGGGAATGCCATAGGACGAAGTTCCTGACTGACTGATATGTTAATACCAACTCCTTTGGCCACAGACTTTAATCACGAGAACACCCTATGGGGTAATTTAGAAGTTAGTGACAGTCATGCCAAATGCCCGATAACGGCATTTGGCCACAGATCACATCTGACTGTAAATTGCTTTTTGTCTCTCACTTGGCTTGTTTATTCCTGCCTTTTGTACTTTGAACTTATTGTATAAAAAGTCATGATTCCAACCACTCTGGGTCAACACAGCAACCCAGACACGCTCTGTGTAGATCTGCTCACCGCCGGCTACTGAATAAAACTCACTACACCACAGCGGACTTCTGAACTGGATTTTATATTATTCTTCGACAACACTTATTCCGCTTTAAATTAATTCTGGTCTTTCTGCGTTGCTCGTTCCCTCGCCCGTCTGTCTCCATGACACTCAACGATGGGCTTGTTTTCCAAACAAAGTTTCAAGATGGCAGCACGCAGTAAACGGTGGTCAAGAGCAGAGACCATTTATTTAATAAATAGCTTGGAGGACCTGGAAATAATTAAAAGAACAGATGGAAACAGGAAACATAAAAATTGTGAGCTTTTCAAAGTTGTAGCGGCTAAGTGGCTAAGTTTGTTTTTCTTCCGGTAGACGTAACTTCCGGTCCGTCCCCCTATCCAGACCCCCAGACCTGTAGAGGAATTGGATAAAGCCAATCAAACGTGTTTTCCATGTAAACCTTAATTCGGAATTACTATTTCCATGTAAACTCGAAGGAAAATAGTTTAATTCGTAATTATTTACTTCGTAATAATTAATTCCGAAATTCTTTTTGTTTATCAACTACATTTGAAACATTTTTGGACCTTTTTTGAGCGTTTGTACCGTACCGTATTTTCACGACCATTCGGCGCACCGTGTGAAAAGGCGCACCCTCAGTTTTGTGTGTCATTTTTGGATTTTAAACACACATACGGCGCACCGACCCAAAAGGCGCAGTCTACACAGATGGAGCTGCACACACGCGCGCCGCAAAACACACACGCGCTGCAGAACACACACGCGCTGCAGAACACACACACAAGTGTGCTTATTTAAAAATAGAGCGGGAGCAAAACTTAGTTTGATATTTTATTTCACTTTTCACATCAATCAAACCCTTCAAAGTCTTCATATTATGTTTCCGCATTAAAGAATTTAAAAAAAAACACCGGGTCGCCCCACATAGACCTGCTTCAGCCACTCGCTCATCATCCCTTCATCCATCCAGCCCTTTTCATTTGCCTTTATAATGACTCTGGCTGGAAAAGTCTCTTTAGGCAAAGTTTTTTCTTTTAAAAAAATCACCATCGGCTGCCGTTTCTGTCCATAAGCGTGGCAGGCAAGCACAACAGTAAATTACGACTTTTCATACCCCGTTGTGCGGATCCCGACCGCGGTGTTCCCGGTCCGCTCCCCCGCGGTGTTCCCGGGCCGCTCCCCCGCGGTGTTCCCGGTCCGCTCCCCCGCGGTGGTCCCGCCGGTCCGCTCCCCCGCGGTGGTCCCGGGTCCCAGTCCGCTCCCCCGCGGTGGTCCCGGGTCCGGTCCGCTCTCCCGCGGTGGTCCTGGGTCCCGGTCCGCTCCCCCGCGGTGGTCCCGGGCCGCTCCCCCGCGGTGAACGTGAGCGGCACCTCGTCCATGTCGGGGGGGTGTCGGCTGCAGAATGAGCGGAAGCTCTCCATCTTTTCCATATAATCCGCCGGGCGCTGCTGCTGCGTTGGCACCGTTTCATGAAGCGAAAGCACCAGGACGGACCTCCATGAAAATGTTCAATTTTCATTTCTTCCGTAATAGAAACGGCGCACCGTTTCATAGGGCGCGCGGCACATTTTAGGAAAAAAAAAAAAGAATTTTATGTGCGCCTTATGGTCGCGAAATTACGGTAAACCCTCGGGAGTTCTTTTTTTCTTTAGCCGGAGCTTCCGCCACTTTTTCGTATCGCGTGATTTGTGTCATTGCGTCATTTAGGCAGCTAATCAGCACAGAGCCTCATTATCATAGCCCCGCCCACTCAGAATACCACAAAGAGAAGGAGGTTAGAAACGGGGAAGATAGAGACATGGCTTACAGACTGAATTTCTCATTTATTTAGCAAAAAAAATCAAAAGCTTTTTTTAAAGACATTTAAGGCCTGTTTAGAATAGGTATTAGATGCCATAATAGGTCCCCTTTAAGGTTATTTTTCACCTTTCCTACAATCTTATCGAGGCTCCTCTTACATGTGTCTTATATTGACAGAGGGATAAATAAAGTCCTTAATAAAGCCGGTTCTAAATTAGTTAAAATATTAAATTGATTTTACACTAATAGTACATTTCTCTTTAAACTAGATGCCCAATGAGCCAGCAATAGGCAGAGATTCCCTCATGAAAGTTCTCTACTCCTCAAAGGAAGCCATAGTGCTGGAGAAGGGAAACATAGCCACTCCTAAGGCCAGAGTCTGGACAGAGCTGAGCGAGCAGATTGGAAACAAAATTTCTGCAAAGGCCCTGTTAAATTAAACAGACACAATGTGTGGTCAGTGTTAGGGTTCAATAATCAGACCAAGGATCCAGAAAACAGTGACACAGAAACATCCGAGTCAGGTTCCCTTTCTCCTGGACAAGAACACAACCAGGAATTTCCACTAGAAGTTCCATTTGATAAATTGGTTCAGTTTATACCTGAAGAGGTGGAATACAAGAACAAAACGTCTTCAAATAAAAAAAGGGACTACACAATTTTGAAATCTGGAATCTGGACTCATACTATAAATTAGTATATTTGGAAACAGGTTAAAAGTGCATGCACATTTGTTTTATGAGAGCCAAGGTGTATCCCTCACAGGCCACAATTTATATTGTTATAAAAGGCTGCTGCAAAGAGTGTCAAAGCCAGCTTGATATAAAAAGTGAAAAAGAGGCTGCACTAAACAGTCCAATGGTCTTCATGAAAACGACGCTCACTCCACCGCTTCACCGTGGACACCAACAAAGTCAGGGGGCTGCGTGACGTCACATAACTTGCTTGTCAGAAAGACATTGTTGATGTAGACCAGGGGTGCTCACACTTTTTCAGCATGAGAGCTACTTATAAAATGATCAAGTCAAAATGATCTACCACCTACTACAAAAAAAGCAAAACATATATTTATTTATAAATATATTGAGGATTCTTTATATTGCATGAGCCAATATTGCACAACACAACACAATTAACTATGTTCACTCAAAAAACTAAGGATCTTATCAAGAAATGTTCTTATTTCTAACCTAAAAATGCCATTACACCTGATAACACACATAACTTAAAAGGTTAGGTGTTTCCCACGTGTTTCAATTGAACTTTCATTTGTGTCAAGCAAATTTGAAGTTCTAGTTAAAGCGACACTACGTAACTTTTCCGACTTAATATCATATTTCCAGAGTCATTGTGATGGTACATCAACTTCCAACAGGTTTAATGAACCTCTGTCATGATCTGAGGGGTCTGTATCGCTTTCACTGGCACTATGTAACTTTGAGGAGCATGGTAGGAACCCTGCCACACTAAAAAACTACAAATTTTACGACTTTGACTGCTTTACGGCACATACGTCACTTCCCCCTCCTTCCCGATTCGTAGTCGAGACAAAAATGGGCGGGGCTTGGAGCGCAGAGGCTGAGCTCAGCAGAAGCTGGTGTTGAGCTAAACGAGGAGCTGGTATCATGGCCGAAGCAGCGAAAAAAACGAAGAAAATAAAAGTTTTAACGGAGCGGAGGAGGCGAAAAAAAGAAAGCGGGAGAGTAACAAGCTAAATGCCCGGTGGAGAATAAACATTGGCCCGGCGTTCACTCGCTACAAGCCCTTGTAGCGCCGTCGTCTTGGACAGGAGATGGTTGAAGGATGTAAAGACGTTCATCACCTTCAGGTATGCACTTTTGTCAACACCTATGTCAGTGTGTTTTACAAAAACAATTATCCTAAAACTACTACAGCTGGTGTAAGTTTTGCTACTGTATCAAATGTCAATATCTATGTAAACCTTTTGACTCTTCAGGTCTGTATATACAGATACTTATACACTGATGGTAAAAGCAACACATTTGTAGATATAGTAAAATATAGCCAGAAAAATGAAATATATAGGCAAAGTATACACTTCCAGATAAAAAAAATACAATATAAACACCATATAAGCTAGGGGTGTCACGGTACACACAAGTCACGGTTCGGTACGTACCTCGGTTTAGGGGTCACGGTTCGGTACGGGTTCGGTACGGGTTCGGTACGGGTTCGGTACAACGGGAAAAAAAATACAAAAAGTCCCAAATGTATAAGACGAGTTTTTTCTTCCTTTATTTTGATCATAGCATTTGAAAGTTAAAGTTTGTTTAATTGGCTACAAAACTAAAAAGCATCTCTTATTACAGTGTAAAATAAATAGAATAAAACATTTAACTTGTGCATTAGTGTTTTTAATTTTAACCACGGACTGGTTTATGTGAGCGCGGGATGGGACATTGTAACGAGGCTCGAGCACTTTTAATAAATACTTGAACCCGGGCTCCTCTACTGCTGCATATGGGCAGAGCCGTCTGGGGGCGGAGCATTCTCCATGGGCCTTATGATAGTCATTTTAACATTCAACAACACCTCATCCTACCCATCAAACAACATTTATTCTCACTTTTATTGAGCCAAGCCTATAGGCCTATGCTGCAGAAAGCAGAGTAAAGTCACAAACTTGTTCAGAAGAACACACACACACACACACACACACACACACACACACACACACACACACACAGACTCAGTTCCATCTTTGATACAATTTAAATACAAAAAAAACATAACTGGTCTAAAATTACACAAACTATTTAGATAGATAGACACAGCGGTCTATAACATCATTTCTGAGCTCTATAACAGAGAATAGACTCTAGTCTAGTTGACAACAACACAAGCACATTAAAATAGGCAGCTGGTCAAAGCTACAACATTCTGATAAATAAATTATTTATGGAGGTTACACTGACTCACCAACGGTAGTTGACTCTTCCATACCCAAAATAATCCAGGTAACGTGGAAAACGGGGTAACGTTCAAAACTTTGTACAAATGTAGTCCTCTGTTAAACTTTAGCGCTAATCTCCTTCACGGCAAATTTGCTGTGACTGTTAAGGCTGATTTATGGTACCGCGTTACACCAACGCAGCGCCTACGGCGAAGGTTGCGCGTTGCCGCATACCTCGCCGTAGACTGCGCTGTACCCTATGGCGTATGCTCTTTTATCGTTATTATAGCCTACAATTTATGATGATATATGAATTGCACATATATTTATTGATATGCACAGACTAGCACACATTTAGGTCTGTAATGGAACGTGACTGTTGATATTTATAAAGGAAAAAAAAAAACGATGATTGATATATATTTCTTTTTTTTTTTTTTTTTTTTTTTTTTTAACTCAGTCAGACGTATTCGCCGTATGACTGGGTGCACCGAACCGTGACGCCCGTACCGTGACGGGACGGGACGAATACAAATACCGTTACACCCCTAATATAAGCATATAAAATAAATCTACCTTGTTGGAATTATATTAAAATAATAACAAGAGTAGTAAAGAAACCTTATGGTGTTTATAATGTGTCGTTTTATCTTGTGAGTGTATAAATATATACATTTCTCTAATTTTTCTATAGCTATACATTACTTGCTTTTACTTTCTGCATAATTACAGTGACTTCAACAAAGAAAAAAATTCAAACTTGTGATCAACAAAATATGTTGAATGATTTATAGGTCAGCAATTATCAGAAAGACATAATGTTTTTGTATATTTATTCTCACACTCTGCAGGACTACATCAGATCTGGAAAACTTCCAGAATCACATCCTCATGCAGGGAAGAGTTCTCCTACACTCCAGCAGTGAATCATCAGGGAAGGTTCTCCTACACTCCAGCAGTGAATCATCAGGGAAGGTTCTCCTGCACTCCAGCAGTGAATCATCAGGGAAGGTTCTCCTACACTCCAGCAGTGAATCGCACGCGGACTCTCCCAGCATGAAACAAGGATGGACACAAGATGCTACTGCTACTATAGTCATTGTATTTATTTACAGTAACTTCTTACACTGTTTCATAGTTCAGTTTTTATTATCAGTTCATTATTTTTAGTTTATTTTTCTACTACTCTATTTACACTTATTTACTTTATTCACAGTAATTTATCCTGTCATACAGTTGTTCATTACTGCTACTGTGATACAGATTACTTATTGTTTATAATAAGTATGTATGGGATAACTGCTGTCACTATGCAAATGACAAAGTTCAAGAATGTTCTATTTTCTGAAAGGTGTGTAAATAAAAGTCTGTCTTGTTTTGCACAAATGTCTTTATTTTAAACACACAAAAACAACTGTACAGGAAAAAATGGAACAAAAAAAAAACAATATCAAAATATTTGCAGTAATCCTCATAAAGGTTCCATTCTAGAGAAGACGGGGATCCTTGAAACCAGTGTACTGTCCCATTGGGTCTGGAAAGGTGTCTCTTATTTTCCAAACATCATGCTGCCAGAGCACAAACTGGCGATATGTATATATATGCATATATACAGTATATGATATATATGCTGCGTGTCGGTTCTGTCTTTGTGGGGGTTCAAACTCTGATGATGCAGAGGTAGAGGTGTTCTCAAGAACAGCAGATTCCTGATAAAACAAGAGACAGAATTGTTATGATACAAATGTAAATGTGGAATTCTATGATCAATAAGAATCAAAATTAGAATGTTTTCACATACTGGGGATTCGTCTTGGGTTTTGGTAATTCTAAAATTACTGACAATATCAACAACAGACAGAGAAATAATAGTGATCATAAAAATGTGTAATTCGCAATGAGGAAGCTTTATAAAATAATAATACACTCACTCACTCACTCACTCATCTTCTCCCGCTTTTCCGTTACCGGGTCACGGGGGCAGCAGCCTCAGCAGGGATGCCCAGACTTCCCTCACCCCAGACACTTCCTCCAGCTCCTCCGGGGGGAGTCCGAGGCGTTCCCAGGCCAGCCGAGAGACATAGTCTCTCCAGCGTGTCCTGGGTCTTCCCCGGGGTCTCCTCCCGGTGGGACATGCCTGGAACACCTCCCTAGGGAGGCGTCCAGGAGGCATCCGGTACAGATGCCCAAGCCACCTCAGCTGACTCCTCTCAACGTGAAGGAGCAGCGGCTCGACTCCGAGCTCCTCCCGGGTGACCGAACTCCTCACCCTATCTCTAAGGGAGCGTCCAGCCACCCTGCGGAGGAAACTCATCTCGGCCGCTTGTATCCGCGATCTTGTCCTTTCGGTCACTACCCAAAGTTCATGACCATAGGTGAGGGTAGGGGCGTAGATTGACCGGTAAATCGAGAGCTTCGCCTTTCGACTCAGCTCTCTCTTCACCACGACGGTCCAGTACATCGACCGCATTACTGCGGACGCTGCACCGATCCGTCTGTCAATCTCACGCTCCATTGTTCCCTCACTCGTGAACCCGATCCCGAGATACTTGAACTCCTCCACCTGAGGCAGGACTTCTCCACCCACCCGGAGAAGGCATACCACCCTTTTCCGGGCGAGAACCATGGCCTCGGTCTTGGAGGTGCTGATTCTCATCCCTGCCGCGTCGCACTCGGCCGCAAACCGCCCCAGCACATGCTGGAGGTCCCGGTCTGATGAAGCAAACAGGACAACATAATCTGCAAAAAGCAGAGATGAAATCCTGAGGTTCCCAAACCGGATCCCCTCCGGCCCCTGGCTGCGCCTAGAAATCCTGTCCATAAAAATTATGAACAGGACCGGTGACAAAGGGCAGCCCTGCCGGAGTCCAACATGCACTGGGAACAAGTCTGACTTACTGCCGGCAATGCGAACCAGACTCCTGCTTCGATCATACAGAGACCGGACAGCCCTTAGTAGAGGGCCCCGGACTCCATACTCACTCAGCACCCCCCACAGAATGGCCCGAGGGACACGGTCAAATGCCTTCTCCAGATCCACAAAACACATGTAGACTGGTTGGGCAAATTCCCATGAACCCTCGAGCACCCTGCGGAGGGTGTAGAGCTGGTCCAGTGTTCCACGACCGGGAGGAAAACCGCATTGTTCCTCCTGAATCCGAGGTTCGACTATCGGCCGTAATCTCCTCTCCAGTACCCTGGCGTAGACTTTCCCCGGGAGGCTGAGAAGTGTGATCCCCCTGTAGTTGGAACACACTCTCCGGTCCCCCTTTTTAAACAGAGGGACCACCACCCCGGTTTGCCACCCCAGCGGTACTGTCCCCTTCCTCCATGCAATGTCACAGAGGCGTGTCAACCAAGACAGCCCTACGACATCCAGAGACTTGAGGTACTCAGGGCGAATCTCATCCACCCCCGGTGCCCGGCCACTGAGGAGCTTACGAACTACCTCAGTGACCTCGGCTTGGGTGATGGACGAGCACGCCTCCGAGCCCCAACCCTCTGCTTCCTCAGTGGAAGGCATGTCAGTCGGGTTAAGGAGATCCTCGAAGTATTCCTTCCACCGTCCGACAATGTCCCCAGTCGAGGTCAACAGCTCCCCACCAGCACCATAAACGGTGCCGGCAGAGTACTGCTTCCCCCTTCTGAGGCGCCGAACGGTCCTCCAGAATTTCCTCGAGGCCGACCGAAAGTCCTCCTCCATGGCCTCCCCGAACTCCTCCCAGACCCGAGTTTTTGCCTCCAAGACTGCCCGAGCCGCGGCCCGCTTGGCCTGCCGGTACCTGTCTACTGCGTCAGGAGTCCCACCGGCCAACATAGCCCGGTAGGACTCCTTCTTCAGTCTGACGGCATCCTGTACTTCCGGTGTCCACCACCGGGTTCTAGGATTGCCGCCACGACAGGCACCGGAGACCTTGCGTCCACAGCTTCGAGCCGCCGCGCTGACAATGGAGGCAGAGAACATGGTCCACTCGGACTCAATGTCCCCCGCCTCCCCCGGGATCCGAGAGAAGCTCTCCCGGAGGTGGGACTTGAAGATGTCCCTGACAGAGGGCTCGGCCAGACGTTCCCAACAGACCCTCACAATCCGTTTGGGTCTGCCCGGTCTGTCCAACCTCCTCCTCCGCCAGCGCATCCAACTCACCACCAGGTGGTGATCAGTTGACAGCTCAGCCCCTCTCTTCACCCGAGTGTCCAAGACATGCGGCCGAAGGTCAGATGAAACGACAACAAAGTCAATCATTGACCTCCGGCCTAGGGTGTCCTGGTGCCACGTGCACTGATGGACACCTTTATGCCTGAACATGGTGTTCGTGATGGACAAACTGTGACTCGCACAGAAGTCCAACAACAAAACACCGCTCGGGTTCAGATCGGGGAGGCCGTTCCTCCCAATCACGCCTCTCCAGGTATCACTGTCATTACCCTCGTGAGCGTTGAAGTCCCCCAGTAGAACAATGGAGTCCCCAGTTGGAGCACTATCAAGTACCCCTCCCAGGGACTCCAAGAAGGCCGGGTACTCCGCACTGCTGTTCGGCCCGTAGGCACAAACAACAGTGAGAGACCTTTCCCCGACCCGAAGGCGCAGGGAAGCGACCCTCTCGTTCACCGGGGTGAACTCCAACACATGGCGGCTGAGCTGAGGGGCTATAACCAAGCCCACACCAGCCCGCCGCCTCTCACCCTGGGCAACTCCAGAGTAGTGGAGGGTCCAGCCCCCTTCAAGGAGCTGGGTTCCAGAGCCCAAGCTATGTGCGGAGGTGAGCCCGACTATCTCTAGCCGGTATCTCTCAACCTCACGCACAAGCTCCGGCTCCTTCCCCCCCAGCGAGGTGACATTCCATGTCCCCACTGTGAGGGTTTTGGTCCAGGGATTGGGTCGTCGAGGCACCCCGCCACGACTGCTACCCAGCCCACATTGCACCTGCCTTTCATGGACCTTCCTGCGGGTGGTGGGCCTACAGGAAGGCGGGCCCACGTTGCCGTTTCGGGCTGAGCCCGGCCGGGTCCCACGGGCAAAAACCCGGCCACCAGGCGCTCGCCTACGAGCCCCAACCCCAGGCCTGGCTCCAGGGCGGGGCCCCGGTGACGCCGATCCAGGCGACGTTACGGTCCTCGCTGTCTTCTTCTTCATTATAGGCTTGTGAACCGCTCTTAGTCTGGCCCGTCACCTACGACCTGTTTGCCATGGGAGACCCTACCAGGAGCGAAAGTGCCCCCGACAACATAGCTCCTAGGATCACTCGGGCACACAAACCCCTCCACCACAGTAAGGTGGCGGTTCAAGGAGGAGAATAATAATAATACAATTGAATAGAATTACAGCACTAGAGGAAATAATGCAATGCGAAGAAAATGTATAGAACATTTCTAGTATTTTTCCTGAGAACTGTAAAATTGTGCAGGGCTGATCTGCAAAATATAAGGAATGGGCATTCAGTTATTCACAGGTTATAAAGTATTTTTTTATTTTGTCAGTAAGTATGTTGGACTACTAATTTATGACGAAGTCCCTCTAAAAAACGTGACAGGAAAAAGGTGCAGAGCGTATGAGTTTGTAGGGCACATTATCTCGCTGAAACAACTTAATAAAACCAATTTGAACTTAGTGTTTTTCAACATCGTCATATTATATTGTTTAGCCAAAAATAGATACATTACCTCTTCATTATCCATCCTGCAAACGACCGCTGAAAACAGAAAAGTCGTTTTGAAAGCCCGTCCCGTCTTCTCTCATCAAAACAAATGCAGCGGCGGGGACGGGGGTTTTCCGGCAGTACGCGCTGGTGCTCATGGGAAATGGAGTGTTCTTTCTGGTAAAGCACTACCGATTTTTGTCCAAAGGAGGCGCCAAACTCAACAAAGCTGAAAGTTCCGTTGTGCTGCTTTAAGTTTAAGTTAGAGTTAGAGTTTTGGCAGTGTTCAAAATAAAATGATGAGCCCTGCTGTATTGAAGCACATTAGACACCAGCGCTGCTTGTTTTATCCATGAATGACTACGGACCTAAAATTGAAAACTACCCAGTTAGCTTTATTACGTTTTTATTTTTCTGACATTTTCTGCCTTTTCTTTTAGTTAAAACTGTAGCGGGAACAGAGGTTTATATACCGGGTAAAGGCTGATTTATGGTTCTGCGTTACAACAACGCAGAATGGTGCGCGTCGCTGCATACCCTAGCCGTGGAGAGCCTGCACGCCAGCGCAGCACTGCCAGCCGGACCGGCGCTCTCCGCCCTCGCCGGAGAGCGGCGTAGACTCTGCGTCGATTTAACGGGGAACAATAATTTTGGCTTTAGAGGGGGAACATAGGAGAACGGACCAGAAGAATATAGCGTGGATTAAAAATAAAAGTTAAGCACTGAACTACATGTGTCTCCCGCCTGGGCCATTGCAGACTGCCTGAGCATGGCATGTTACAAAACAAACATATCCGCTGCCTCTTTCTTCCCCCTTTAACGTGCGCAGCGCATGGATGTATGGCGCAGCGTCAGCGCGTTGTGTCGCATTAAATGTAGTCCGGGCGTAATACGAGGATTTGAGCTGGTGAAATTAAACGAAAAAAAAAGAAGAAATTAAACGATTCCTCGAGGCAGAGAAAATTCCTCTATCATTTTTTGTAATCGAATTACTCGAATTATTCGAGGAATCGTTTCAGCCCTAGAAAAAACCAAAGGCTGAAAACTGGCCGTAACTCGCTGACAAGCTAGTTAGTTAGCACGTAGCGCAGTTGTTTGCTCATGTGCAGCGACCTATGACCTCAGACAAAATTCAGATGTCATCTGATTGGCTGCCCTGTATATCAATCAAAAGACGGGATGGATGATAGGTTGACGTCAATTTTTTTAATGTCACGCAATCTACCAATAATACCTTTGCGATCGACTGGTAGATCGCGATCGACGTATTGAGCACCCCTGATGTAGACACTTGTCACTCAAACATGTCTGACCTTATGGTCTGACCAATGGGGAAGCATCCGCCCACTGTGGGATGTTTGTGTCAAAATGATTCAATCAAAAAATAAAAGACTTCAAAACTTCAAAGTTTTTTTTATTGAAAACATTTTTTTTGATTGAAAATATTTTTGTTTTTGATGCAACTTCTTTTTTGATTAAATGATAAAGACACAAATGTCCTACGCATAATATGGCCCAAACACAAAACAATGCTACTTCAATCAAAAATGTTGCTTCAAACAAAAAAACTTCACTTCTATCAAAGAAAACATTTCCAATCAAAGAAAAACAGTGTTCAAATGCATTTTTTATTTTTTTGCATTCAAACACTTTTTTTCTTTGATTAAAAAAAGATGTTTTGATTGAATAATTAAGAAACAAATCTACCTGCATAGATTTCTGGCTTGATTTGTAGCTGTCAATGACATGGAGCCAAGGTGAGCGCTGATCGTTTCCCTTTAGTTTTTAGGGCCAAAAATGATCACCTCTGTCTTTTCTGCATTTAGCTGGAGAAAATTCTGGCACATCCACTCATTGATTTGGTGAATACAGTTACACAATGAGATTAGGGGACTGTAGTCATGTGGTGACACTGAAATATAGAGCTGTGTGTCATCGGCATAAGTATGGTAGGAAATGTTGTGATGTTCCATAATCTGAGCTAGGGGTAGCTGTCAGGGTGCGGTTGGAGTAGGACCCAGATGCAGGAGACCAGAAGGCAGGAGTTCCAAAAAGTAGAGATTTATTCATCCAAAACATAACCAAAGTGTAACCCAGGTAGCCATGGTTACCACTCCTGTCTGTTCCTGACAGTCAAAGCTTTTAGTGATGTCACATCCCCCTTCACTTCCTCGTCAGTCCACTTCCTGCCAGCTAAATGTTTGGTGTGCTCAAGCAGTGTTAGCAGTGTTAGGTGTGCTGCCCGGCTGTGTGCCAGAGATTTCATTCCTACTCAGCGGTGAGTTTACTCAAACTATAGTCACCGGTTTGGTTGATCGGTTAACATTGAGGTTGATACTAGAGGCTTGAGCTGTATTTATTTTGAGTTGATTTATAACTTTTGGTTTGTTTTGAAATGATTATTTGAGCTCATGAAGAAATTGATTTTGGAAAAATATTGTGATTTAAAAGCATTTAAAAAGCATTTAAAATGATCTAAAAGCATGCTAAAAGAATTTGAAAAGAAGAATTGTTTGATTTATGAATGATTGAATTGTTGCAACAAACACTGATTTTTGGTTCGTTTCACCTGGCCTTTCAGGCCAGGTTTTTTGTGTTAGATGGTGAGCTTCCCCAGTCCTGGAACTGAACCTGAGATCGAGCCTGGACTCTCCTCCCACAGTCCCCATCATGTGTGGTAGGCTTGTGCCTTCTCCCCAATAGGGAGAACCCCCCCAGTCCCAACCTCTGCCCAAGCCCCAGTCCAAACCCCAGTCCCAATCCCAAATCCTGAAGTCTGAACTGACTGACTGAACATTGAACATTGAACAACTTAAAGGGCCCCAGTTTGTTATTTTCAATATTAATGCAAATGTGTTTTTTTTGTTTGTTTGTTTAAATATTAATATGCATATTCAACTTGAAACGTTTCTGCCTCTGGTTGGTCATTCACACTATACACATTGAGCTCAGCAGCCGAACCTGGTTTTTCTAAACATCTTTCACTAATTCTCATTAATGGTCAATTAGCCTATCAATTAAGTTGTTATCCATTGCGCTTGCTACAGCTTGGTGAGCTAGCCAGGAGCTCAATAAGTGTGAATACCTTTGATTTTTTTTTGGTTCATTTGCATATTTTCATGTCAAAATGGAGTTTGTTAAACTTGGGGTTAATTTAGCCAAGTCAGTGCTTGTCAAAAGTGACACAAACACATCAGAGACAGATCGCAAACTTTTTGACATTTTAACAACAACCTTTGGGCCTATTGAAAGAGTTGAAAGGGTTGAAGACCCTCTGGATACTAAACACAAAAACCTGGTCGTTGAGTTTATAGATGACTCCGCCCTAATCACTTCAGAGTCACTGTTACCAATGGTGCAAGAAATGGAGGATGAAGGAGTTGTCTATAATATAACATCTCTTGCAAATGAGTACACAGCTATTGTGGGTGGTACACACACTGAAAAATATCTCAAACAAATTACTGATGTAGCCATGTCTACTGGCAAAAGTTTTGAGAGCGTGTTAAAGGACATGCTCACTCATATGAGCAAGGAACTGAAAGAATCCAGTGAGGAGGAAGTGACTGCTGTTCTCAAAGTTGAAAAGGAGGAAAACACAGGAAATGGAAACACAAGACGTGTTACCAGAACAGTTTCCCTCTCAGCTGATGATTTGAATCCCCCTGAAGTACAGACAGTTGTGGTGGAACATATTTTGAGGAAAGAGGATTTCGCTTCTCATTCAATGTCCCCACTCAAACTTCGGGCTTTCTCTGGGAAACCAGAGAAACCCAGTAACGAAACAGACTATGAGACCTGGCGTTCTCAAATCGATATATTGCTTGCAGACCCTAGCATGTCTGCCATGAATGTCACGAGGCGCATCTTCTCGAGCTTGCTGTCTCCTGCAGCCGAAGTAATTAAAGGTCTTGGACCTGAAGCAGTACCTGCTACATATCTACAGGTTCTTGACGCAGCCTTTGCTACTGTTCAGGATGGAGACGAACTTTTCGCTCAATTCTTGACTACTTATCAAAATCAAGATGAAAAATACTCCGCCTATCTACAGCGTCTACAACTTACCTTGAATACTGTAGTGAAAAGAGGCGGAGTTCAGTCTGCTGAAGCAGAGAAACATCTCATCCGACAATTTAGTCGTGGATGCCTGGAAAATGCAGTAATAACAAATCTGCTTGAACAGAAAAAGGAACACCATCCTTCCTTTTCAGAGCTACTGGTCTTGCTGCGCACTGAGGAAGACAGACAGCTGGCAAAAGAAACACGCATGAAAAAACAATCAAGTACATCCAAGAGACATGTTAACTTGAGCTCACACAGTGCATGTGCCTGTGGTGCAACATCAGAACATGACGGCAATGCAATTAAAGATCTCCAGAAGCAAATGAATGAATTGCAGAATCAATTGACATCACTGCTTTTGCAGAAGAAAACAAAAGCCACATCATCAAAGGCTAAACCATCTGCTTATGCTGTGCCCCAGTCCTCTACCAGACCAAGGCCTTGGTACTGTTTCAAGTGTGGTGAGGACGGTCACATCATTACATCCTGCAGTAATGCAGCCAATCCCACTTTGGTGACGGAAAAGAAAAAGCAACTACAACAGAAACAACAGACATGGGACATGAAGAACAACACGAATAAATCAAACTGAAAGCAGTCTCTGTGGAGGGACAACCAGAGGCTGCAGTGAAACAATGTCCCGTGAATTGTAAACAATCACAACCCACTTCTCATATCTGCAAATTACCAAAAGGACTCATCGGTACCAAAAGCACAGCACAAGTGTTCATCAAAGGAACACAATTCAACTGTCTATTAGATACAGGATCTCAGGTGTCAACGGTCCCCCATTCCTTTTATTCCAGTTTCCTTTCTGACCAAGAAATCAAACCACTGGTTGAATTACTGGAAGTTGAGGGGGCTAATGGTCAGAGTGTGCCTTACATGGGCTACATCGAACTTGATGTTACTTTTCCTGCTGAGTTCCTTGGCACGTCCATAGACATAC
Organism: Cololabis saira; assembly: GCF_033807715.1. Classification (NCBI taxonomy): domain Eukaryota; kingdom Metazoa; phylum Chordata; class Actinopteri; order Beloniformes; family Belonidae; genus Cololabis; species Cololabis saira. The sequence continues at coordinate 659,662 of NC_084599.1, read as the reverse complement.
ACACTCTTGCTTTGGTGGTACCTGATGTCCAATCAATGCAGTCCTTGGTTCTTATTGGCACGAACACACTTGATGTTCTCTATGAGAGAAGTCTGGAAGACAATCTGCCAATGAATCATTCACTCCCATATGGGTACAGTGCGGTACTGAAGATTCTTGAGCTGAGATACAACCAATCCAATCATGGTGTAATCAGACTCCACGGCAATAATCCCCAAACCATTCCTCCAAGAGGAACAGTGGTTCTGGAAGGAACATCTGCCAATTGCTTTTTGCAAAACGCTGTTATTGAGCATCCATGCTCATTCTCTCTACCTGGCAGCTTGATTGTTCAATTCAATTCAATTCAATTTTATTTATATAGCGTCTAATACAACAGAGTTGTCTCTAGACGCTTTACAGAGACCCATACCCAGAACATGACCCCCGAGCAGTTATTACATAAACAATGGCAGGTAAAAACTCCCCTAGTGGGAGAAAAACCTTAAGCCAAACAGTGGCAAGGAAAAACTCCCCTTTAGGAGGGAAGAAACCTTGAGCAGGACCAGGCTCATCAGGGGGGACCCTCCTGCCGAGGGCCAGACTGGTGGGTCAGGGACGGCAACAGCACAGCAGGCAGGTGGAAGCAGCAACGGGATGACCGGGGGTGGGGACCGCAGGCCAGCACACAGCTCCCGAAGCTCCGGCCCAATCAGCAAGTCCCAGGTTGGGGTGCAGGGTCAGAAAAAGACTTGTGCTCCGTAATGCAAGCTACAAGCCACCCACGGCCACCTGCAGGACAAAAGAGAGAAAAGGGAGGAGAAGGGGGGGCCAGCAACGGGATGACCAGGGGTGGGGACCGCAGGCCAGCACGCAGCTCCCGAAGCTCCGGCCCAATCATCAAGTCCCAGGTTGGGGTGCAGGGTCGGGGAAAGGTTGAGAAGGGGCAGGGCCAGGGAGAGGAGTCTTGAGGGACGAACATTCTCCCCCGCCCAAAAGGGGCCGTTACCCTGCCCCCCTCACTCCCACACTGCAGGTTCCGGTGTCCGGCAAAGGATGCTGCAACATGGACAAAAGAGAGAAAAGGGAGGAGAAGGGGGGGCCAGCACAAGAAACCACAGGAGCGACTCTGACACACTAAAGTTTACACTACCTAGAGATTTACCAACACCAGCTAGAGGTTTACTAAACACTAACTATAGGCTTTACTAAACAGAAATGTTTTAAGTTTAGTTTTAAAGGTGGAGGTGGTGTCAGCCCCCTTAACCCAGATTGGAAGTTGGTTCCATAGTAGTGGCGCCTGATAGCAGAACGCCCGCCCTCCAAATCTACATTTAGATACTCTAGGAACTACGAGTAAACCTGCACTCTGAGAACGGAGAGCTCTGACAGGAACATAAGGCACTATCAGGTCTTGCAAATAAACATGTTCAAGCATGCTTGGTTGACTGTTCTAAACATCAACCCTGTCAGTTGCCTGTCATTGTGAGCAATGAATCTGATCATGATGTTATCATCCCTGCCAGATCTCCTATTGCACAAATGAGTGCAATCAACACCGTCATTACAAAAGAGCAAATTGCATCTGATTCAGTGCATTCTTCATCTCAGTCACTGAACTTCGACTTCGGTGACTCACCTCTCTCATCTGAATGGAGAGAGCGCATTACAGCAAAGCTTAGCAGCATCCCAGAAGTCTTTGCTAAACATGACCTTGACTTTGGCAAAACTGATAAAGTTACTCACCGAATCAAACTTTCAGATGAAACTCCATTCAAGCAAAGGCCAAGACCCATCCATCCTCAAGATGTTGATGCTGTTCGCACACATCTGCAGGAACTCTTTGAAAGCGGAATGATCCGTGAATCTGAATCACCCTTTGCATCACCCATCGTGGTGGTAAGGAAGAAAAATGGCACTGTACGACTTTGCATTGATTACAGGAAGTTGAACTTACAGACCATCAAGGATGCTTATGCCTTGCCAAAACTTGAAGATGCCTTCACAGCCCTCTCTGGCTCTGAATGGTTCTCGGTACTCGACCTGAAATCAGGTTATTACCAAATTGAAATGGAGGAAGCAGATAAAGTAAAAACTGCCTTTGTATGTCCCTTGGGATTTTGGGAATGGAATCGCATGCCCCAAGGAGTAACGAATGCACCGAGCACTTTTCAAAGGCTAATGGAGAAATGCATGGGAGAAATGAACTTGAAGGAGGTCCTTGTCTTCATTGATGATTTAATCATCTTTGCACCTACCTTGGAAGAACATGAAGCAAGGCTAATGAAAGTGCTCAACCGGCTGAAAGAGTTTGGTCTCAAACTCTCTGTTGAAAAATGCAAGTTTTTTCAAACATCTGTGAAATACTTGGGACATGTAGTTTCACGCAATGGCGTTGAGACTAATCCAGACAAGATTAAAGCACTCACTACCTGGCCAGTACCCAAAACCTTGAAGGAACTCAGATCCTATCTTGGATTTGCGGGGTACTACAGAAGATACATAAAAGGCTATTCTGCTATTGTCAAACCCCTCCATGATCTCACATCTGGCTACCCGCCATCCCAGAAAAAGTTCAGAGCAACAATTAAACCAGAACAATATTTGAATCCCAAACAGCACTTTGGAAACCGTTGGACACCTGCTTGTCAGGAGGCTTATGACACTGTAATTCAGAAACTCACTACTGCTCCAGTTCTAGCTTTTGCTGACCCCCAGAAACCATACCTACTGCATACTGATGCCAGCTCCATTGGTCTGGGAGCTGTGCTATATCAGGAGCAGGAAGGACAGAACAGAGTAATTGCTTATGCGAGCAGAGGACTCTCTCGCAGTGAATCCCGTTATCCAGCACATAAACTGGAATTCCTAGCTCTCAAATGGGCAGTAACTGAAAAGTTCAGTGACTATCTATATGGAAATGATTTCACAGTTGTAACGGACAGTAATCCTCTTACTTACCTCTTGACAACAGCTAAACTGGATGCAGCCAGCTACAGGTGGCTTGCCTCACTTTCCACCTATTCCTTCAAGATCCTGTATCGAGCAGGCAAGCAAGCTGCTGATGCAGATGGGCTTTCCCGCAGACCACATGGTGATCTGTTGGACGATTTCAAATCTCAAAAGGAAAGGGAGCGAATACAAAAGTTCTGGGAACATCATTTACCTGATTCTGAACTCATTCCCATTGACCAACCCACTGTTCAAGCCATTTGTGACAGACAGCTTGTCTACAGTTCCTATCCCCCAACACAGACTCTTGTCCAATCCCTTTCCATGTCCCTTACAGCCCTCCCAGACAGTTTTACACATGACCAGCAGTTCGGATCCTCAGTCGTTCCTCAACTTACAGAAACTGAGATCGCTGAAAAACAAAGAACTGACCCAGTCATACAGCATGTGATAACTCAACTGGAAAGTGGAATCACACCCCCTCCTACCTTGAGGGATGAACTTCCCGACCTGCCACTTCTTCTTAAAGAACTGAATCGTATGGAGCTCCGGAACAACGGTCTTACCACAAGAACTGCGAAACCAAGTTCTCATTGGTCTGCATGACCGTATGGGCCATATGGGAATGGACAGGACACTTGATCTGGTCCGAACCAGATTTTATTGGCCAAGGATGTCTGCTGATGTAATCACAAAGATCAAAACCTGTGAAAGGTGTGTGAAAAGGAAATCCTTACCTGAGAAGGCTGCACCTCTTGTCAACATAAAGACAACAAGACCGCTGGAACTCGTGTGCATGGATTTCTTATCACTGGAACCAGATGGAAGGATCAAAGACATTCTTGTAATGACGGACCATTTCACGAAATATGCTGTTGCAATACCCACACCAAATCAAAAAGCCAAAACTGTTGCCAAATGTCTATGGGATAACTTTCTAATTCATTATGGAATTCCTGAAAAACTCCACAGTGATCAAGGACCAGATTTTGAATCCCGAACAATAAAGGAACTTTGCAAAGTAACAGGAATACACAAAATCCGGACAACACCATATCACCCCAGAGGAAACCCAGTGGAACGATTCAATCGTACACTGTTGAACATGCTCGGAACTCTAACAGAACAGGACAAAAGTAATTGGAAGGATTTTGTCAAACCACTAGTGCATGCATACAACTGCACCAGGAATGATGTCACCGGATTCACGCCTTACGAACTTATGTTCGGACGTCAACCGAGACTCCCCATTGATTTAGCTTTTGGACTGCCTGTTACAGACAACCAAACTACTTCTCATTCCCAATATGTTCAAGATCTCAAATCTCACCTGGAGGAAAGCTATAAAATAGCGACTGGAAATGCAGAGAAAGTCATGCAAAGAAACAAAGCCAGATTTGACAAGCATGTCACTGCCTCTGAATTATCTGTTGGAGATCGTGTTTTGGTCAGAAATGTACGCTTAAGAGGGAAACACAAACTAGCAGACAAATGGGAATCTGACGTGTACACGTTGTTAAAAGAGCTGGTACTCTTCCTGTTTACACCGTCAGACCTGAGAACAAGGACAAGCCTTCTCGAACATTACACAGGGATCTTCTACTCCCTTGTGGGTACTTACCTGCACCTGTAATATCTCAACCGAAGAAACAGCCACTCAGACCAAAACCACTCCCGCAACCAGATAATCCTACCAACTCAGAAGACCTATCAGATGAAGAGGAAACCATCCCATCTCGCTGGTACAATTCTGAACCTCCTAAATTCACAACAGTAATTCACGTTCCAAACCCATCTCTCATGGTTCCAACACCCATGGAGAGCATATCCTCTGGTGCATTACCAGAGGATGCTCCTCTGAACCTATCCAACTTACCTAATTCCAACTCACCTGATGGCAATGACAACCCTGAAAACTCATACTTACCTGATCCCATACCTGAAACCTCAGACTTACCTGACGACCCTGAAACCCAAGAAAACTTACCTTTACCTGGAACACCAGAACTAAGTTCTGACTCTGATCATGAAGACATAACCCAATCCCCGGATGCACCACTTACCTCGGATTCTTCAATCTCGGACACTAGTGACGACCTCCCCGTGGTTGAGGTCAGGCGTTCATCTAGAGCCTCAAAACCACCAGACCGATTACATTATTCTAAACCTGGGCAATCAGATGCAGCAAAATCATTATTTCATGGGTTAACTACTGCATTAGCATATGCCTTGACAGGCCCAGGTGTTCCTAAATGCGAACAGTGTTCTACGTAATGTACTGATCAATCGACCAAAACCAGTTGACACTAAGCTACTAACATGTACAGGGACGTACCTGAGAAAAGGGGGGGAAAGTGTAACCCAGGTAGCCATGGTTACCACTCCTGTCTGTTCCTGACAGTCAAAGCTTTTAGTGATGTCACATCCCCCTTCACTTCCTCGTCAGTCCACTTCCTGCCAGCTAAATGTTTGGTGTGCTCAAGCAGTGTTAGCAGTGTTAGGTGTGCTGCCCGGCTGTGTGCCAGAGATTTCATTCCTACTCAGCGGTGAGTTTACTCAAACTATAGTCACTGGTTTGGTTGATCGGTTAACATTGAGGTTGATACAAAAAAAAAGCTAATGTTTGAAAGCTATGTTTGAAAGCTAATGTTTGAATGTTCACCAGGCCACAATGCCTGAACAATGAGCTTTTATATCTGATGGCTTGAGCTGTATTTATTTTGAGTTGATTTATAACTTTTGGTTTGTTTTGAAATGATTATTTGAGCTCATGAAGAAATTGATTTTGGAAAAATATTGTGATTTAAAAGCATTTAAAAAGCATTTAAAATGATCTAAAAGCATGCTAAAAGAATTTGAAAAGAAGAATTGTTTGATTTATGAATGATTGAATTGTTGCAACAAACACTGATTTTTGGTTCGTTTCACCTGGCCTTTCAGGCCAGGTTTTTTGTGTTAGATGGTGAGCTTCCCCAGTCCTGGAACTGAACCTGAGATCGAGCCTGGACTCTCCTCCCACAGTCCCCATCATGTGTGGTAGGCTTGTGCCTTCTCCCCAATAGGGAGAACCCCCCCAGTCCCAACCTCTGCCCAAGCCCCAGTCCAAACCCCAGTCCCAATCCCAAATCCTGAAGTCTGAACTGACTGACTGAACATTGAACATTGAACAACTTAAAGGGCCCCAGTTTGTTATTTTCAATATTAATGCAAATGTGTTTTTTTTGTTTGTTTGTTTAAATATTAATATGCATATTCAACTTGAAACGTTTCTGCCTCTGGTTGGTCATTCACACTATACACATTGAGCTCAGCAGCCGAACCTGGTTTTTCTAAACATTTTTCACTAATTCTCATTAATGGTCAATTAGCCTATCAATTAAGTTGTTATCCATTGCGCTTGCTACGCTGCTTGCTGAGCAGGATACAAAAACCAGAACATGAACGTGACAAAGTAAAACTACCAAAACCTGACGTGGAAAACACGGAGGGAGGAAACAGTACGGACCAGCAGGGAGCAAGGGAAAAACAAGACCAGATATACACAAGGGTTAACGAGACACAGATGCAGACGATTAGGGCCGATGGGAAACAAGAAGGTCAAATCAGAACTTAAACACAAAGATACGGGCTTCAGGGGGACACTCTCGGGACCGGGCAGACGGGTGTTCTCGGGACTGGGCGGTTTCTAGGGACGAGGCAGGCAGAGTTCGGGGGGCCGCCTTGGGGGCAGACAGAGTCCGAGTGACCGGCTTCGGGGCAGACAGAATCTGAGGGGCCGGCTTTGGGGGACACCGGGCCCTCGGCGCCGGCTGAGGGGGACACCGGGTCTTTGGCAGGGGCCTGGGTGTCGGCTGAAGTGTGTCCGCTGGAACAGCGACAGGTGCGTCTGGGACCACCTCGGGAACAGGCTGTTTAGCATCATCAGCCTGCTGAATCTCTCATCTCATTACCAAACCGTCAGTACTGGTCCACTGAAAAACCCCTCACTGCTTAAGCATCCAACTTTGTCCATCAGATCAGTGAAGTGTTGCTTTAATACCTCCGATTGTTGCTTCCCAATATCAAGGGCTCCTGTGTGTATGATGAGAGCTTTAGCTGTCGGATGGTCAGCACCAATGCTTAGGATCTTCTTTGTGATATCAGACACCATGTCGTTGGTAAAACAGAGTACTTTTGTGTTTTTGCTGCAGAAGCATTTTATCTCATTCACAGCTCCGTCGCCCACTATCAGCGTACGAGGCCCAGTCATTAGCTCTGACTGTAGCCCTTTAGCAAGGGATTTAGCCTCATACCTGTCTCTGGAGCCGGAAGATGAGTCTTCTCTCAGGGAGTCCGGATTTTGAGAGAGTGGAGTATATCTGTTCTGCAGTAGAATCCCTGTGTCTTGGGGCAATTTGCTCTTATCTTTTGTTCTAGCCTTCATTCTCTTACTGGGTACTGGGGTTGAAGAGAGATTCCTGTGCAGTGCTAGTGCAGGCTACTCGGTGTCGTCCAAAGCATAAACCATGCTTCGTGCAGAAGCACCAACGATCCAACTTGCAGGTTGAGGCTCATGCCGGACTGAGATCCGTTGTATTTTCTCGACGGGTCTCCACGTTAAAATATTCATCTTTACAGCAGAATTAAACATATTTAACGCCTGCTAAACACTTGGCTAAATTAAAAGAAATATAACACAGATATCATCACTTTGACTTTAAATCTTTCTTGCCATAATTAAAAGGCAATTTCCAACACTTTTGTCATTTTACAGGTTTCTACTATTGATTTTGCAGAAACTTGAGAAACTTAGTCAGTGCAGTCTGAGGTTTTGTGTAATCATGCTTTTGTTGAATGACGGGATGATAATAGCAGAGAGTGGAGCTTTAAAATAATCACAGTGGCAATCAGGGATCCACCATCAGTGATTGTCAGGTAAAATCTAAAAATACTCTGCTTACTAAAATTAATCTTCCTGCAATAAGTAGATGCTTGATTGCCCTGAAGAAGCGTTGAGCAAGGTACAGGATTTTGACTGATTCTTTTGTTTTTGTTTTTTTCACATCTGCAATTCTATTAAAATGAGCCAGAAGGTGGTCTTAATTCAGAATGATTGAACGAGGTGCTGATGCTGGTGCTGGATTATATGACCCAGGTAACAGTGGAGATTGACATGAGGGAACCATAGACAGACTGTTTCCAGTTAGCTCTTTTCTGAAAACATTAGCTTGATCACATCTCAACAAAGTCTGTTTGAATCTAATATTTAACCCCAAACTCAAGTTTGTCCACTCATTAACTCTTGAGTATCTGTCTCCATTTTGAGGACATCTGATATAAAGGTATTCTCACACACACTGGACTGCATGTAAGTTGCTGACACAATTTACATGGCGGGGCACCACACGAGTGAGAGACATCTGATCAAGACAGAGAAAGAAAGGAATATCACAGTGAGAGAGCAAAAGAATGAGGCACCAGGGCTGAGAGGTTGGTGAGGAGAGATGGAAGAAAACAAAGCGTGTGCTCAATTTGGGAACATTAACAGAGTGCAAACACACGAGTGATCCACACACTATCGCTGCTATTCTTCATCGGTCATTCTATCTTCTGCTCTTTAATCCACATCGCCTTCTCTCAATTGGTCTTTTTTCCTGACTGGTTAGTGGGAGGGAGGATGTTGTTTTAGCCTTATTCTCAAATTGAAAGCAACTAAACAGCTAAAGTAAGGTGGCTGCAATCCAAGTCAGGATCCCATCACTATTTAATTAAGATAATTTTGTAATGAAACCAGTGTTTGGTTCAATCTGCATTTGGAGTTGGGTGGATAAATAAAATAACCCCATCATTAGTCAGCATCCCACTCAGTAATAAAAAAATCCTTACAGTACACCTCCATGCTCATGCTGCATTAATGTGAAATACAGAAACTCTACCATAATTTCCTCTAAAACGTTTTTTTTTTTGACACAGAGTCAAATTTAACAGACAAACATATGTGTGCAGACAAGGTAAAAAAAAAAAAAAAAAAAAAAGAAAAAAAAAAAAAAAAAAAAAAAATTTAACAGACAAACAAATGAGTGCTTTGCAATCTTGGACTGCGTCCTAGTTGTAGAGTGGCACAGTGCAACTTTTCTCTTACATGTCCATATAAAATGAGACCACAAAAACACCGGAAGCAATGACATTTTGGTTCTGATACACTAAAGTCATCAATATGGTGACAGTGGGCAAGGTGAGTAGTCAGCCAAGTGTACTGAGTTTGTCGTTTTATATTGTTATATTCCTTCATATCCAATGCCAAGCCACGACTTTGCTTGTTTTTAAGTCATCACCATGGTACAAACTGATTGAATTGCAAGCCATCTCCTTTTCCTGTTTAATATACCGGCATACTTGTGGTATCCACCTGCAGATGCTCCCTCCAATAAGTGCTTCAGACAGTTTACTGAGGTGTGCTTGTTCCTCTCTGGGACTGACATGTTGGTGGCTCTATGTTCTCGTTGCAGGCTCCCTGGAATATCCCTGCCTAACCTGTTAATGCAGTCACCCTCCCCAAGTGGATATAATGAATCAGGTTGCATCTTAGACCAGGGAGGACCTAATTCTGCGTTTGGGTTTGATCAGTGCTAAGAAGTCAAACCAGAAAACTAGACTTTGCTTTCTGAAATTCTGCTCATGTAATGTGACAATTCTGGAGAAAACTTTGTTTGAGTTCCTGCCACTCTCAGGACTTTGCCCTTCCCCATGTGGATTTCCCAGCTGCTCTAGGGTCTCTGGTGACTAACTGCTGTGTTGAAATCCTTATTCTACTGTTGGCAGATACCATTTGACAGCTGCTACAACCTTGCGGCGCCACTCTTTAAGACACATTTTCTCATATGTGTACTGCGTGCAGTAGTGTTCTTCTTTTACTTGTTTTGGCTTTACCCTTAAAGGGTTTCCACAGTGAATCATCCATTTCCATCTTACCCTGACTTTTGCCTCTTCCTCTGTCACAACAATCAATTGCATATCATATTTTACAATAGCCATAAATCCTCTTTTTGATCCTTCTATTTTTCTCGTGCCCAACAGCTCCATTGTCAGCATCCTTGTACCAATGTATCTACTATCACTCCTTTTTATTGAGGGATGTCCATGTTACGGTTAATGTAGAAAAACGGCTATTTTGCAAAATAGCCGGCTAATGTGCAAAATAACCGTCAGGGCGGCTAATGTAGAAAAACGGCTATTGCAAAGTACATACATTTTTAAGCTCCTGGTGCGCGGACATCACATTTTTAATCATCTCTCCAGTCTCGATGCTCCGGTCAGCTCGAGACAATTGCCTCGAGCTGACCGGAGCATGCCGTGGCAATTATAGCAATTATTCTGAGTCCAAATCCCATGCAGTATATTCCTCAATTGAGTATTCCAAAACGAATAATGCAAACTACAGATCACGTCATTGGCACCCCAGAATAGAGCACCGAGGTGGCAAAGCGCAGTGGAGTGCACTCACCTCTACCAGCCTTATACGTCTGGGAAATGTACTAGCAAATATCCAGTGTGACAGTCTTTGTGAGGAAAGATCTATTCCCACCTTCTCTTTGCACCTCCAAAACAGACAAACAGTTGTTGCGTCTCTCTCATGGAAGGTGAAGCTCCTAAACCCGAATCGCGCGAACCCGAAGCGCGCGCATGATGAGATGAGGCCTCTCCTCCTCCTCCATTTGCACAAATTGATGAAACCAAAACAAACGTAATTCATTTGGTAGATAGAGTCTAGTTACTACACTACAGAATAGCCTACAGTTCTGTTGAATGGAGGAAATTCGCGCTTCAAACCAGTCACTTACAGTCTCCAATCAGTGCAGTTGGTGCGTAAACGCAGCCAATGGAAGAAGCCCATATGCTGCATATGCTTGTTGTTGACAAGGCTGTTTATGGCTGTTGAAGAAAAATAACGTTACACTCCCCGAAAAAGTGTCGGGTCTGACACATCCACAACGTTAACCGGCTACTGCCGTTTTTCTTCATTAGCCGCCCTGATGGTTATTTTGCACATTAGCCGGCTATTTTGCAAAATAGTCGTTTGGCCGGCTATTTTACACATTCATCGCCCTGACGGTTATTTTGCATATTAGCCGGCTATTTTGCAAAATAGCCGTTTTTCTACATAACCGTAACATCCATATCCCATATCTTGTCCTGTGAGACTTATCTTTAAAACAACAAAAGAGAAAAAAAAATTAACATTTAAGAAGATGGACAAAAACATCCTAATTCCTTGGCAAATTATTGTGATTGCCGTAACCGCTGTTAAGTAAATAGTCAGATGATGAAGGCTTAATTTGTACTTTTGGGGCTTTTCCACCTGTACCTGCTCGGGTCGACTCTACCTATGTTGGACATATTATATCTCAGGATGGGGTCTCTACTGATCTGTCTTCTTCATATTCTCTTCTCACTCTAAGTATTGCTTTTCTTTTCTTTTCTTTTCTCTAGTAGAGTCGAAACTCCCCGTGTTTTGAGAACTTTGGACACAATGAAGGCTTTGAATAAGCCCAAAAATCAAAATGGCACAGGAGGATGTGATGTGGACATATTACAAATTAGGCTCCATAACATAAAAATCACAATATAAATGGACTATCTTGCATACAATATAACAATATTGTTTTTGTCCGGAATATGGTCAACTGTCAGAATGTGGCAGTGCATATAAAAGTAGACACTACTTTGAATCGAGGCCTTTATTTCCATTTCTGAAGCAGTGAACACAGTGTACAGCATTCAGGCAATGGTTACCCCCTGGGTAACCATTGCCTGAATGCCTGGGACTGTTCAGACACTGATTATAAGTAATCTAATTTCCTTTGTTAGCATGCACATCACAGGTGCAGCCATGTTTTAGCAACATTATTCAAACACACCCCCTCAGAGAGATTAATGGTGCTCCTCACACCCCACAGCAACTGTTGACACCCAGGTTACACAACAATACTTGTAAACTTAGCTCAGGTAATAACAATGTATTCAATTAATTTTTTTTTTTTTTATGAAACATGATCAGGCCAATTTTTTATTGCATGACCTGGTACTTACAAAGATTTAATTTGGGTCCAGTTTAAAACAGATTGCATACTGAAAGCAGGTGACTATGTAGATAATTGTAATAAATCACAATGTTTCACTGCTTGACAGTAGAATTTGTTAAATGAACAGTTTGTGTGAGTTAAACGTTAATGGTGTCATTATTGCCACACCCCTTCCTTGGTGATGATTTAGAATTATGACGATCTTGTAAAAGGGACACAATGACTAATCTGTGAAAAGGACACTGGCATGGCATGAAACATGATTTACTCATACTTCCAATGAGTTTAATAGTAGAAGCACTGAGGTTGTCTCACAGACACTTAAGGCTTTTATTACAGTACGTGAATAAATTTGTCTAAACAAAATCTACAGGTCTGTCGCTCCATGACTTTCCCTAACTACATGGGTTTTATTTATTTTTTTCTGAAGTCTTGAACATATTAACATAAATAAATTGGCAGTACCGGATGATACTTGTTTTTTTTTCTTTCAGATTTATTTCAGTAACTCATGATGGGACACACCCACTAAGTGCTGTTTCCAGATGCTCATTTACGATACCTGTTGAGAAGCAGCAAACAGAAAGCAGTGTCTTCCTATTACTTTAAGAGGTGCACATCACGCTTTCTCTTCAGTCTAACTCATCTCCCAGAAGCAAAGTGTGGCGACGTTAGCAGTTGGTTTGCAACACTGTTCCATTAGTCATTCTACTAGTTGTAGTAGTTTTACTATTTAGGTTGTCACACAAGCTGCCAAAGCTAATCAACATACTAACCACCCAAAACATCACCTTTTCACCAGGGTTAAATTGGGCTTGTAGCATTTGATGTAAATCAATGCTTTATTTTTTTCTTTCCTTTTTCGAGGGCGTGTTGTGTTTTTTGTTTTCTCTAAATTGCTGAATTGTTTTGGGGATTCTAATTCACAGGGTTATTTCATACATGAATGCGATTTAAGACATTTGAGGTTGGCCCAAAAGTAGTCTAATACATTCAGTGGATCGTGGGAATATGAATTGCCCATAATTCCTTAAATGTGGAGAGTAGAAAGACAAAGGGAAGAACGTATGCAACAGAAACAAAAGACAAGAAAAAAGGAAAAAGAGGGTAAAGTGGTTTGGAGCATGATGACGAGGCTGACTAAGGTGACAAAAAAGCCACAGAGTCGGGTTTGGAGAATGGACTTATTGCAGAAGTGACGATAATAAGCGGAAATTCTTGAAAGGCACATCAGTGCCAGAGCCAGAGACAGCTGAAGCAGGTACAGTAAGAGCCCTGAGGTGCTTGCTGTGATCATTATAGGTGCTCAACTTTGAAAACTCTTGAGCTGTTTTTCAAAATATACACAAATCAGCTGACTGACTGATCACTCGAGGGGGAATTTCACCACGAAGATGAATCACAACGTAAACAGCACCTATGTTCCAATGAAGAGGTTCAAGCCTCGGCGTTTAACTCACCAAGAGCTGGCGTGAATAAAGATGATCTTCCAGCATTTACAAGCATCTTATTAGTGGCACGTAGAAAACGTTTCTGACTGGACCAGAATTTCATTGGATAATTTGGCAGCCTTTTTGCTTATGGTGAAGGAGAAAAAGGTCTGCATGAACCTGAAGAAGTCTTTCAAAACCTGGGAAGTCTTCATGAACTTGAGGAAGTCTTCATGAACTGGAGGAAGTTGTCATGAAACCTGGGAAGTCTTCATGAACCTGAGGAAGTCTTCATGAACCTGAGGAAGTCTTCATGAACCTGAGGAAGTCTTCATGAACTGGAGGAAGTTTTCATGAACCTGAGGAAGTCTTCATGAACTGGAGGAAGTTTTCATGAACCGGAGGAAGTCTTCATGAACCTGAGGAAGTTTTCATGAACCTAACCTCGGATGATGCAGAAAACCAAGCTATTTGTTAGCTTGCTGACAACAAGAAAGCCATACACATATTATCATCATGGGTCTGCAATGCTGCTTTCACTTTTGTGGAATTGAGTTATTATTGTCAGTCCATTTGTGTCAGGCCTATGTATTTGTGATAAAATGTTCCTCTAATATACTGTAGTGTGTAAGTCTCTGTCAAACAACCTAAAACATCCAAAACATAATACAAAAGAGAGAAATACAAGAGGGGTTCAATTTTTACTTGCAAGTGTAACGGACAGTTACATCTCCTACCGCTCTGGAGCGCACTCTGTCGACCTCTCTCTTTTTATCTCCTTAGGCTAGTCCCTAGTTACAATAAGAGTTACAGCTCTAAGGGAGAGGGAAAACACAGCTGCAATTCTTCACGTTTACATAACTCCTTATCTTCAACTTGATATATTTTGCTTGACCTTGAAACACCATGGTATATCTTCAACCGGGGGAGCAGTTGTTGTTTTGCACAGATAGCTCTTTGATGACTTCATACGCAGTCACACTATCTGACTTCTCCTATCTGCATAACAAACTCTGCAAATTTGAGTTGTACATACACACCAAACAAGGCTTAGTTAATATGTAAAAGCATTTGAGTAAATATGAGATTACTCTATGTTGAATTATTCTAACAGTCTCACATCATATTAAATACCCAAAAGCATGCCACAGCACCCACTTTAGTAAATGGAGTGAGTGATTCTAAAGCAGGTTTCAGTTTAATTGAAGTTAGAATTCATAGCTTTTATTTTGACATGTTGGTGGGGTCAGTATGATGGTGCAAATGCCTGGGACACTTTTTAATCTGAGTCATTCACTGACTGGAGCTGACAGAGCTATGGAGCTTGAAACCCATCCCCATGGAAAAGGTGAAACATATGTGGTTAAAAAAAAACTGGGGTAGATACTGCTGTTTGTGCTTCTTGTATCGGGCTGCAAAATGCTCAGAAGAAACTACAACCTGCCACTAGTGGGGAGTATTGTACACACCTCTCTCTGCAAACCACATTAGCATGTGAGGAAGAGATCCTGTGATTGGGCAGCCATCTCCCTCCCTAACAGAGTTGCTTCAGATGAGCACTCAGAGACAACACCCTTTCAGATTTACGTTGGCTGAAGAGGGGTCCAGGAGGCATCTGACACAAATGTTGCTATCCTCAGTCCTCATACTGCTGAGTCACTACGGGCTGCCAGATCGGCTGGTCTGTCCTCAGTCCTCATACTGCTGGACCTGTCTGCTGCCTTTAACACGGCCAACCACCACATCCTCCTCTCCTCACTCTCTAAGCTTGGCATCTCAGGATCTGTCCTCTTATGGTTCATGTCTTACCTCGCAGGAAGGTCCTTCAGAGTGTCATGGCAAGGACAAGTGTCCAGATCGCATGAGCTGGAAACAGGGGTGCCACAGGGATCGGTGCTTGGCCCTCTTCTCTTTTCACTATACACCTCTTCACTAGGAGAATTCATCATCTCTCATGGCTTTTCCTACCACTGCTATGATGATGACACCCAGCTCTTCCTTTCCTTCCCACCCGGCTGTCTCAATGTGAATATCTGTCCGTCTTTCTGATGTCTCTGCATGGATGAAGGACCGTCACCTTCAGCTAAATCTGTCCAAGACTGAGCTTAATGTCTGTCCAGCCAGTCTTTCCTTACCTCCTCAGATAAGCATTTAGCTGGATTCCACCACACTTGTGCCCACATCTTCTGCGAGAAATCTTGATGTCATATTAGACAGCCAGCTGACCTTTAAGGACCATGTATTGGTTTACCGGTCTTGCCGATTCGCTCTTTACAACATCAGGAAAATCAGACCCTACCTGACATTTCCATTTTTATTTATAATTTCCATTTTTATTTATTATAAGTATCTCATAGCTATCATTTTTGTCCATTGCTCCTGTAGTTTATTGTGCTGGCCCCCTTTTTTCTCTTTTGTGCATGTTTGCAGGCCGGAGCTTCGGGAGCTGCGTGCTGGCCTGCGGTCCTGTTCCCCCTGCCCCCCCATCCCCGGTCATCCCGTTGCTGCTTCCAGCTTCCTGTGCCCCCAGCATCAAGTTCAAAGCTATTGTTCTGGCTACCAAACAATTACCTGAATGGCTCCTGCCTACCTTCACTCCTTCATCCAGAGTTACTCTCCCTCTACCTTCACTCCTTCATCCAGAGTTACTCTCCCTCTACCTTCACTCCTTCATCCAGAGCTACACTCTCTCTCGACAATGGAGCGCTCAGCCAGTGAAAGACGTCTGGTGCTTTCACCACGGCTTGACGTGAAATCAGTGGCCAGACTCTTCTTCTCCATTGTTCCTCGATGGTGGAATCAACTCTTTCCAATCTGTACCTACTTTTAAAAGCAAGCCAAAGGCTTAGCTCTTTAAGGAGCACTTCTGCATCTGGTAAACTTGCGTATGTGTCAGAACTGATGGAACTGCTTTCTTGACCTTAAAATCCTCCAGAAGCCTCATGTCTCTCTCCCTCTTTATTAACTTATGATTTGAACCTTCATGATGGCAAGTGGGGTGGTATCTGGATCAATGGAGGAGAAAGGGTGTAAGGAAAAATAAGTCTCTCTGAAATTATCACAGAAATAAAGTAAAGAGCATTAGCAGCAGTCTGCTGCAGGAAGTCCTGTCATGTGGCGTACAGCTTTATACCTACTTGCTGTTTTTCTATTGAGTTGTTTCCTTGACAACTCTGTTTTTGGAGAGAATTTTATTTATATATTTATTTGGATGTTGTTCCATTTGAGAGATTTCCAGTGCTCCTGGCACTTTTTAGCATATGATATGATGTTTAACTGACTCAGTTAGGCCACTCGCATCTGGACAGATAGCACAATGAAGATTGTGTTCTATAATCTTGAATGTTTTTTATAGCCTTTAGTGGGTGGTCAGCAGCAAATGCAGGAGCACCACAGGAGAGTGTACTCACTGTTTTTCTCCACTCTGTACACCTCACTCTTTCACTACAACTAAGTGCCCTTTCAGAATTACTCAGGTGACTCTTCTGTTGTGGAAAAGAGGTTGAGGATAAAGAAATGATGGAAGACTTTTCCACCTGGTGCGGAAAAAACAACTAATTTTCATTGTGAACAAGAGAAAGAAGATGATTGTGGATTTTAATGCTATTTCCATCCTGGGAAAAAAAAGGACGAGGGGGTGGAGGGAATTGGGTGTTCACTTAGACAACAGACTGGGCTGGAGATGCAACACTGAGGCTGTCTACAACAACAGACAAACTATATTGCTTGAGGAAGCTTAAGCCCTTCAGTGTATGCAGCAAGATATATCATTGCCAGCGTCTAACCATACAATTTCACTACAAGCA
Source organism: Cololabis saira (assembly GCF_033807715.1). NCBI lineage: Eukaryota > Metazoa > Chordata > Actinopteri > Beloniformes > Belonidae > Cololabis > Cololabis saira. Next base: position 642,433 of record NC_084599.1, on the reverse strand, counting down.
ACATTGTCCAATTCTGAGGTGGTAAAGGGATGATTTTGGTAGTTCACATTGACAAGTATCCTGCATCAAACTTTCATGTGAATGTGTCAGCCCTCTGAAATGGCACACAAGTATCAACTACAACCAAAAACCATCATAATTGTGAGACCGTGTTGTGGCGGGCGATTTCTCTAAAGTAGTTTAAAGCACTTCAGATGGTAAGCAGTTGGAGTGTGTTAGCAACAGATTAGGGCCTCTCAATTATGAAAAGAAAAAAATCATAATCATTATTAAGATGAATTATGATGATATCGCCATTATCCAACTGATGTTTGAAGCATGATGCACTTATCGAACCAAATACAAAAATATTTAACTTTCCATGGTGAACTTAAATGTCAGACTGAATATGTTGGTCTTAATGCAACCAACCAACATAAAAACGCTGTTAGACCTGCTCAAATAATCCCCTAAACATTTTTAGTCATGAACACCAGCGTGACTAAATAAAAGCAGGTATCATGCCTCTTTTTTGCCTTTAACATTTTTTTTTATTGCACTTTGTTAGTAGTCTTTGCTTGATTGTTTTTACTTTTTTTTACTTTATTGATCCACTAAAAAACAATACAAGCTTTGGTTCAAAGCTTTGTCGAAATCCACACTGAGCTATGTGGTTCATTGAAGCCATATTTTTCAGCAGTGAGTTTTGTAATCAAATAGTCACAGAATTATTGAATAAAGTGAACATTTTATTAAAATCTTACTCTTGTTGATTTTTGTATGACGTTTGTAAAATGAGCAATGATTTGCTGCGAAGTGAGGAGTTGCACAGAGGAGTAGCAAGCGCATTAGCTTGAAAAAGATGACAGTAACTGTGTGTTGGGCTGTACACCCTGGACAGGTTGCCAGTCCTGGCTTGTTAGAATGTTCCTGACGGTCTGGAGAGTGAATCAAGTGCACCCCTGTCCTGCATGTCTTAAATACTACCCTGCTTCAGCACACCGTGATACAAGGAGCTGTGTGATCAACAGACTTGTGCAGACGTTGATGACAGACTGGTGAGGACCGTTACTTAGAATCAGGTGTGTTGGTGCAAGGCAACACCAAAAACTGCTGCATGAACCTGACCCAACACACCAGAACTAACTATGGTTTAGCCCAAGGTTTTGGTTGTGGTCATGAGTTGTTGCTGAACTCATGATGGAGGTCAACATCACCGCTGTATGTCTCTTCAGCTGTGACTGTTTCAGCTCTCGTACAAATCAGGGGTCCCATCCAACATAACCACAAAACATCATGGACTCATCTACACACACCACACCACACTACACACACCAATACATCATCAATAACACACACAACATCCATCACAGTATTCTGTCTTTGTCTGTCCGTATGTCACTGTGATTTTCACCAGGTAAAATAAAGACAGTTTGTGTGTGTGTGCGTGTGTGCGTGCGTGCGTGCGTGCGTGCGTGCGTGCGTGCGTGCGTGCGTGCGTGCGTGCGTGCGTGCGTGCGTGTGTATATTGCTAGCCCCGGCACTAAACCACCATATATATGCAGATACTTGTAAAAATAGAGAGAGAGAAAAAAAAGATGTATATAAGTCATTGTATTTTCTACCAACTAGAGAAACTGGACATGAATGATCTCTAGGGTGAGACTTGTGCGTTTTGAACACCCTTCAAAAGGGCTGCATGTGGATATAATCCATTCAGAATCCAAACTCATGATCATTTTAATGGTCTGAATCTGCATAACTCCTATATTTGGTTAACAACGTTTTGTTAAGTGCTCAATGTCATTTGCCAGTTCAGACACTACTTCTTATTATGCAGTAGTTTTTAAGAAATATGAGCAAATTGATTACTCAGACTGTTATGCCTCTACAAAAGGTGTTCATAGTAATTGTGTTCATAGTGTCATTTGTTTATTTTTGTTACCATGGCAACATAGAGTAGTGGATGCTGGGAGACAGGAAGTAGATTTGCCATGTGGCCAGCAGCTCTAGCAGTGTGAGCAGTCATCAGCTCTTCGGTCAGCAGGCTTTCATTCTTTCTCCCTCTTTGCTAAGACAATGTCTGTAAGTATTATTTATTCAGTAACAGACTTGGGAAACTTATGATGATGTTTATGGAGTTTTAGGTTTATGTGAATAATAAGACTGCTGAGACGCTAATTGTGTTGTAAGCTAGGTTAGCTCCGTATTTTGCTACTACTTACCATTTTCATTAGGTAAATTAGATTTTTTGGCTGCACTGCTAGGATAGCTAAGCTATGCTACCTTGTCATTATCAGATACTGCTGTGATGTTTACTCTGTTTAATAATGTAGACTCAAGCGAAGGTCCAGAACATCATAAAATATATATATATAATATATATATATATATATTCAAGTAGCATCATAGTTGTATCAACATCTGCATCTGACTGTTATATTAAAAAAGTACATATTTGCCACTTAACATGTGTAACTTGAATTACACATATTTTTTTCTCTTAAAAATAAAATACATTTTATTTTATTTTTCAAATGCTATCTTATTTTATTTCTCTACTACTCTACTCTATAATTGTCTCAACACATTTTTTATAATAAATGAATATAAACATTGGTGAGCCTGGAACGATATTTAGTTTTAATTATGTTCATTGTGGAGAAAGCTGCTTCACAGCTGTGGACACTGTGGACCCAAATATGGGCAGGATGTTTTAAGATGGTCAGTTTATTTTCTGTGACTTCAGTTCAGACTTGAGTGGATATGTTTGATGAAAAACCTTGTGTTTTGTTTCAGTGGCGTTTCACTTTGGCACTTTGAACGCCACGGTCTCTGAACGTATGAGACACTGGTTTTGTCCCAGTGGGAAGACTGAACCAGGATGAATCTGTCCATTCCGGGTTGAACTTTCCTTTCCACGGAGCGCCACCTTACAACAACACACACAAGCATACAAGTGTGCATATTTAAAAATAGAGCGGGAACATACTTAGCTTGATTGTACTTTATTTAAGATATTAAATTAATCAGTTGTCAGAGGACTCAGCGCGTCAGCTTTCATCCGAGCCTGATCAGCTGAGACGGGCAGGAGCCCGCAGCTCTCTGGCTGCGGAGCAGCCGAGTCTTTCCGATGCTTTTGAGAAAGCCCGAACAACAGTCCAGCCCTGTACATCTACATGTACAATCCTTCAGCGGTAACGACGGAGCCCGCAAGCCCGAGCGGCACCGACCTCCCCGGCCGCGGGGACGCGTCAGGATAAATGATCACGCCGCGCTCGCTCGCTCTGGGCGCAGACCCAAGTAATCGATCCCTGATCCTGGCGAATCTAAACCTACTCTGTGCAAAATGAAGGATTTACTCTGTAAATACACACCATTTCTCTTACTATTACACGTACTAGCTGAGTGTCTTCTTCTCCTCATTTGGTCGGGAGTTGCTATGCAGTCCCACGGCCCTCGCGGCCCACATGTACAAAACTGATTTTTTTTTGTGGCCCACTAGGTGGCGCTCGCGGCCCAAGTGTGGGCCGCGGCCCTATGGTTAAGAATCACTGATGTAGACTTTTATGTTGTATTGTGTTGAACAGTTTCACAAGATTCCAAGTAAACTTCATTGAAATTCATCAACTGAATTTTATTTGTATAGCGTTGAATACAACAGATGTTGTCTCTAGACGCTTTCCAGAGACCCAGAACATGAACATAAACCCCCGAGCAATTATTACATAAACAATGGCAGGTAAAAAATCCCCTAGTGGGAGAAAAGCCTTAAGCCAAACAGTGGCAAGAAAAACTCCCCTTTAGGAGGGAAGAAACCTTGAGCAGGACCTGGATCATAAGGGGGGGGCCCTCCTGCCGAAGGCCACCTGTGTCCTGGAGTTTTCTTGGGAGTGTAACTGAAATGGAAACCTAGTCCATGACACAGACCATCAAAGCCTCCATTCACACTACCTGCCTGAACCAGATGTGGTTCACCAATCATCACCAGAGGATGTAAAGCAGTTTTATCACATATAAATTAGAATTATTCAGTTTCTGCCATGGCTTTATTACACCAAATTCCTTTTATTTCCTTTTTTTTCCCTATTGTATCTACTCTGAAGATGGGAATAACTGAAGGTGATTAGAGTCTGAAGTCTATGAGTAATGCAGGGTGAGAGTGACAAAAGTGGAAATAAACTACGAAACAGAGTAAGATGATGGGACCCAATTTAGGACTATGTGAACTCCAAGACTGATCATCAATTACAATCATAAGATCCAAATTGTGTTGCTTCAGTATGAGGTCCTACATCGATATATACCCAAGCCATGGCCTGCAGTATGAATGAGTGAGGTCTTATAATCCGTGTAGCTGTAGTTGACTTGCACAGGTATCGTGCCGAGACCTGCATGCCTGCTGAGTAATGCATCCTCTACCACGACAAAAGTGACATTTTTTCTAAAGACCATAAATAGTTGCAAGTACATAAATGGTGGAAGTTATGATCTGTAAATTAAAACAAAAGTTTGCATTCCTGAACCATGTATGTCCTTTTAGATAGTTGAACAAGTGTTTCGTGTCTTAAAAGACGCTTCAGTGCCTGCTAGTTTGAGCTTTTGTTATGCACATTCCTGTGACAGCGTTACGTTCCTGCGCAGGTATTCACAGCTCAGCGCGGAACTTAAATCTGCTCTTCCATAATCTTTTCATATACTGTATAAAACTGGGAATGTGTTTCATGTCCTCTTCTCCAAAACCCATTTGCTTCTAGAATATATTCGTGTACAGAAATGTCCATCATTGATTTGATGACCACAAGGTGCCCACATCCTGTTTCAAAAGAAGTCCAACTCCTCAACCTTCCACTGTGCTTACGGTGGATAGGAGGTGTTCCAGCTGATAACCTTTGTCTTCTCCTAACATGGTGCTTGGGATTAATGCTATAACCAACACCTTCGATTTGGCCTCTGTTGTCCAGAAGACATTGTTCTGAAAGTCTTGTTGTTTTCATTCCTTTCATCCCATGGTATTACTTTGGTGTCAACTTGCTGGGACATTTACTCTTGGAAAAATTGGCAACTGTCTATTGTTTTTTACTTGACTCTAAACATTCCTATGATAAAAAATATGAACTGAACAAACAGATGCCCCCACATTCCTGGGTCAATATCCCTATAAAACATGCCCTTGGTGTCCACATCAAAGGCAACTTCTCATCATAAGCATGTTAGAAAATAAAAACATCCTAAGGTTCTGTAGTAAATGACCAAACATTTGTACACGTGAGTGTTATGGTGAGTCTCTTGACATGGAATTACACCATTTTAAACCAATTTCTTTGATTTGGCGTAGGCCTGGGCGATAAACCAAAACTTATAGATACCGACATTCACTGCGATGACTGACGTCAATTTCCCCATGTTGGTAAATTCTCTTTTTTGATAAAAAAAATTAGGTAGAGAAAAAACATCTTGTTTGTTTTGACTGTGTGTTCTAAAGGGCTACTTTCATCTCACTTTAAGATGGTGTACATCATGTGTGTGTAATCACGCGACTCCACCCATCCAGTCTGAACAAGAAGGAAAAACCAAGAAAATGGCTGATGGTTCAAACAAATAGGCAGCTGACATAGCCAAACAAAATAACAGGGCTCTCAAGTCTCATGAGCGTAAGACTCATGTTTCAACAAGTTCACGGGCTCTCACGCCACACATGGCATTAGTCAAGCAGAGAAATTAGCCTCACCGCACAGTAATTCCAACAGCCCATCGAACAAACAAGCCAAGGTACGCTACTGTGCGCTGAGCTCTCAGCTGAGACCCAGTGCTCTGGGCTTACCAACCTGCCAGCCAATCAGAAAATAGAATTTTTTGTTGCCGGGTAAGGTCTGAGTTTCATCTTCAAGCGCTTCATGAATGCGTAGCAGAGGTTATAACACACATCACTTTTAAAACACACACACATTTAGCCCCTGTGGCAGGGTGGAGAAGTTGATGGGACACGCACCTGTGTGAGTGGCTGGATCTCTCCACCCTGCCTGCCTTATAAGGCGGAGCCGGACAGCAGCGGAGGGGGTCGGAGGAGCTGCTGTCATGCTGTGATGCTTGTGCACATGTTGGTTTTGTGACAAATAAAGGGTCTGCACGAAACTCCGTGTCTCTCCGTCCTTCGGTCGGGCCCCCGTGGCACTCGCCCTGCCACATCTGGCGCCCAACGTGGGGCTTCGAAGGACGGACGAGAGAGGCATGGAGCGGGCCCTGGACGCGCTCGCCCAGGCCATGGCGGGCATGACAGCCGTCTTCCGGGACCAGGGCGAGCGGCAGCTGGCCGCGATGGAAGCGCTCGTGGCCGCGGGGAGACCCACCCCTGCGCCAGCAGTGCGGGAGGAGCTGGCGGCGCCGCAGCTCAGGGGCCGGGAGGCAGAAGCTGCCGGCCGCCAGGCGACGGCTCCCGAGATGGCGGGACCGACGGAGCGACCCACCCCTGCACCCCGTCTGAGGTTTGCCGCGGCAGCGCTGGTGGCGGCGCAGCTTAGGGGCCGCGAGGCAGAAGCTGCGGGCCGCCAGGCGACGGCTCCTGGGACGGAGGCAGCGACGGAGACGGAGGGGGAGACGGAGGCGGAGTTGGCTGGGGAGGCGGCTGCGCCTCCGCAGCCGCCTCCCCAGCCAACTCCGGCGGCGGGTAAATGCAGCCACGGCGGGTAAATGCATCTGGATTCCAATGAAGGAGCAGAACCACCTCGAGGAGGATCAGAAGAAATGGACAGCATGTGAGTTAAATGCGAGTGTCACAGCTAACGGTCTAAATACTCATTACCATGTTTCATTTTTCTTTAATACATTTGAGAAAAATGTCTACATTACTGTTTTTTCTGTAAAGATGGAGTGCTGAGTGTACATTAATGAGAAATAAAATTACCTATTTGATTCTTGCAAATGCCTGCAATGATACAAAGAGGGCAAAATTAAAATGGGTTTGAATGTATGTATGTATGTATGTATGTATGTATGTATGTATGTATGTATGTATGTATGTATGTATGTATGTATGTATGTATGTATGTATGTATGTATGTATATATATATATATATATATATATATATATATATATATATATATATATTAGTGTTTAGTATAACTTCTCCTCAGACTCAGACACACATGACTCCTAAAAAGAATGTCCCATGCAGATGTTTGTAATGGCATTAGTTTTCCATTTTAGACAGGTTGAAAATGAGCCTACATTCTTGTGTATTCTACTATAAGTAAAAATAAACATTGTTATTAAACTTTAATATCATAAGGATAGAGATGTTGAAGACTTAATACTAATTAAAACTGAGTGGACCATGTTCTCTGCCTCCATTGTCGACGCGGCGGCTCGAAGTTGTGGTCGCAGGGTCTCCGGTGCCTGTCGTGGCGGCAATTCTAGAACCCGGGGGTGGACACCGGAAGTACAGGATGCCGTCAGACTGAAGAAGGAGTCATACTGGGCTATGTAAGCCTGTGGGACTCCTGTCGCAGTAGATGGGTACCGGCAGGTACCTGAAGGCAAAAACCCCGGTCCGGGAGGAGTTCGGTGAGGCCATGGAAGAAGACTTTCGGTTGGCCTCGAGGAAATTCTGGCGGACCCTTCGGCGCCTCAGAAGGGGGAAGCACCGTTTATGGTGCAGGTGGGGAGCTGTTGACCTCGACTGAGGACATCGTCGGACGGTGGAAGGAATACTTCGAGGATCTCCTCAACCCGACTGACATGCCTTCCACTGAGGAAGCAGAAGGTGGGGACTCGGGGACGTGCTCATCCATCACCCAAGCCGAGGTCACGGAGGTAGTTCATAAGCTCTGCAGTGGCAGGGCACCGGGGGTGGATGAGATTAGCCCTGAGTACCTCAAGTCTCTGGATGTCGTAGGGCTGTCTTGGTTGACACGCCTCTGCGACGTTGCATGGAGGAAGGGGACAGTACCGCTGGAGTGGCAAACCGGGGTGGTGGTCCCTCTGTTTACGAAGGGGGACCGGAGAGTGTGCTCCAACTATAGGGGGATCACACTTCTCAGCCTCCCCGGGAAAGTCTATGCCAGGGTACTGGAGAGGAGATTACGGCCTATAGTTGAACCTCAGAATCAGGAGGAACAATGCCGTTTTCGTCCCGGTCGCAGAACACTGGACCAGCTCTACACCCTCCGCAGGGTGCTCGAGGGTTCATGGGAATTTTCCCAACCAGTCTACATGTGTTTTGTGGATCTGGAGAAGGCATTTGACCGTGTCCCTCGTGCCATTCTGTGGGGGGTGCTCAGTGAGTATGCAGTCCGGGGCCCTCTACTAAGGGCTGTCCGGTCTCTGTATGATCGGAGCAGGAGTCTGGTTCGCATTGCCGGCAGTAGGTCAGACTTGTTCCTGGTGCATGTTGGACTCCGGCAGGGCTGCCCTTTGTCACCGGTCCTGTTCATAGTTTTTATGGACAGGATTTCTAGGCGCAGCCAGGGGCCGGAGGGGAGCCGGTTTGGGAACCACAGGATTTCGTCTCTGATTTTTGCAGATGACGTCCTGTTGACTTCATCGGACCGGGACCTTCAGCATGTGCTGGGGCGGTTTGAGGCCGAGTGCGACGCGGCAGGGATGAGAATCAGGACCTCCAAAACCGAGGCCATGGTTCTCCACCGGGAAAGGGTGGCGTGCCTTCTCCGGGTGGGTGGAGAAGTCCTGCCTCAGGTGGAGAAGTTCAAGTATCTCGGGGTCTTGTTCACGAGTGAGGGAACGATGGAGCGTGAGATTGACAGACGGATCGGTGCAGCGTCCGCAGTTATGCCATTTATTGAAGTTGCAGAAAAAAAGGGGGTAGAGAGAGAGAGAATGGGGATGACATGCAGCAAAGGTGCGCAGGCTGGGATTTCGAACCTGCGACCACTGCAGGAGGACTGTAGCCTCAGTATATGAGCCGCTTGATTAACCCACTGCGCCACCGAGTGGCCCGTGAAGAGTTATTTTTAAATATTAGGTAACTTCACCTTTAAATCAAGTTTTTTGACGCACAACATTTTTCTCATGAACTGAAATACCCTTTAAACTATAGTATTTTGAGTCTGCATACAGAGATGAGGTGGTGTGGCTGTCGTCGTGGTGCAGAGACAATAACCTGCTCCTACACAATCCCCGCTCCTCCTGAGTGGGGATTGTGTAGAGAGGGTAGCCAACTTCCGGTACCTGGGAGTCCACATCGAGGAGAACCTGACCTGGAGTGTCAGTGGAGGGAATACATCACACAGAGGCTGCTGGTGTCCTTCTACCGAGCCTCCATCGAGAGCATTCTGACCTACTGCATCTCCATCTGGTACAGCAGCTGTACAGCAGCTCAGAGGAAAGAACTCCAGAGGGTCAGGACTCATCACCACCGCCCAAAAGATCATCGGCTGCCCTCTCTCCACCCTGGAACACCTCCATCACTCCATACCTCAGAAAAGACTTAATTCAACAGTTAATTATGACAGTGAGAGTTTTGTTTCCCTGGACCTTTTACCTTCACTAATACTGCTGATAAAACTTCACACAAAACTTTGAGCACCTCTGTGTCAAAAAGACAGAGGGTTGAACAGAACACAGCTTTTTTTTTCTGAAGCGCAGCAGCCGACGAATGTAGTTTTTCCAAGATGTTATTCAGGTGGTTACAGTAGTCGTACCTTCAATTCGACCACAAGTTTATAAATGATTACATCAACAACATCCACTGCAAATTTCTGCGGGCCGGTCATTGTTATTCCCACATTTGCTGCCGATGACATCTGGACATTTTTTATGTCTTATATTGTAGAGACATTACGCTCCTCTTATAATAGCCTACTTTTCCTAGCTAAATGCCTACCTATTTCAATGCCTATTTCAGAAACTGTACCACACTAAGGGGGAAATCCACAAAAGGATTGCGTGGCTTTTGCGGCCGCTAAACCGGTGCAAATGAGACAAAAAGAGAGCGTCTAATTCACAAAGCACCCGCAAAGGGCGAATTGCTCCACAAACTGCGCTGCCAAGCAAATAGTGGCATTGTGCGCCTGTCCCATTTGCATGCATGTAAATTAGGTCATATTAATACATTCGGCGCCAAATTGCCCTCTTTCTATGCAAATAAGCCTCATTGCAAAAACCGTCTAATTCACAAAGGCCAGCATTATTTGCCCGACGCAAAAATAGTGGAGCAAATACCGTCTTTTCGAAGCGTGTATTAACTGCGCGCAAACTCACTCCTCACTCCCTCTCTGTCTCTGTTTCTCTCTCTCTTCAATATCATTCAAGCCTGTGTGATACTGAATGATATTAAAGGTGAAATCTACAGTCAGACATGACTGTAAACAGTCAGATCAAGTGGGGTTGTGGACTTATCTCGAATTTAAAAATAAAAATAACAGGACGGAGCTCAGGATTCATCCATACAGTAAGGGGCTGCTTTATTACAAAAAATTCCACCATATAAACATATAAATCTAGAATGTGTGTGTTTAACAGCTGACCTGTAGGTGTGTGTAGCAAAACAAAGAACATGAATTACCGTCAGATCCTGATCTGATCCCGATCCGGTGTTAATGAAGTTACCAGTGCTGTGCCTTGTGCGTAAATGCGCACAGCCTCTTAACATTTGACATTTCATTAGCTTATGTCATACATTCTGGATTCATTAAAAATCAACTGAAATATTGCAAGCCTTTTATTATTTTAATATTGCTGATCATGGCTTACAGTTTAAGAAAACTCAAATATTCTGGGAATCTTAATCTTAAACTGTAAGCCATAATCAGCAATATTAAAATATTAAAAGGCTTGCAATATTTCTGTTGATTTGTAATGAATCCAGAATGTATGACATTTTTGTTTTTTTTAAATTGCATTACAGAAAATAAAGGACTTTATCACAATATTCTAATTTTCTGAGACAGTCCTGTAAACTTGCTGGCGTCGTTATGCTTGAACTACTTCCGAATATCCATCGTTACTTTGTTAACGGAGCAGCAGAGAGCAGCGTCTTGCTGGTGCAGGAAACTGCTGAGCATGACATGAGTGACGGACACTGGCTGATTTATGGTTCCGCGTTGCACCAACGCAGAGCTTACGGCGTGGGATACGCGGGGACGCGAACGTACGGTGCGCGTCGCCGCGTACCCTACGCCGTAGGCTTCGCCGTCGTTTTAACGCAAAACCATAAATCAGGCTTAACAAGCGCGCATTCGTCAGTTTTCATTTCGTCTTTTCAACTGAGCATGCAAACACATAAACTTAGGGTGCAATGCATGCTATGCACCCTTGTAGAACCAGGCCTGCTGGAAACAGCTCCGCTTACTTACTCAGACAAGGGCAAATTGCACTCAGCCGCAAAACTTTATGGGCGTGTTTGCGCCGGTATATCATTAGAGCAAAATCTTTTGTGAATAGGACCTTAAGGCGGGGCAAATTGCGGGCGCAAATGCGGAGCAATTCACAGCGCTATTTGCGGGCGCAATCTGTTCTTTGTGGATTTACCCCTAATGGTACAAAAGATTGTTTGTAATTCATCCAAAATCCATGTGAATCATTCTCCCTGAACTGAGTGATTGAATATGACTGTGTCAACTGTTGCATATTTATTGACACTCCGTCGTGAGATTTTATTTTATTCTTTGTTTCTTTTAACCATTTTCTTCAAAGCTAGAAGTTTACATGAGGTATGTTGAGTGAAACCTCAAAAGATTTGGAACAATCTATATGGTGATGTTTTCAAGCTTCTGATCAGCTCACTGACACCCTTAGCGTTGATCAGAGGGTCTGAGAATGTAATATTCTTCAAACACTTCTGACTCTGAACAAAAAAAAAACGAGGGATTCTCTCTCTCTTTCATTATTTTGGCAATTTATTAATAAAAAAAGCTAATTTGGGTCTAAGCTAACTGCATAGGAAGTGTCTTTGTGAACCAGACTTATCTTTCAGAAACAACTTAAAAAAAAAAAAAAAAAAAAAAAAAAAAAATATATATATATATATATATATATATATATATATATATATATATATATATATATATATATATATATATATATATATATATATATATATATATATATAACAATGGATCAAAATTACAGTATTTTCATCTTTCAGTTTTTGAAATGTATGTAAAACTAGTGATTCAAAACCGTACTGATAAATTGCTTTGCTGCTGATGCTACAGTCCTGACTGTTGGAGTTCCATGTTTGACATCCAGAAACACCAAACGGAGTATCAGACCCCAACACAGGAACTCCTTTGAAGCTGTTACCTTTCACCGAGCTGGCATACTTACTACACTTTAAACACTTTAGTTCCGAATATTCTGTCATTCTTGTGACTTGTAGCACAAACTCCAACCCTATCCAGTCTATACCATTGAGTTTTTGTATAAAGCCATTACCTGACTAAAACTACATCAGTTCTAAATGATCTCAGGTCTGAAAAATCTATGAACATCTTGTTACTGTGAAATTCTACCAATAATTTCATAGGGATAAATCAGTGTATTTAATGTCAATATTTTATTAATATTGAGCTTTTATCATTAGAACGGCGCGTCGTTGCTTCACAGTTTGATGAGTAGAAGGCCTGGGAGTTCCACATACACATGAAAATAGCCTATTTTTATTAGTGTGATAAAAAATAAAATCCTTCAACTCAATATATCGGGGTGCTTTTTGTCAGAGTTTTATTTTACATATATATTAGGTCAGTAACAGAATAATAGGCGGTAGAGTGCAAATTAGGCTATGAATCAACAATACATCAGCCAGTGCTTTACCTATAATACAGCACTGACAGACATCAGTTGGGAAATCAAGACTTTGCAGTCTTTAATATAACTGGTTTGATAATTTCTGCACGCCCTGCACATCATGAAGGCGGCGGCTGATCTTACCTCTGTGAATATATGTCGAGATGTCAGAGCCCTTCACTGGTCTGTGCACACGCACACACTCACACGCACAAAGAAACATGGCCCTGAGAAGCCAGTCTGTCAATCCAAATTTCAGTCAATACAAGTGTCCAGTAATGGAAAGACTGATTTACAGAGTGTGGATGCGGCCCAGATATTGATTTGTTGAGTTCTCGCTTTACTGCGCATCCAGAGGATGGAGAAAAGAGAAAAAGGGCTCAAGATGGTTTAATTCTAAGAGAAAGCTGAAGTGTAAAGTAGAAGATTGTTAGAAAGACTGTTTGTGAGAAAGGAAAAAAAAGCTAGCTTTTAAAATGTGCTACTAGTAAATTAGATTGTTATTTTATGGTGTTAATGTGTTTTATGTACTCTTGCTGCAGAAGAGCATGAAGGAAAGAAAGATGCTGAGATGTAAAAAGCTGGCCAATAACCAAAGCTTAAGGTGACAAGTTGAATCTGGAGATTCGGCCTAAATATTAGTCGTTAATGATGAGAATGAAATGTTGTACATGAATCTGTAAATCTAAACGTGATGTACGTATGTGGGAGGTCTGGTGAGGAAGAATTTTGTCAGGGTGGTAAAGGAAGATGATTAAATGGAACAAAATCAAAACCAATACTTTTTTAGCATATTTAAATTGAACATTTCTAGATCATTCTGGAGTATTAATCAAAACAACTGAGCGATAAAAACAAACACTGAGGGTCTGGGGAAAGTATTTACAGAATGTATTTTCCCTGAAACATCTGTTTTTGAAAGAAAATGTGTCACACACAACAAAAACAGTTTCTTTTCCTTGTTATTAATTTTACAATGCTTTTCTTACCTCTGTCTGTGGCTTCGTGGTTAGCACTGTTCCTTTGGAGAAGCAAGAAGCAACAATTTCCTGGTTTAACTCCAAGCAGGAGTTTCTCTGTGTGGAGCTGAAACCCATACTTGCATGGGTTTTCTACAGCTTCCTCCTGTGAAGCAACATATACAATGGGGCAAAAAAATATTTCTCTTGGCTTGGCTTCGCGAACGAAGATTTTATGAAGGGGGCTGTCCACGTCGACTGCAGGCACGCTCGTGGCTGACAAGCCCGATGCGGGACAGACAGGTCCGACCGCAGCGGCTGCAGTCAAAGGTCACGTCAGGTACAGCTGCTGAGGCTTCCAGGTTCTTCCTCCTGCGGCGTTTCTCCTTCAGGTTCTCTGTGCGGGAGTCCTCAAAAGCGGTGACAGCCTGGTGGACAGTGCGGCGCCAGGCGTCACGATCAGCAGCGAGAGTGGACCACTGGTGGTGGTCAATGTGGCAGGCACCGAGGGACTTCTTAAGAGAGTCTTTGTAGCGTTTCTTCGGTGCCCCTCTGTCACGATGGCCGGTGGAGAGTTCGCCATACAAGGCCATCTTGGGTAGGCAATGATCCTCCATTCTGGAGACATGCCCTGCCCAGCGTAGCTGAGATTTCAGCAGCATGGCCTCAATGCTGGTGATCTCCGCCTGTTCGAGGACCTCAACATTGGTGACGAAGTCGCTCCAGTGGATGTTGAGGATGGTGCGGAGGCAGCGCTGATGGAAACGTCCGAGGAGTCGTAGTTGGTGGCGGTAGGTTACCCACGACTCAGAGCCGTACAGGAGGGTGGTGAGTACGACAGCTCTGTGCACACTGATCTTTGTGCCCTTCTTCAAGTGTTTGTTTTTCCAGACTCTGTCATACAGTCTGCCAAAAGCGCTGTCTGTTGTCAACCTCCCTGTCGATCTTGGCATCTGATGTGATTGTACACCCCAGGTAGGTGAACTGATGGACGGTCTTTAGCTCAGCCTCGCCAATGGTGATATGTGGAGGGCGGTACTCTACCCGAGGTGCAGGCTGGTGGAGGACTTCTGACTTTTTCAAGCTGACCTCGAATCCGAAGAGTCGGGCAGCCTCTGCAAAGCAGGATGTGAGGCGCTGCAGGGCTCTTTCGGAGTGAGCAACGAGGGCAGCATCGTCGGCAAAGAGGAGGTCTCGAATGAGCTGCTCAAGGGTCTTTGTGTGGGCTTGTAGCCTTCTGAGGTTGAACAGACTGCCGTCGAGGCGGTAGCGGATGTAGACAGCGTCGTCGTCGTCAAGGTCTTCCATCGCCTGCATGAGCATCATGCTGAAGAAAATGCTGAACAGGGTTGGTGCCAGGACGCAACCCTGTTTCACGCCGTTGATGATGGGAAAGGATTCTGAGAGGTTGCTGTTCACTCTGACTTGGCCGCTCTGTTCTGCATGCAGCTGGATGATCATGCTGAGAAACTTTGGGGGGCAGCCGAGGCGCTCCATGATCAGCCAAAGTCCCTTTCTGCTCACCATATCAAAGGCCTTGGTCAGGTCCACAAACGTTACATACAGTCCTTTGTTCTGTTCTCGGCACTTCTCTTAGAGCTGCCTGAGGACGAAGACCATGTCTGTGGTGCCCTTGTTTGCTCTGAAGCCACACTGGCTTTCCGGGAGGTGGTCTTCTGCGATGGTAGGTATCAGCCTGTTCAGGAGCACACGAGCAAGGATTTTGCCTGCGATGGAAAGCAGGGTGATCCCTCGGTAGTTGGAGCAGTCTGACTTTTCCCCCTTGTTTTTGTACAAGGTAACAATGACTGCATCACGGAGGTCTTTAGGAAGCTGTCCATGCTCCCAGCAACAGTCAAGGAATACGTGGAGCTTGCTGTGTAACACGGGGCCTCCATCTTTCCAGATCTCTGGTGGAATACCGTCGATTCCTGCTGCCTTGCCAGGAAAAAAAAATATTTAGTCAGTCACCAATTGTGCAAGTTCTCCCACTTAAAAAGATGAGAGGCCTGTAATTTTCATCATAAGTAACTTCACCTATGAGACAGAATGGGGCAAAAGAATCCAGGAAATCACATTGTCCATGCAAGATCTCACCCCGGGGGGTAAAAATGATCACAAGAACGGTGAGTAAAGATCCCCGAACCACACGGGGGACCTAGTGAAGGACCTGCAGAGAGCTGGGACCAGAGTAACAAAGGAACCATCAATAACACACTATGATCAGGGACTCAGATCCTGCAGGGCCAGACATTCCCCCTGCTGAAGACAGTACATGTCCAGGTCTGAAGTTTGCTAGAGAGCATTAGGATGATGCAGAAGAGGATTGGGAGAATGTTATATGGTCAGATGAAACAAAATAGAACTTTTTGGTAGAAACACAACTTGTCGTGTTTGGAGGAGAAAAAAAGCTGAGTTGCATCCAAAGAACAAACCTACTGTGAAGCATGGGGGTGGAAACATCATGCTTTGGAGATGTTTTTCTGCAAAGGGACCAGGATGACTGATCCGTGTAGGGAAAGAATGAATGGGGCCATGTATGGTGAGATTTTGAGTGAAAACCTCCTTCCATCAGCAGGGCATTGAGGATGAAACGTGGCTGGGTCTTTCAGCAGGACAATGATCCAAACACATCACCCGGGCAACGAAAGAGTGGCTTTGTAAGAAACATTTCAAGGTTCTGGAGTGTTCTAGCCAGTCTCCAGATCTCAACCCCATAGAAAATCTTTGGAGGGAGTTGAAAGTCCGTGTTGCCCAGCGACAGCCCCAAAACATCTCTGCTCTAGAGGAGATCTGCATGGAGAAACGGACCAATCACTGCTCTAGAAGAGATCTGCATGGAGGAACGGACCAATCACTGCTCTAGAGGAGATCATGGAGGAACGGACCAATCACTACTCTAGAGGAGATCATGGAGGAAAGGACCACTCACTGCTCTAGAGGAGATCATGGAGGAATGGACCAATCACTGCTCTAGAGGAGATCATGGAGGAACGGACCAATCACTGCTCTAGAGGAGATCATGGAGGAACGGACCAATCACTGCTCTAGAGGAGATCTGCATGGAGGAACGGACCAATCACTGCTCTAGAGGAGATCATGGAGGAACGGACCAATCACTGCTCTAGAGGAGATCTGCATGGAGGAACGGACCAATCACTGCTCTAGAGCAGATCTGCATGGAGGAACGGACCAAAATACCAGCAATAGTGAGGAAAACCTTGTGAAGACTTACAGAAAACATTTGACCTCTGTCATTGCCAACAAAGGTTATATAACAATGTATTGAGATCAACTTAAGTCATTCACCAAATACTTATTTTCCACTATATTTTGCAAATACATTCTTTTAAAAATCAGACAATGTGATTTTCTGGTTTTTAGTTTAGATATAGCCTACCTGTGATGAAAATTACAGGCCTCTCTAAGTGGGAGAACTGGCACAACTGGTGTCTGAATCAATACTTTTTTGCCCCACTCTATGTATGTTATGTAACGACATATCATTCGCTGAATCAGCAAGCTTATATGCTAATGCCATTATTAGATGGTGAAAACAAAACCAAATTAAAGTTGCAAGCAACAGTCCCTTGCGTGTGCAATTATCACCAATAAAAGTAAAGGACTCAAAACTAAGTCCGATGACACCACCCACGACTCTTTATGTCAAACCATTCAAAAGTTATGGCAGAAAACAGGAAATATCAAATATCGACCAATTAGAAGAAGGGGCGAGGCTAATTTGCACCAATTACGGTCAAGGACTCAAAACCATGTCTGATGACACCACCGACGAGTCTTTATGTCAAACCATTCAAAGGTTATTGCAGAAAATAGGACATATCACATATGGACCAATCAGAAGAAGGGGCGGGGCTAATTTGCACCAATTATGGCCAAGGACTCAAAACCATGTCCGATGACACCACCCACAAGTCTTTATGTCAAACCATTCAAAAGTTATTGCAGAAAATAGCAACCATCACATATCGACCAATCAGAAGAAGGAGCGGGGCTAATTTGCACCAATTAAAGTGAAGGAGTCAAAACCGAGTCCGATGACACCACCCACGACTCTGTATGTCATACCATTAAAAAGTTATGGCAGGAAATAGGATCTATCAAATATCGACCAATCAGAAGAAGGGGGGGCGCGCTTTTTTGGCGTCTATCGTCGCCACAGTAACGCTTTTGACTGAGACTGAGACGCACATTTTGATGTATAACACACCTGGGTGCACGTTACGGTTCGGGCGAAGAAACGGCCGAAGAAATGGCATAAATTGCACCAAAATGACACGATTAATTCAAAATGGCCGACTTCCTGTTCGGTTTCGGCCATTGTGCCAGGAGACTTTTCTTTAAGTTGCGACATGATACAGGTGTGTACCGATTTTCGTACATGTACGTCAAACCGTATTGTGGGGCTTGAGGCACGAAGTTTTCTGGGGGGGGCTGTTGAGCCAATAGGCCATGCCCATGCAAACCATGAAATATCAAATTGTTCGCCAGGCCTGGCTTGCATGCAAAATTTGGTGACTTTTGGGCGACGTTTAGGGGGGCAAAAAGTCCCTAATTTCGTCGGAAAAATAAAAAAAAATAAAAACGAGAACGAGAATAAAGACGAGAACGAGAACAATTCCTACAGATACAATAGGGCCTTCGCACTGTCAGTGCTTGGGCCCTAATAAAAAGATAAGCCTTAATGACAAGTAGACTGGACATTAGGCACTGATAGCTGTATTCTCTGTCTGCTGACTAACACTCATCTTTCCTTTTCGCCTGCCCTCCTCTCCTGTTTTTATTACTTGCACTCCCAGTTTCTTACTCTTCCTTCCCTCCCTCTTGCCTTGTTAGCCGTGTCGTTCATGGATTATTAATCACCTTGTGGGGCTGGAGTGCGACTGTGTTTCTCTAGAACTTTGGCAGAAAGTCACTGAGTCTAAATTTGGTTCCAGGTGACCACAATGGTTTTTTTTCAGCGGCTCTGATCCTGTCCTCACTGCCAAGGCTAGGAAATATTATTAATAGAATTGGACACAGTACGGGTGTGCTTCAATAGAACCAGACCATAACAGCATAGACAGCAACAATATGCAGAAGTAATTGAGGTTTCCAAGATGCAACTGATTGAGAAAGTACAACATTTGGGACCTCAAGGCATTCCTTCATAATGAGCTATGACTGTTGACTATGGCTGATTAAAGGTCCTACTTGTTTGTGCAAACGCTGTAGTTTAACACTATGACAAAAGACTGGAAATGACATCACTATATTTTATCATATCAGAGTGACTTAATTTTTATCACTGGCTATGAGGATTTTGACATTGACAAATGTTCTAATTTGCTTTGGCAAATGTCCATCACGAATGCTTGATTATTATTGGTCAATCGTGACACATTTTAGGGAGGAGCATCACTGAATTGTGTCCCATGATGGCGGAAGACCGAAAATATGACAGTGGTGTGCAGAAAAGAAAGAAAAAGAGGATTGTGGCTAGAGGTGGTAAAGAAAATGCCCGGGGCTTTTTTTGCTAACACCGGCACTACAGTCCCGCCAAAAGCTTTAACTGTGGCTGAATGGATGGCTGATCTGGCGCCTGCAGAGTCAGAGGCGCCAGATGGAACTTCGACATATGGAACCATGACGATGGATAATCCGTACAGTACCGATCCTGCGCGTTGGGGGAAAATTGACGAGTCCGTGCGGGTTTAATGGGCTGAGCAAGGACTGGGGAACTGTTATATAATAACGTTAGTTTCAAGCATCGGGTGTAGCCTACAAACATCAGAAGCAACTCTTCTCCAGATCGCACTCTCAACGTAAGCTTGCAAATTGGTGAGTACATCCAAAGACAGTGGCTGCTTTACTCTCCATCCACCGGTGCTGTGCTTTGCTTTGCATGTTGCATTTTTACCGATGCTAAAAGTCAGTCATGCTTTGAAACGGGTTTCAGTGTCTGGAGGATGAACGCATCAGAATGCATGAAAGAGCACGAAAACAGCAACCATCACAGAAAAGAAATGCTGACATGTATTACACTTGCAAAAGCCATCGGAAGGATAGCTGTGCAAGATCTCTCACCACCGATATCTTTATAGTTCTGCTGTTCACCACTAAGGAGCCAGTGTCTGGACCAAAATCCGTGACACTCGCTTTAAGCTTTTGACAGGGAAACAGGATCACGAACCGCTTTGGTAGTGAGGGAACACGTTATATGGGTCCCCTTACACGGGCCTGTAACAATATAATACACAAACGTAATGATGTAATAACGCAAATGTAACCACCGTCGGCCTGCATGAGAGACCGTTGGCGCATTTCACATTAATAAGCAAACAAACAACAGTAAACACACTCAACACTAACCGCTTTACAGTAACTCTGCCCAGACACAAGCCCCTTACTTTGAGATCCCCGGGAGGTAGTCGGCGGCATCCTGGGTTTTGTGGAACTCCTGGTTCTGGTCCCGGATTTTACGCTCCGCTGGTGGTTCAGCTGTGAGCGCCTCCCTTTTCCTCTCTCTCTCTCTTGGAGACAGATGATGCAGTATCGCTGGAAGCCGGGCTGTCACTGTTGAAGCCTTGTCCCGTCGTCTTGTTGCACACGGGTCCCCGTTACACTCGTGGAAGCGTTGAAACATTTGCAGGTCACTCCGTTGTAACGTGGGTTGGCAAGTGGGCTTTCACGAGCGCAGCTGACGGGATGGTTCCTCGGCTGATGCTGGTCACGCAGATCGGAGATGAGGCGTAGTCCTTAGAAAGCATAGGGACAGTCAACGTTTCTCCTGCGATGAACACAGACGGAGAGAGCGAGGTTGGGTGAGCGAGAGCTCGATGGTTACGCTCAACAGGGGGTCCAGGTGAAGAGCGGGTCTTTTCCTTGGCTCTCCTTGTCTCTGTGTTGACGAGCATGTAGCATTTGTAGATCACGGAGAAGTCTGTGGAAGAGCTTGGAAGCCTGGAAGGAAAGAGAACGAGGTTCTGGAAGCCGCTGCTAACCACCAGCGAGACGCACTTCGTGTCAGCAGGCCCTGCGAACCAATTCACTGTCGTTACTCACTGCACGTGACCTCCATCCTTCCCCGTTTTAACACCTGGAACAGTGGCGCCCTCCCTTTTGTAGAACAGTGACCTGAACCCGGTCGCCGCTGAACATTTGTAATTTAATTCAGATGGTGAACAAGCCAACAAGGGTTTATTGTAATAATGCTGGCCAAACATCTGCAACCTGTATTGACCACATATTTACTAATAACAGTGAATTATGCTCCAAAGCAGTATCTGCTCCTATAGGTTTTAGTGACCATAATATTGTGGCCATAGTAAGAAAAAGCAAGATTCTTAAGGCTGGGACTAAAATACTGTATAAGAGGTCATATAAAGCATTTTGTAAAAATGATTTTGCTCAGGATATAAGGAATGTTGGGTGGAACCAAGTGTTAATGTTAAATGAGGTGGGTAAAGCCCTAAATTTATTTACTGAACTATTTATCTCTGTGGCCGACAAACATGCTGCATTAAGGTTCACAGTAAGATCTAATAAGGCACCATGGATTGATGGAGAACTCAGGGAGTGCATGCATAAAAGAGATGAGCTGAAGAAAGCCGCAATTGACTCTAAAGAAACTGAAAAGTGGAAAATGTATCGTGTAATGAGAAATAAAGTTACAAATCTTAACAGAAAAATGAAAAAAATATACTATCAAAACATGATTCAGGAAAGGAAGAATGACAGCAGCAAACTTTGGAAAACCCTGAATGAAATCATGGGTAGAGCTAAAACTAACATACCTTCTTTCATTGATGCCAAAGGAATTTTCTTAACAAAACCAAAGGACATTGCAAACCATTTCAATGAGTATTTTGTCGACAAAGTTGATAAGTTAAGAAAGGAAATTGGCTCCCCTCGTCAAAACGGTATGTCTTCTCAAATAATTGCTAATTATATAATGAGCAACAAACAATGCAGTTTTGAGTTTCAACCTATAGAAATTGAAAAGGTGGAAAAACTACTTGCTGGGCTAAATAATAGTAAATCAGCCGGTATGGATAATTTGGATGGAATGCTACTTAAAGTTGTTTCAAATATAATTTCCTTGCCAATTTGCCACATTTTTAATTTGAGTCTGAAGCAGGGGCTATTCTCACAGACTTGGAAATCTGCCAAGGTCGTACCTCTTCCTAAAAACAAACAGGATAGTTTCTCGGCTGCTAACAGCAAGTTGTCTTTGAACAAATTCGTCACTACTTCTTTTTGAATGGATTGAATTCTGATTGTCAGCATGCGTATAAGGCAGACCACTCTACCTGTACTGCACTGACAGAAATGATTGATCATTTTTCAGCGTATATTGACAGGAAAATGATGGTTGGAGCTGTTTTGATTTACTTTAGCGCAGCACTTGATATTGTTGACCATGAAATATTATTAGCAAAACCTATTATTTGTCCAACAGCAATTAAATGGATGAATAGCTACTTGTCCAATAGGACGCAGTCTGTATTTTTCAATGGAAGTTTTTCCTCCCCGAAGTATGTGCAGTGCGGCATGCCCCAGGGGAGTTGCCTTGGGCCGTTACTCTTCGCAACTTTCACTAATGACATGCCCTAATG
Source organism: Cololabis saira (assembly GCF_033807715.1). Taxonomy (NCBI): domain Eukaryota; kingdom Metazoa; phylum Chordata; class Actinopteri; order Beloniformes; family Belonidae; genus Cololabis; species Cololabis saira. The sequence goes on along the minus strand of NC_084599.1, from coordinate 620,128 downwards.
CTTTGGACAAGTGCAGTGCTACACTTTTTGCAGATGATACAACTATATATTATGCATCAAATAATATGACAGAGTTAAGGAACACAGTTCAATCAGAACTACAACTAATACTTCAATGGATATGCGAGAATAAATTGGTTTTGAATGTGGCAAAGACTAAAAGCATCATGTTTGGGGCCAAACAGGCTACTAATAATGACAACCAGTTGGTCTTATATAGAGGCTAAATTGCTCGGTGTCACACTTGATGAGCGGCTGTCTTGGGAAAAACATATTGAGAATGTGGTCAAGAAAATGGGTAAAGGTGTAGCATGTATCAGAAGATGTTCTGGTTTTCTTACTCCTGCCGCTAGAGTGCTGGGGCCTCATGTACAAAGCGTGCGTACGCACAAAAACATGGCGTACGCCCTTTTCCACGCAAACGTTCAGATGAATCAAGAGTGAAATGACCGTGGAAATGTGCGGTGCCCGACGCCAACTTCATGGCTGGCGTACGCACGTTTCCACAGCTATTGGTCCTTTGGCGACACTTAGTGGTGATGCTGGGAAACTGTTAATAATGTGAAAACAAGTAGCCCTCAGAGTGATGTGCACATCAGAGACACACTGATGAACAAAACAACACATTCACCTGTCTGCAATTACACGAGTGGATATAAAAGCATGCGGAAAGTGGTGCAGAAATACCGTTAACAACAATGGCAGCTTTGGCAGTGTTAGAAGATATCGCCAATGACGCAGTAAGAAGAGAAATAATATTTAGCCGGTTTTCCTAATGTAATCGGAGCTATCGACTGCACACACATTGCTATAAAAGCACCATCACTGGATGAATATGTGTAGTTAACAGGAAGCATTTTCATTCCATTAATGTACAGATTATATGATTAATTTATGTTATTTGTGAAGTTATTTCTTGGAAAAAGGGGCAGGTCAGATAAGATTCTTCTTATTTCTGGCCGCTCGGTGGCGCAGTGGGTTAAGCAGCGGGCCATATACTGAGGCTACAGTCCTCCTCCTGCAGCGGTCGCGGGTTCGAATCCAGCCCGCGCACCTTTGCTGCGTGTCTTCCCCGTTCTCTCTCTTTACCCCTTTCCAGTCTGCATCTACAATATAGGGCCACTAGAGCCCAAAAACCTTAAAAAAAAAAAGATTCTTCTTCTTTCTGCTTGCTTAACTCTTTCTGCTTGCTTAACAAATGTTCTTAACTCTTACGAGTTAAGAACATTTGTATTTGTATTGAATTATTTTATTTTTTTGAATGAAATAAAGAATATTAAATAAAAATAAAAAAATATGTCACAGGTGTCAAACTGAATCCCAGAAGGGCCGGTGTCCTGCATGTTTAGATGTTTCACTGCTTTAACACACCTGATTCTAATTAATGATCATCACCAGCTCGTCATCAAAGTCTGGATAGTTCTGTTGATGACACAGCTCCTTGTATCATGGTGCAATTAAACAGGGAAACCGGCCCTCGAGGGCCTAGTTAAATACATTTGCATATTTAAATGGAGGCGTGGACAGGGAGGAGTCTGGTACTCCTACATGTACGCTCAATTCCACGTTGATTGGGATGTACAAAGGAAATGTGCTTGGATTCATGTCTACGCACAGTTTCATACATCTGGATTTTTTTGTGCGTAGGACGTTTTCTGGATTTAAGCGTACGCCATGTTTCAGTAGGAAATCCACGCAAGTCTTTGTACATGAGGCCCCTGGTGATCCAAGCACTAGTGTTATCTCACCTTGATTACTGCTCACCAATTTGGTCGAGTGCAGCCAAAAAAGACCTCTCTAATCTTCAAATTGCTCAGAATAAAGCTGCAAGGCTCGCATTGTGCTGTCCATCAGGTGTGAGACAGAGTACTAAAAGTTTGCATGCCAGTCTCTCTTGGCTCAGAGTCCAGGAGAAAAATGAGACGCGCTTCGTCCCGTATTACTGTGAGAGTCAAAGAATAGTCATAAAATGCCAATGGAAAATGGCATTGAACTGTTCATAAGTTTTTGTTGTTTTTTTTTTTAGTTTTATTATAACTGCAGCCTACAGTCATGTCTTTTGAGGCACAGATATAGATAAAGTTTTCTACAGACTTTCTGGTTGCACATTTGTTATTGCACCATAGAATGTGCAGTATTATGGATGTTCTTCTTTCTTTCTATTGTTTTATATAAATGTATACAATTTTAAGTTAAACAGGACAGGGTTCTGTTCAAGAAAGATACTTGTTTTGTTTTGTTTGAGCGGCTTAAGTCTGATGACTACTCGCTCGGTGAGCTTTGTGATCCAAGGGGAACTGTGGCATCGCAGACCCAAATCAAAGTGGAATTATCCAATTTTCCCAAGTTTTGAGCTCCGCCTAATCACATCGTCTTGCCCCTGGTATACCTCAGAGGTGGTTAGTAATTGATTTTAAAAGAGACTACGGATGAAACACGGAGAACAGGCTTCCGTGAATAGAAGTGCTAAGGAAGCTGTTGACTGTATCTAGTGTTGTATGTTCCAAAACGATGTGGGGAGAGGGGCGACACGCCCACTTAGGAGACAGGAAGTGGATACCATTTCATACCATTGGCAGTAACGGTAATGCGCTATCTTGTATAGAGGATCTTTGGCCTCATGTCTCAAACAGGAGGGATGATAGACCAAAATGGGAAAAGTATTTACAACCTATGGCTTTAATCTATACTAAAAGGTTGAAAGGACAAACGGCACCATTAAAAATCGACTGAAAAAATGTATGGAAGAAACCGGTCGAAGTTGGGTTGAATGTTTGGATCTAGTAAAAATGTACTTTAAACATCACCGTTTAAGTACGCCGTACGAGATGTTATTCGGCAGGCCATATAAGCTCCCGGCCTTTAAACAATTCAATGTTATTTATTTATATAAGCATCTAATACAACAGACGTTGTCACCAGTGGGAAACTGAGGAAGAAACAGATTTTATCTGATTACATGAGAGAGATGCTGGAAAAACAAATACATTTGAATGACGAGTCCGATACGCCTATCGATCCACAAGAAGATCAACTAGTGGAACCTGGAGACTGGGTCCTGGAACGGAGCATAAGGAAGGCCGGACGAACCGCCGTCGCATCGAGTACCGATGAGGACTGAAGCCTGAATTATGGTTCCGCGTTAAATCGACGCAGAGCCTCGCCGTAGGGTACGGGCCCTGCGTTGGTGTAACGCGGAACCATAAATCAGCCTTGAGCGGCAGCCGACGCGTGTCCATGCGCACCATTCTTTGATTCCACCACTTCTAAGGAGGTTTTGGCATTTAAAAGTTCAAAAGTCTCATCCTTTATCAGCTGGGGTTGCTTAATGTTGTCACTGCATATACAGGCTGGGGGTGGACCTGTCAGCGGGGCCACTGGGGTACAGCAGCAGTGATGAGCAAAGGGAGAAATTAAAATGGGGTAATGGAAACAAACGCTAAAGGGGTCAGAATAATATCACCATTATTTAGAGTTGTAAGCAAATTCTTGGATTCTTCATTTCTTTGCAATCCTTTTGAAAATAATTTTGTACTTTGAATTTTGTACTTTGTACTTTGTACTTTTTACTTTTGTACTTAAGTACATTTTACACCATGTACTTTTGGTACTTTATTATATTTAAGTTGAGGTACTTTTATACTTTTACTTAAGTAATGTTCTTAATGGGTACTTTTTACTTTTACTTAAGTAATTTTCAAGCAGAAAATTTGTACTTTTACTTAAGTAAAAATATTTTTGTACTTTTTCCACCTCTGCATAATGCTAATGCTATTTGCTAGCTTAGTTAAAAAACACATGTGCCACTGCTCTACATACCACGAGTTATCGCTAACTATTTAGTTATGTTTCTTGTTATGGGACGGGGATCTGAAGAAGCCTCTGACTGAAATCTGAAGACAGCTGAATCTCTGTGTTGTGAAGATGTTCAGGGTTGTCCATGATCTACTTCATTTTATGAAGTACCCCCTTCATACGATCATCTCCACAGGCTCCAGAACTGGGTCCAGAACGGAACCAGCCTTCTTTATCTGTGTGTTTAGTTTATTTAAGTCTCTGGTTCTGATGCTCCTCCCCAACAGACAACAGATGTGATTGAACTCTCCACAACAGACTTATAGAAGATATTCAACATCTTGCTGCAAACACTGAAGGACCTGAACTTCCTTAAGAAGTAAAGTCGGTTATGTCCTTCCTTATAAACCGCATCAGTGTTGAAACTCCAGTCCAGTCTGCTGTCCATTTGCACAAATTAAAGTATAGATCCTTAACAAACTACAACATCGGTGAGCTCAAGATTACCAAAGTAAATTTTAACTGATGCGCAATCAGGAGAGTCAAGGTGCAGCACGCAGGCTGGATAGTTGAGTCTGCAGCAAAATGTTGCTTGACTTCTTTTATATGGAAATGGGTAGGACCTGACAGGAAGCTACTAACATGAAATACAGGCAACCTGACGGGTAATTCAATGGACACTGTGGCCCCCTGCACCCAACACATAGTAGCTAGTTCTCTAAAGCCGAGGACACACCAACCCAACGTCGCCCACTCTCGGCCGACTGCTGTGTCGCCTCGCGTCGCTTGTGTCAGGCTGGGTCGGGCTGGGTCGGGCTCTTTGAACACACTACAAATACGACACCCGACGGCCTGACTAGCACGTACGTTCTGCGCATGTGTGAGAGGTAATTCCCCTCCATACCAGCAGGCAGCGGTAGTCTGTATTCACTCAAAAACAAGGGAAAACCGGAAGCTCTGGGAAGCGCTTTTTTTTTTTTTCAAAGCTTTATTGAGAAAACAAGTGCAATACAAAACAGCGGCGACCAGACCTAAGTAAATAACGTTATTATATAACTTTTTAAATTCAATTTAGTGTAAGGACAACGATTAAAAATTGTGACAAAGCTACGTTGCCTATTTCTAATGAATGTAGAACTTGGCATATTTGTCCTAATAACGTTAATACAAAGCAATAACATAATGTTAAGTCGGTTAAAGTACGATAGAAAGCTGTCAAGAAGAAAACAACATATAACTTAAAATATTTGTTGTTATTAGAGACAGAGCAGACACTGAGGCGCTGATAATCTGGTGATCCGCCGACGAAGCCTCTTCAGTGGCGGCCAAATGCCGCCCAAAAAGGATTTAAGTTAGGTTTTTAATAGTACGTTAGGTTTCTGTTAGTTATCTTAGCATGCTTGCTAGGTAAATAAAAGTGATTTAAGTGTTATGACAACGTTATATATCGGGAGTTCGTTGTATTTTCATGAAATAACTACTTTTCATTGCTATGTTTTGACAGAGAATTTGTCCGGGAGCTGAAATAGGTGCTGCAGAGAGAGCGACTCGACAGAGAGGAGAAGAACTTTGTTAATAATAAAATGAAATTCAATAGACTAATATGTTCATTTTAATACATTTATTAAAATTGTGACAGCTTTGATGTACCGACAGTGCAGCAGCGCTGCTTCTGGGGCTCCAGAATCCAGAATATATATATATATATATATATATATATATATATATATATATATATATATATATATATATATATATATATACATACATACATACATATACATCAAAATCACCCCCCCTTTCCATCTCTTATGTCATTTCATCAATGAATGTGGTTTTACTGCTATTTCAACATTTAGTCATCAAGAGAAAAATAACACCAGAAAAATTACTTATTTGACAATTTTCACCTATTTCAAGTAAATTTTCACTTGAAATAAGTAAAAAGGAAAAATCTGAGATTTATCTTCTCATTACAAGCAATAAAATCTTGTTCCACGAGCAGATTTTTCTACTTATTTTAAGTGAAAATCTACTTGAAACAGGTGAAAATTGTTGATTTTTCCAGTGATGCATTTAACTGCTGCTATGTCATTCCTGAAGTATTTCTGCAGGTGTTTTGGTCAGTGCTATTATTTGTATATTTGTAATCAGCACAAATTATCTGTCCTCATATGATAAAATCCACCATCCCCCCTGATTTTTTTTTTACAACTAGAGTACTGGAGATATATATATAGTGGGGAGAACAAGTATTTGATACACTGCCGATTTTGCAGGTTTTCCCACTTGCAAAGCATGTAGAAGTCTGTAATTTTTTATCATAGGTACTCCAGAAATCCAGAAAATCACATTGTATGATTTTTAAGTAATTAATTTGCATTTTATTGCATGACATAAGTATTTGATCACCTGTCAACCAGTAAGACTTCCGGCTCTCACAGACCTGTTAGTTCTTCTTTAAGAAGCCCTTCTGTTCTCCACTCATTACCTGTATTAACTGCACCTGTTTGAACTCGTTACCTGTATAAAAGACACCTGTCCACACACTCAATCAAACAAACTCCAACCTCTCCACAATGGCCAAGACCAGAGAGCATTGTAAGGACATCAGGGATAAAATTGTAGACCTGCACAAGGCTGGGATGGGCTACAGGACAATAGGCAAGCAGCTTGGTGAGAAGGCAACAACTGTTGGCACAATTATTAGAAAATGGAAGAAGTTCAAGATGACGGTCAATCTCCCTCGGTCTGGGGCTCCATGCAAAATCTCACCTCGTGGGGCATCAATGATCATGAGGAAGGTGAGGGATCAGCCCAGAACTACACGGCAGGACCTGGTCAATGACCTGAAGAGAGCTGGGACCACAGTCTCAAAGAAAACCATTAGTAACACACTACGCCGTCATGGATTAAAATCCTGCAGCGCACGCAAGGTCCCCCTGCTCAAGCCAGTGCATGTCAAGGCCCGTCTGAAGTTTGCCAATGACCATCTGGATGATCCAGAGGAGGAATGGGAGAAGGTCATGTGGTCTGATGAGACTAAAATAGAGCTTTTTGGTCTAAACTCCATTCGCCGTGTTTGGAGGAAGAAGAAGGATGAGTACAACCCCAAGAACACCATCCCAACCGTGAAGCATGGAGGTGGAAACATCATTCTTTGGGGATGCTTTTCTGCAAAGGGGACAGGACGACTGCACCGTATTGAGGGGAGGATGGATGGGGCCATGTATCGCGAGATCTTGGCCAACAACCTCCTTCCCTCAGTAAGAGCATTGAAGATGGGTCGTGGCTGGGTCTTCCAGCATGACAACAACCCGAAACACACAGCCAGGGCAACTAAAGGCGGGAATATACTCTACGTTGGTGCCTGCGTACCCTGCGTACGTGTCTGTTCGGCTCCAAGCGTACCTCGCGTACCACACGACGAGAGCCCGTCATACCGATGGTGACCAATAGGGGGCAGTAAGCAGAGCAACAGTTGGAAAAGCTACTTATATTAAGTAGCAGAAGTAGTAGCAGCAGCAGCGGTAGCAGATTAGAAAAACGAACAAGTTTACAGGACAATATTGGATGATGTAGGAGATTATAACATCGTGTGAATGTGTTTGAATGTGTATGAATGTTTGGTGGTGGTCGGAGGGGCCTTTTGGCAGGATATGGCAGCCACGCTTCCGTCAGTCTTGCTACAAACATAGTTTACCACCACCGGGGAGGATGTGTATGAATTAATAATGATATCTGTAAAGCTCTGGGTGCCTTGAAGGAAGCTGAAGAAAACCACAGCATTATTATTAGGGCCCGAGCACTTGCAGTGCGAAGGCCCTATTGTATCTGTAGGAATTCTTCTTCTTCTTATGTATCTGTAGGAATTCTTCTTCTTCTTCTTCTTCTTCTTATTGTTCTGACAAAAGGAAGGCCTTTTTGCCCCCCTAAACGTGCCCAAAAAGTCACCAAATTTTGCATGCAAGTCAGGCCTGGCGAAAAATTTGATATTTAATGGTTTACATTAATGGGCGTGGCAAAATGGCTCAACAGCGCCCCCCGGAAAACTTTGTGCCTCAAGCCCCACAATGCGGTTTGTCGTACATGCACGAAAATCGGTACACACCTGTATCATGGCCCAACTTAAAGAAAAGTCTCTGGGCGTCATGTCGAGAAACCGAACAGGAAGTCAGCCATTTTGAATTAATCGTGTCACTTTGGTGCAATTTATGCCATTCCTTCGGCAGTTAATACGGCTTGAACCGTAACGTGCACCCAGGTGTGTTATACATCAAAATGTGCGTCTCCATCCTCCGACACCACGCATTACTTTTCTCTTTCAAAAGCGTTACCGTGGCGACGCTAGACGCCGAAAAGCGCGCCCACCCTTCATCTGATTGGTTCAGGCAGAAAAAACTTTGCGCCTCAAGCCCCATAATACGCTTTGACGTACATGAACGAAAATCGGTACACTCCTGTATCATGTCGCAACTTAAAGAAAAGTCTCTTGGCGCCACGGCCGAAACCGAACAGGAAGTCGGCCATTTTCAACATTCTGAATTAATCGCGTAATTTTGGAGCAATATATGCCATTCTTTCGAGAATTAATACGGCCCGAACCGTATCGTGAACCCAGATGTGTTATACATCAAAATGTGCGTCTCCATCCTGCGACTACACGCATTACTTTTCTCTTTCAAAAGTGTTACCGTGGCGACGCTAGACGCCAACAAGCGCACCCCCACTTCATCTGATTGGTCCATATTTGATAGTTCCCCAAAAGGCATGAAATTTGGCACGCAAGCCAGGACTGGCGATAAATGTGATATTTCATGGTTTGCATTAATGGGCGTGGCAAAATGGCTCAACAGCGCCCCCCGGAAAACTTTGTGCCTCAAGCCCCACAATATGGTTTGACGTACATGCACGAAAATCGCTATACACCTGTATCATGGCACAACTTAAAGAAAAGTCTCTTGGAGCCATGGCCGAAACCGAACAGGAAGTCGGCCATTTTGAAATCTGATTGGTCCATATTTGATAGTTCTCCAAAAGTCACCAAATTTTGCATGCAAGACAGACTTGGCGATAAATTTGATATTTCATGGTTTGCATTAATGGGCGTGGCCTAACGGCTCAACAGCGCCCCCTAGAATACTTTTCTCTGCCATTACTTTTGAATGGTTTGACATAGGAAGTCGTGGGTGGTGTCATGGGACTTTGTACTGAGTTCTTAAGCTTCGTTGGCCTTAATTAGCCCCGCCCCTTCTTCTGATTGGTTGTCCCGATTTTCTGCTATAACTTTGGAATGGTTTGACATAGGGAGTCGTGGGTGGGGTCATCAGATTCTTTATGGAGTCCTTGACCTTCATTGGCCTGAATTAGCCCCGCCCTTTCTTCTGATTGGTTGTCCCTTTTTTCTGCTATAACTTTTGAATGGTTTGACATAGGAAGTCGTGGGTGGTGTCATGGGAATCTGTAATGAGTCCTTAAGCTTCGTTGGCCTTAATTAGCCCCGCCCCTTCTTCTGATTGGTTGTCCCGATTTTCTGCTATAACTTTGGAATGGTTTAACATAGAGAGTCGTGGGTGGTGTCATGGGACTCTGTAAAGAGTCCTTGAGCTTCGTTGGCCTTAATTAGCCCCGCCCCTTCTTCTGATTGGTTGTCCATATTTTCTGACTATAACTTTTGAAGGGTTTGACATATTTGAAATATGCTGGTAATGTGTCAGCCAACCACAAAAATCTCTGGAATTTTGGTGGAATCATTTATTTTTTGTCCTTGCCCGGTGCAAATGACATAAATAGGGTGCGTGGTTTGGTTGTGAAAAAATAAAAGTAATGTTACGTGAACAATAAATCAAACGCTCCCTTCCATGCAGTGTGTGTGTCTAGGAAGTAAAGACTGGAACATGCTATTCACAAAAGCACAAATAGTGGGGTTTTACTAATATTTATATCTTACAAATATCTTAAAAATTACGAAAAAACATTTCGGGACTCAGATTATATTGCTATGTTGGTCTCTCCTTAATCAGTCAGTCAGAAAACGGCCAAGCTGATTCGTGGCTTAGGGGTAGCGTCGCCGTCTTTCGTGTGAGAGATCGCGGGTTCGATCCCAGCACAATGCAAAGTTTATTGTCAGCAATTTGTGTGTTTTTTTTAACATCAAAATGTACGTCTCCATCTTGCGACGACGCGCATTACTTTCTCATTCAAAAGTGTTACCGTGGCAACACTCGACGCCAAAAAGCGTGCCCCCCTTCATCTGATTGGTCCATATTTGATAGTTCCCCAAAAGTCACCAAATTTTGCATGCAAGGCAGGCCTGGCGATAAATTGGATATTTCATGGTTTGCATTAATGGGCGTGGCAAAATGGCTCAACAGCGCCCCCTAGAATACTTTTCTCTGCCATAACTTTTGAATGGTTTGACATAGAGAGTTGTGGGTGGTGTCATGGGACTCTGTAATGAGTCCTTAGGCTTCGTTGGCCTTAATTAGCCCCGCCCCTTCTTCTGATTGGTTGTCCCTTTTTTCTGCTATAACTTTCGAATGGTTTGACATAGGAAGTCATGGGTGGTATCATGGGACTCTGTAATGAGTCCTTAAGCTTCGTTGGCCTTAATTAGCCCCGCCCCTTCTTCTGATTGGTTGTCCCGATTTTCTGCTATAACTTTGGAATGGTTTGACATAGAGAGTCGTGGGTGGTGTCATGGGATTCTTTATGGAGCCCTTGACCTTCATTGGCTTAAATTAGCCCCGCCCCTTCTTCTGATTGGTTGTCCCTTTTTTCTGCTATAACTTTTGAATGGTTTGACATAGGAAGTCGTGGGTGGTGTCATGGGACTCTGTAATGAGTCCTTAAGCTTCGTTGGCCTTAATTAGCCCCGCCCCTTCTTCTGATTGGTTGTCCCGATTTTCTGCTATAACTTTGGAATGGTTTGACATAGAGAGTCGTGGGTGGTGTCATGGGATTCTTTATGGAGCCCTTGACCTTCATTGGCTTAAATTAGCCCCGCCCCTTCTTCTGATTGGTTGTCCCTTTTTTCTGCTATAACTTTTGAATGGTTTGACATAGGAAGTCGTGGGTGGTGTCATGGGACTCTGTAATGAGTCCTTAAGCTTCGTTGGCCTTAATTAGCCCTGCCCCTTCTTCTGATTGGTTGTCCCTTTGTTCTGCTATAACTTTTCAATGGTTTGACATAGGAAGTCGTGGGTGGTGTCATTTCTGATACTTATGGGGGGCGGTGGCCGTGAGTGCGAGGGCCCGTTCATTGCTGCTTGCAGCTTTAATTATTATTAGGGCCCGAGCACTTGCAGTGCGAAGGCCCTATTGTATCTGTAGGAATTCTTCTTCTTCTTAATGTTCTGACAAAAGGAAGGCCTTTTTGCCCCCCTAAACGTGCCCAAAAAGTCACCAAATTTTGCACCCAAGTCAGGCCTGGCGAAAAATTTGATATTTAATGGTTTGCATTAATGGGTGTGGTAAAATGGCTCAACAGCGCCCCCTTGAAAACTTTGTGCCTCAAGCCCCACGATATGGTTTGACGTACATGCACGAAAATCGGTACACACCTGTATCATGGGGCAACTTAAAGAAAAGTCTCTTGGCGTCATGCCCGAAACCGAACAGGATGTCGGCCATTTTGAATTAATCGTGTCATTTTGGCGAAATTTATGCCATTCCTTCGGCAGTTAATTCAGCCCGAACCGTAACGTGCACCCCGGTGTGTTATACATCAAAATGTGCGTCTCCATCCTCCGACACCACGCATTACTTTTCTCTTTCAAAAGCGTTACCGTGGCGACGCTAGATGCCAAAAAGCGTGCCCACCCTTCATCTGATTGTTCCATATTTGATAGTCACCAAATTTTGCATGCAAGCCAGGCCTGGCGATACATTTGATATTTCATGGTTTGCATTAATGGGCGTGGCCTGATGGCTCAACAGCGCCCCCTAGAATACTATTCTCTGCCATAACTTTTGAATGGTTTGACATAAAGAGTCGTGGGTGGTGTCATGGGACTCGGTATTGAGTCCTTTACCATAATTGGTGAAAATTAGCCCCGCCCCTTCTTTTGATTGGTTGTCCCTATTTCCTTCTATAACATTTGAATGTTTTGACATAGAGAGTCGTGGGTGGTGTCATGGGAATCTGTAATGAGTCCTTGAGCTTCTTTGGCCTTAATTAGCCCCGCCCCTTCTTCTGATTGGTTGTCCCTTTTTTCTGCTATAACTTTTGAATGGTTTGACATAGGAAGTCGTGGGTGGTGTCATTTCTGATATGCTTATGGGGGCGGTGGCCGTGAGTGCGAGGGCCCGTTCATCGCTGCTTGCAGCTTTAATTATTATTATTACTCTTTATTAATTTGTATTACTTATTTATATTACTTTTTTACCCCCTTCCCTGTATGTGTGTGTGATGCTGCTACGTGAGTTTCCCCGTTGAGGGAGTAATAAAGGACTATTTTATCTTATCTTATTATTATTGCTTATTATCAAAAATGGATAGTCTGTCCAGACTAATTTATCCGGCATTCTCCTTACCCATCTCAACAAGAATGACGAAACAATAAATACAGTTAATTTTAGGTTCATATGGAGAAGTAGATGTCAATATATAAGAAAGATTAACATGGTAAAAAACTATGATGATGTTGAATGTGATCGATTTCAATATTATGAATGGTGTCTTGAAACTGAAATAGTTACAATCTTTCCTTACAAATAGACATTCCATCTGATTTATTGTTCCTAATATGATTCCAAGTCATTCATTCATTAATTTGCAAGTCATTCAATAGTATTTTTATTGAAAAACAGAGTATTTAAAATAAAATAAGTCCCGTCAATTGACTCCTGGCTCCCGGCTCCGCTTCCTCCCGGCTCCCGGCACCGAGGCTCGGCGCGTACCTCCGCCGGGGCTCGGCCGGGGCTCGGCCGGGGCTCGGCCGGGGGTCGGCCGGGGGTCGGCCGGGGCTCGCCATCCGCGGTACTCCCGGGGACTCTAGTCCCGCAGCACCAGTGAGTATTTTCACCGGACATTTTGACCGGAGAGATTATAAAATACCGGACTTCGGCATATTTTACCGGACAACGGAAACCCTGAGGGGAAGTTAACCTGCATGGGGAACTTTCTCCAGGGGAGAGCAGCATAATCGTGCCACCTGGGATCAGACCGGGAACAGCGATACTAGCGGCCAGAGCGAGAACTGCAGGTCGCGTACGCGTTCAGTGTCTTTTTGAGAACGTGCACGTCGACGCGTCAAATGTACGCAGGATACGCAGGATACGCAGGATACGCGTGACGTGACGTCACGTCACACGTATCCTGCGTCGCGCGTACGCGTTCTGAACGGCAAGTATATACAGCCCTTAAGGAGTGGCTCCGTAAGAAGCATTTCAAGGTCCTGGAGTGGCCTAGCCAGTCTCCAGACCTGAACCCAATAGAAAATCTTTGGAGGGAGCTGAAAGTCCGTATTGCCCAGCAACAGCCCCGAAACCTGAAGGATCTGGAGACGATCTGTATGGAGGAGTGGGCCAAAATCCCTGCTGCAGTGTGTGCAAACCTGGTCAAGAACTACAGGAAACGTCTGATCTCTGTAATTGCAAACAAAGGTTTCTGTACCAAATATTAAGTTCTGTTTTTCTGATGTATCAAATACTTATGTCATGCACTAAAATGCAAATTAATTACTTAAAAATCATACAATGTGATTTTCTGGATTTTTTTTTAGATTCCATCACTCACAGTTGAAGAGTACCTATGATAAAAATTACAGACTTCTACATGCTTTTCAAGTGGGAAAACCTGCAAAATCGGCAGTTTATCAAATACTTGTTCTCCCCACTGTATACATATATATATATATATATATATATATATATATATATATATATATATATATATACATACAGTTGTAGCTTTGTTTTGTCTGTAGTTTGTAGTTTTGTCTGAATATAAAGTGAAGCTTCATGTTTTCTTTTTTACTAGATAGATGAATAAAGTTCTATCTATCTATCTAGTAAAACCATGAAGCTTCACTTTATATTCAGACAAACTAATGTGACAGCTACAACTGTTAGATTCCATCTATTAAACCAATTGCGGGACACATCGGGGAAACTAGCCCGACAGACGCGCACCGACGCTCACCGACTGCACGACGGCCGATTGTCGGCTTGGTGTGTCAGGGCCTTAAGAGGAAGGCATACATTGCACAAGAGATGTAGCTCTTTCATATGCATCTACATCTTTTATAACCCCCTCTTCTCATTCCTTTCTTACAGCTTTCTGCTTTCTCACAGCTTTCTGCCCTTTTGTTGGTATCTGCATTTACACAGCTTAGATTCCCCTCCCCCTATCCTGCTCCCACAGCTGTTTGACCTTTTGTTATAAAGCATATATTGTTGGAATTTTTCCATGACACCACAATCATCTCCTTTGTCTTTTGCACATTGAAGATGAGATGATTGTTCACACAATGGCACAAAACCATTCACCAGTTCTGTGTACTCAGTCTCTGGCCCAACGGCCGTAAAAATGAAAGGGAAAATATCAGCACTCACCTTGGCTCCATGTCATTGACAGCTACAAATCAAGCCAGAAATCTTGTAATATTGACTCAGACCTGAACTTCAACAGCCATCTAAAGTTTATCACTAAATTACCACCTCAAAAACATTGCTAGAATGAAGGGGATTCTGTCTAAACAAGACATGGAAAAACAAATGCATTTGTTTTCAGTAGGTTGGATTATTGCAATGGCATCTTTACAGGCCTTAACAAGAAATCTATCAGGCAGCTGCAGCTGATCCAGAACGCTGCCGCCTGAGTCCTTACAAACACCAGGAAACTAGACCATATTACACCAGGAAACTGGAACACATTACACCGGTCATGAGATTACTACACTGGCTTCCAGTGAGTCAAAGGATATAGTTTAAAATCTTACTGCTGGTCTACAAAGACCTGAATGGTCTTGGACCAAAATACATGCTGGATCTGTTAGTTCCTATGAAGCTCCCAGACCCCTGAGCTTCATCTGGATCTGTTAGTTCCTATGAAGCTCCCAGACCCCTGAGGTTCATCTGGATCTGTTAGTTCCTATGAAGCTCCCAGACCCCTGAGGTTCATCTGGATCTGTTAGTTCCTATGAAGCTCCCAGACCCCTGAGGTTCATCTGGATCTGTTAGTTCCTATGAAGCTCCCAGACCCCTGATGTTCATCTGGATCTGTTAGTTCCTATGAAGCTCCCAGACCCCTGAGCTTCATCTGGATCTGTTAGTTCCTATGAAGCTCCCAGACCCCTGAGGTTCATCTGGATCTGTTAGTTCCTATGAAGCTCCCAGACCCCTGAGCTTCATCTGGATCTGGTTTGTTGTGGTTCCAGAACCAGAACCAAGCAAGGTTCAGCAGCGTTCAGTTATTCTGCTCCTCACCGGTGGAACTAACTTCCTGTAGACCTGAGGTCTAATCCAACTGTAGATCCTTTAAATACTTACCTGCTGGACTCTACTGCCCTTATTTTTAACAACTTGTGCTTTTTATTATTTTACTTCTTTTCTTATCATTTTATTCATAATTTTATTTAATGTTATTTGTTATTTACTGTATAATTGTGTCTTGCCGCTTTTAATGTTGATGTAAAGCACTTTGTATTACCTTGTGCTGAATTGTGCTATATAAATAAACTTGCCTTGCCTTACCAAATGACAGCTAGGAAAAACTCGAGCTAAAAACTTGTACAAGTGGCACACTTGGTTGAGCAGGTGCACTGTATACAGAGGGTATCACGCTCAAGGCAGGTTCAACTCCCAGCATAGGACTCTTTTATGTGTCCCCTCCTCTCCTTTAAAGGTACTTTCAAATTAATACCACTAGAGCCACTAAGAGAAAAAAAAATCTTCAACATGAAGCTGGCAAAGATAAATGTATATTTTTGCATTTAAGGATATGTCCTTGCCTTCTACAAGACACGGAACACTAAACATTAAACACAATCTCTGTATTTTTGTGAGTGCATAGGATCCTTCAGCCTCTTCTATTTTGTTGTGGTAACTTGATGGATGTGGGAATAGCTCATATTATTTAAGTTACTTGAGGTGATTTTTAACGAGTAACATGGAAAAAACATCTTTGCATCCCTGCAGTTCTCTGCTTTACTGCTACCTTCTGCTTCCTCACTTCCTTGTTCTGAGAACTCTATCTTTGACTAATTCTTCAACTCAGTCATCATCTTTTGTTCCTATTATGTTGCCCATTGTACAAGTGTACAGTCTGTCTGTTTCCATTTACCTCCTAATAAGTCCAAGGATCTCATCAGTGACTGAGAAACGGCACTGCTTTTTTCCATTGTTGGTCAGATAACGCGCACACACACACACACACACACACACACACACACACACACACACACACACACACACACACACACACACACACACACACACAAACACACAGCATTTGACACTGTTTTGCACTCATGTGTTCCAAAGGAGTCACACATTCAATCAATGATTGCCCCTTTCCCTTGACACCCCCCTCACCCTCCCCACCCCCCCGCCCAGATTATTGATCTGTTGCCGCTGAGCGACTGTTTGGATGTGTGTTCACCAGCCTTGTGATGTTTTATTTTCCGTTGTATGCTTCGAGCAGCTGTCATTGACAGGAACAGTCATATGAAAGAGAGAGGACACCCTTTCTCAATTTTAAAGTCTCACATATCAGGGCTCTCGTCTCAAAGTTAAGTATAAAGCCAAAGATGGCTATAATTTTACACTGAGTCATTATTAGCATTTTGTTCGTGGAATACTAAATATGACCTGAAATTCAGTGTGACCACTTTTAGATGTACTGATAGTCCTTAAATGGTTGAATGAGTGTCAGCATCACATCATTGTGGGTGTTTTTGGCTCCCTTGCTTTATGATATTGTTTCAGTTCTTCGAGGTTTGGGGGCATGTGTTGCACAGTTGCCTTCATGAACTGTCACCACATTTAAGTCAGGTTAAAGTCTGGAAACTGTGACTAGCCAGCCAGTTGTAGAGTTGCTGGTGTTCTTCAGATTATTTTTTTGTTGCATAACTCACTTATGCCATATCTTTGCTAGAGGACAGATGGGCTCATACATAACACAAAAGATACTTTTGTACACAGAGGAGGCCGGGCTCGCTAAATGCAATGTGCTCAGCTGCAGTAGCTGAAAAAGAAAAAAAAGACCATCATCTGTCCTGTAACCTGTCGACAGCCGGTATGAGGTCTTCACTGTAGGTGGGGGTTTACATCCGACTCATCTGTGCAATGCACTGTTCCAGAAGTCATGCAGGTTTGTTCACATGCACCAGGATTCTTCCTGGATGCCAAACTTGTTCAGTGTTTTTCTAACTGCACTGTCTTAAACTTAAACATTCAACATATGAAAGAAGGCCTGCAGATGAATGATTTGCACTTTCTCTGGTAAATGGTAAATGGCTTACACTTATATAGCGCTTTCCAGCTGTACTCCTACAGCCCCAAAGCGCTTTACACTGCAAACATTCACCCACACACGCACACATTCACACACCGGTCGTCGGCGGAGCTGCCACACAACGGCGCTGGCCTGACAACCGGGAGCAACCAGGGGATTCAGTGTCTTGCCCAAGGACACTTTGGTGGACACAGGCGGAACTAGGGTTCAGGTTCATGGGCGAACACTCTACCAGCTGAGCCACCTTCCCTTCTGCTCATTATATGTTGTCTTTGGGTCTTCCTTCTGGGATTACCACTCCTGGGAGGATGGGGAACTGTGTTTACTAGAATCCGCTTCTTGATAAACTTTGTCAGTGTATTGTGTACCCTGGACTTTAAACAGATTTTAGAATTGCTCTTATATTAATGAGAAGGAGAAACTTCTCTTCTGAGATCATTTGACAATGTCGTTCTTCCTTGGCATTCTGTTAAAGCACAGCCTCAACAAAGGTGCTTGACTGAAACAAAGAAAGTTTCAGGTTGACAGACTCATTTTCCGTTTAGAATCATAGAATGCACATGATACAATATCCCCAAACATTTGCAATCCTTAGTACTTTGATGTAGTATTATTAAATTATGAAACGTAAGGCTGAGTTATGGTTCTGCGTCAAAACGATGCCGTGCCTACGGGGTGTGGTACGCGTCGACGCAGACCGTACACCGTCGCTGACGCCGTCGCTGACGCCGTCGCTGACGCCGTCGCTGACGCCGTCGCTGACGTTCACCTCCCGAAAACTATAACTACGCGTCGAGGCGACGCAGACTAAACGCAGACCGAGAGAGCTGTGATTGGTTCGCTTGGTAGCAACACATTTCCGGTTTCCGGTTTGAAGCAGTCGTGAACTTTCAGCGCTCTTTTCTTCGTGTATGTGTGATTTTTTTATTTTTTTCTGTTTTGTTTTGTTTTGCAAATCTCTTTCATTCACTGTGACCGGAAAAGTCGGATAAACCATTCAGGAAAAGATTGCAAATTAGCGGTCGCGGGGGATACTGCACCATGTCGAAATGGAGTGACGGAGAAGTCCGAAGGGTTCATGACGGCGTCACGGTGACGGTGTGTACTCTGCGTTGGTTTGACGCAGAACCATAATTCAGGCTTAAGGTATACTCTATGTAATAACAAAATTCCCTTTATAATTGAAAGGCGGCATACTTTCTTTTGTAGTTATTGATAAGAAGGATCATGTCTGACGTTCTCCCTCCATGTTGTGAAAGATGTTCTTCTCTTTTATTTACTTGTACATAGATTGTATTTTGGGGTGCCGTGATGTACAGTAACTGCTGTGTGAGATGCTGTTCATCCTGGTTGGATTCGATGGATGTGTGTGTGCCTGTTTTGAACACAGACTGAGCCTAATGTACATCAAATGCTTCTGCAAAGTAGGCTTCTTTCTGAAGTGTTTCCATTAGATTAAATTTATCTGAGTTAGGACAGAAAAGGGAGAGAGACAAATGGGAAGACAGAGAGGGAGAGAGATGTAATCTGTCTCCAATCGATTGGCTGAACCAATGCCCACACTCTCATTTGTTTCTATTTGCCTCCCTCTTTGTTTTTTCCCCTTTTTATAAAAAATCTCTTTCTACTTATTTTTAGGGTCCGAGCACTGACAGTGCGAAGGCCCTATTGTATCTGTAGGAATTTTTTTTTTCTCGTTTTTATTCCGACTAAAAGGGGGCCTTTTTTCCCCCTAAACGTGCCCCAAAAGTCACCAAATTTTGCATGCAAGCCAGGCCTGGCAAAAAATTTGATATTTAATGGTTTGCATTAATGGGCGTGGCCTAATGGCTCAACAGCGCCCCCTAGAAAACTTCGTGCCTCAAGCCCCAGAATACGGTTTGACGGCCATTTTGAATGAATCGTGTAATTTTGGCTCAATTTATGCCATTTGTTCGGCCGCTTCTTCGCCCGAACCGTAACGTGCACCCAGGTGTGTTATACATCAAAATGTGCGTCTTGATCCTGCCACGATGGAAATTACTTTACTTTTCTCAGTCAAAAGTGTTACCGTGGTGACGATAGACGATAAAAAGCACGCCCCCCCTTCATATGATTGGTTTATATTTGATAGTTCCTACTTTCTGCTATAACGTTTGAATGGTTTGACATGAAGACTCATGGGGGGTGTCATCTGACTCGGTTTTGAGTCCTTGAACATAATTGGTGCAAATTAGCCCCGGCCCGTCTTCTGATTGGTCGATATTTGATAGTTCCTATTTTCTGCCATAACGTTTGAATGGTTTGACATGAAGACTCATGGGGGGTGTCATCTGACTCGGTTTTGAGTCCTTGAACATAATTGGTGCAAATTAGCCCCGCCCCTTCATCTGATTGGTCGATATCTGATAGTTCCTACTTTCTCCCATAACTTTTTAATGGTTTGATATAGAGAGTCGTGGGTGGTTTCATCCGCTAAATGTCCATGCCTGAAGAATCTACATGCAAGTCATACAAGCTTCCACTGCAGCCTGAACGTGCACAAGGGTGCGAGGGCCCATTTATCGCTGCCTGCAGCTTTAATTTTTATTTTATTATTCTTATTCATTTAATGTGAATTCAATATGTCTGAGTAAATTGTGAGAAAATGTATGCATCAAATCAACCTCTTGCAGTACTTGACTTTGATTTAAGTGTTTGATTAAGGATTTTTCTTCAGAACCTTCTTTTGTTCCAATTTATTTAGATGTTTGTTATAACCATCTACAGCGATATACCGTAGAATGGTGTGCTAAAGTTTACTATCATGAGGATTTATCAAAAACTACTCTCTAAATTGAAGGGACACCTTTCATCATCATCATCATCATCAATTTCTGGATTTCCATGTACCAG